>NW_020537646.1:25411146-25476975 GCF_003426905.1 Ctenocephalides felis | reverse complement strand
GATGTATATAAAATTTATTCATATCGATTATTAAATATTTATAAAATTATGGAATTAGGAAAGGAAATCTATCCTATAACGTTAAGATAATTTTTATTTATTATAAGCCCCATAAAATATATTGGATTCTGTAATTATTACCGTGATTTGAGACTTTAAATCCATCATAAATATTTACCGCAATTCTAAGTCTATTACTACATGGTTCACTAAACAAGCAGTCGTCTTGGCTCGTTAAAATTACGCAAATAAAAATCTTTATCGTACATTTTATTCCACATTTTAAGACAGCAAAGAGTTGGATTGTGTTACGACTTCCGCTTGTTAATTCCGTATGATTCAAGCGAACACAAACTCGTTATAAGGTTTAGTACTCGCGCCGCAGGTGATTTCGACGATGGACTGGACGCCGAAACCGAAATATAGCGTTAGGATTAGGATTTACCTTAGTTTCTGGATATTCGTGTTGTTTGAATTGTTGAAATGAATAGGTACTTATCCCCAGAGGCACCAAATTGTTCTAATATCCATAGTGCACAAAGTTAAACACAGACACATAACAAAGTAATATAAGGTTGAAAAACACACTTGTCATTTGCCACGTGGTAGTAATAAATATGTTCAATAATAAAAATCAATCAAATTATTAATACACATAAAAACTAAAATTCAAACATGCAAAGTTAAACACCACACACTAGAAAGTTGTATGTAAACACCTCGCGCACTGACGTTTCTTCCTAAACTTGTATTCTTTAACGAATTCGAATGAAATCAGTTAAATATAAATTAAGTTACAAATAAGTTAGAAATTTCAATTTATTAATCGGTATGTTATTCTGGTGGAGTTAGCCGGCATTCGTACTTCGTGCGAAGCTTGTAACTGTCCGTGTCGCGCCGCGAGGTAAGGTCGTTGCATGTGCTGTGTGTTGCCCGCAGAGAGCGCGCCGCTCGTAACACTGACACAAAAGGGAGGGGGTCCACCCACCGCGTCCAATGGGACCCACAGACCTAGTTAGCGCCCCACCGCAACGACGGTACAGTTACACGACTCGAGCCCCGCACAGAGGCGCACTCGGATAGTACATAGTTGCAGAGAAAAGGAAATCAATAGTTTTTTTTTTTTTTTTTTAATTTTTTATTTGGCCTCGCTTACTCTGGCCTTACTACTCATTTAGCCACCTACAACATTTTTTATTTAGTTACAGTTCTAATTTTTATATCATTTTCAATCTATTTTATGTATCCTATTCTATATTCTTCTTAATTTTTCTTCAATTCTTGTTCTTTTTCACATTTCTAATTATATTTAACTTTCAGCTTCATACCATTCTTTTTTTTCATTTTTCTTTCAAGTTCCAATATTCCTCAATACTCCTAAATCAATTCAACTGTTCGAATTCTGTTATACCTATTTTTCTTAGATTTTATTTAAATTCTATTTAACAAATACAATTTTTATTTGATTTCAAATTAACTACACATATTATTTTTTTTCATAAATTCTATGTCATTGACAGGATTTGATCCGAAGACCCCTGTCGTGTGAATCGAACACGCTACCAAGAAAAATATTAAAAACCAAAAATCTCGAACAAAGTGGATTCTGTTGGAGATCACTTTGATTAATAGACTATTTAGCTGACTAAAAATTGGTCACCATGAAAAGTGGATAAAACAACTACATATTTTCTTTGCGACATTTATTCATCTTTATTCAGATACTTCTTATCTCATTCCTTTTGCTAGACTCTCCTACATAATATATAGTAAAGAATATATTTGTACCCCAAAAGATCAGTTGTTTTGTTCAGTCTGTGTCATTTGTGAACTAAAATGGCAAAGAAAAAGGTAAAGAAGTATGAAAACGAATCCGAGGAAGAATATACAGTGGAAAAATTAGTGGATAAAAGGATTCGTAATTCGTAATATGAAAAGCCCGAACTTAATCTTGACCAGAATCTAATGGCGTTAAAAAGTAATCAGTACTCAATATCACAATTAAAGCACTGGAATTTGAAACATTTGAAAAAATCTTCAAAAGTACCTAGAATTTTGCCGTGAATAAGACTTAGGCACTAAACTGGACCTGTACTTTTACAGAATTAGAATTAATTTTTACGGTCTCGTGACAACATAACGAAATGCAATCATATAATATGAACTTGCAAACAGCAAAATTTCCAAAAATACAATTTTTTCTAGACACTATAAATACACGAGATGGGTTTGGGGAAGTGAATGATTTTAAATATCATCACAAGTCACCAAGAGCGAAAAGATTCCAAAAGTCCCTAAAAAGCAATCACTTAATGGACGCCACATTAGATCACCAAAAAGACTTCAATCACAATAACATAAAACTTTTTCCATTTTCTGACGAGTAACTTATCTTAAAGCTAATAATACAGTAAACCAAAAATTGAAACTGAAGCTGAATATTACTGCTTTTTCCAAGGAAATCAATAGAACAAATTTCTTTGTTTATCTGATCAGCAACCAGGACTACTATACATGTTGTATGAGCTATTTTAATTTGATGCTTTAACATGGTGTTATTAGATTGCAGCACAGTGGTTGATTGTTCACTATCTCACGGGATGTTTTTATTACAATTTTTATTTTTGATACATTAATATGCCAAAGAGGCGCCCTGTTCACTTTTTATCATATCTTAATTTTCAGCGAAAACTGATATCACAACTGCTTAATATCAAGCTGACCGAGGTAGGTATCAAATTTGAAATGCCACGCTATAATTAGCTCTAATGGAAAATTAAATTTTTTTAAATCATATGAGCAGATGATAGTTTGGGCGTCGATGGTGATTTCAACGATCGACTGAACGACGTAAAAGGAAGTAAAGTTAAATAAAAGGAGACATTTAAAATACAATTAATTAGAAACATGGAAAATGGTATTTGTTTTATTTATATCAGATTTAGTTATTTCAGAAACGCAACAATAAAGTTAGGTTTAAAAAACATTAATTTAAAAAAAAGTTCTAGAAAAAATTAAAAAATATTGTTTGCCATAAAAAACAACCAACAAATCAATAAACAATTTTCTGAATATATATCTGAAGTAGTATGTATGTAAATAAAGAGAAAAGGTTTACAATTCTCGTATTTTATGGATAATTTAGTGACTAGAATGCTTTCAACAATTTGAGTATTCAATACCGCCCATATTAAAACTGTTTGTGATAAAGTTACACACTCCAGAGAACTTAATTTTAAACTTACATATATTCACACTTATGTATAATTTCTCAGCTTTGAAAATTAGTATAGTAATTTGTTATTGATGTTTAAATTTATATAAATTAAAAAATATTGATCCAAAAGTTACTAATTAAAAGATTGTTGGTTATTCAATAATGAATATACTTTCAAATGCAATTGGCAGTATACTTCGTTTATCTAATTACGTCATGGATTCATTTAGAAGTTAAAAACAGACATGTCTGATACCCTGCATTTCGATGCTTGATTAAATCTATTACAATCTATCATAGTCCAACTATCCACCAGCACCTGGTTTTAGACTCAGAAAACCGGAGATTAAACAATATCTATTGTACGAGAAGTATGTCATCGCTTTTTTCGGCACAGGTGTCTTAAATGACGAGATAAAGTGTAAGAAATCAAATATGATCTTATACATCGTATTGTCGTAAAATGAAACCTCAGTAAGGAGATTAAATGTCGTTCGTTCCGTTGAAGGATAGAGTTACAGGAGGCAACTTGATTCATCTTGTGTGTACATTGTTGAAAGACGATCCAAGTTTGTTTTTATCTAAGAAATAGATTGGTTTCATTTGTGTACATGCATGATTGGTTAGTGCGGTTGGACTAGATTACCTACTCTTTATGCAACGAGCGTAATAACTTAATTTTCCAAAACAACTGAAGACCCTGATGGTTGGATGAATGGCATTAACACTATGAGCCACTTTAATGGACAAAAATTTAAAATAATTAAGAGTTAAATAATAAAGTTTACATAGTAAGTTCATTATCCAAAACTATTTAATGTTAGTATTGCACAATCAAATGACAATACAATTCCATATACAAAACAGATCAATTTTAACTTTTTTTGTTTTACAACTGTTTTTGGTGATCATCTTGCAAATACAACAATGATATTAAGTCTACTATAAATTAAACATACAATTGACTAAAAGTAAACATAAGTTTCTATATGAAAATAACGAATCTATATGAAAATAGGTGTTTTTGGAAGACAAACATCCAAAAGGTTTTCTATTTTACAAAGGGCCTGGTTGCAAACCCTTTTATTCTTTCTGGTATAATAAACATTTGAAAGCACATTGAAATTGATACTAATAGTTTCAGTTTAGATTTTTTAAATTTTTTAAACACAATATTTCATTAAAAAAATTCATCAACTTTTAATTATGCCAATCGATTTTTTTTCTAAAAGCCCACTACTTTAAGAACACTTTATGTAATTCCTAATATTACTATTATTTAGACACAACATATTTAATATGTTCGAATTTTTTAATTAAAGCAAAAAACTAATAACCAAATTCTCGAATGTTTTTATTCATTGTGTATCTTATATTTTGAATATATTATAAATGAGCTGAAATATTTTTTTATAATAAATTTATGACCATTAAATTTGATATGAAAGAACAATAAAGAATAATAAAACGTATTCGGCATCTGACGTAGTATTACTCGAATATTCAAACTATAAAAGCTTATCGTATACTCACAAATAAATAATGAAAGGAAGTGAATATTCTCAAGCTATGAATAATTATTTACGAGATATATTATTAAATACTATACATATATATCCTCTTATAAGTGTATAATTTGATTTCGAGATAAGCTCAAGCACGGAAGTCATTCTTATTGTAAAGAATGTTTTTGCGACATTTGCATTCTTAATACAAATATTTATTCTAGGAAATTAAAATACACATGAGCAAATAAACACGCAAAAAATTAAAGGTATCAGTAAAAAATATGCCCTCATTGAATAGTTCAAATTTTCTTATATTTTATTATATATGTAATACGGTGTCCCAGAATTCAATAGAAGCAATAAGCTGAAATAGGACAATAATATCGATCGTAATGCCTTGAAAAAAAATTAAAAAAAATATTAGTTTGGAAACTGAGAGCTTTTAATTGCAACTTTAGCCTTGGTGAAACTGTGACGATTTATCGGTTTTTATGGTTAACTTTTATTAGCTTTATCATTTAAACTTTGAATCCGTTATTATTAATTACATAACTAAGACCCCAGTCAAAAATAATGACAGAAATGCTCCAAGTTTTTAGAAGATGAGACTTGTTAAAGTATAGTCGAATTTGAAAAGCCCTTAAAATTGTACTAAAAAGGCAAATTTCGCAGAAGCGCATTTGATTAGGATTGCAAATTAGTAAAATACTCAAGTTTCATAGATAAAAAATCGAGTAAAATTTGTTTTTCAATTTCGGTTACAAGCAATATTATACTCCTGTTTCAGCTAGCTGGCCATGATATATGCAATATATCATGCTCATATGTTCGCACGTGTATGTGAAGAGTATAATATATATTTCTTGTAAATTCCGTAGAGAAAACAAAACATATTCAATCTCAACTTGTTTTATCAATAATGAATAATTACCTAATAAGAAATAGATATGCCTGGCTACATCTGATTTGATGGTGCCCTTAATCGAGCATGATATATTATAAAAAAAGATCAATTATTAATCAATTGTAGGCATTCCATTAATTGTAACAATTGCGGTTGCTTTGCTATAGAGGCGGCACGGAGTGTAATTTTATTCTGGATGGAAAACGGAATTAAATTTTCTGTTCAATAACGCGAGCACCTACGTGCCAATCATTTGTTATGGACTCGAGCTAGGATCGTAAAACTCTTTCAAGTTATTTAATGTTTGTGGAATATGAATGATTTTGGTTATAATTTAGTGAGTACTGGAAAGTCTATTCAAACCAATAAATTGAAGTAATAAGTTTACCATTATTAAACATGAACTACAAAAGTTGGTACTATTTGGCTCAAACTGAGTTTGACTAAACTATAATTACAAAAAGCAAATCATGTAATAAAGAATGGATTGATCTGTACTTTCGAAAACACACGTACATCAATTTTTTCTAATATATACCAAATTGTTCAAAAACTTTGAAACGTAAAGATTTTTATATTTGATTTTATATGAAATTATTATAACTTATCCTACGGGAAGACGAAAATGCAGTGAAGTCATTAAAATTATTGGTATTTAGAGAAATAAAGCAGTTACTTTTATTGTAAGTTGATTTATTTTGGATGAAGTTGCTATCAGACTTCAAATTTATGGGATTTTAAAAAGTAAATACATTTCTAATTATGAAATTGTATAAATAATTATCACAGTTGAATGAATTATAAGTTGTAAAGCTCAGAAGATAATAAAACAAGTATCCGATTATCTACTGAATGTGAATTTTCATCAGATCAAATTTAGTTTACAAAGGCAAATGCTGATTTATTTTTGTTCACCGCAATTCATTGAGGAAGATTTTAGAAACTTTATTACAGAAAGCAAAATCCATCAAAATTTTATCAACAATGTATTACTTTGAATGTACCACTTCAAAATTTAGAAAAAAATTTATTTAAAGAAATTTTCTAGATTTGTTTTAACTTTGATATTTGTCCAAGAGTAAACAACATAAAAATTTAAATTAGTAGCTAAGGTATGCCAATTGCACGATCAATTAGAAAAAATTGTATATGCTCAAACGAAATATGGATATCATATTTATAACTTATTTATCACAGTACTTCTGATAAATTTTGTTTATTATTTAGCGTCATATATTATTATGCGTGTTTAAACATTATACTATTACTTATATTACTATACGATACTATTCGATGTTGTTAGACAATATTTCATTCTAAATATTTTCAGTTAAAATTGATTATTATGGATAATAAAACTATGTGCTAAAAATTCTACAATTCCAATTAATGCCACTAATGAATGAAACTGGCTTCAACTTTTGTATAGATAATGTATAGATAATTGTGTTAACATGTTTAAAAATTAATTTAGTTAAGTTTTATGAATTCAAAAGTTGAATTAAACGTATCATTCAAATATAATACATTTATAACATAAATGTGAACATAACATTTTAAAAGTATTGACAAAATGAAGAATTGATGCAACTTTTAAGAAGTAATGCAATACATAAAGTAATAAAAGTGCAATTTGGCAGTCAAAAATGATCATTAGGCTAATGCACATCAAATTATCAGATATTTTGTAAAGATTTTAATAATTAGATTGAAATAAGAATCATCAAAATTCTTTTAAATATAAAAAATTAAAATTTAAAAATAATAAAATATATCAATGTTCGCAAAAATCTATTTTTTTCAGTCTAAAAAAAAATATTTTTAAAAATTTCATATTTGGTACGGAAAGTTACAGCAATTTGCCTTAATGTTGCTATGCACCTCTAGTTGTGTAAATTTTTGAATATTTACCATTTATATTTTCCACTTTGGAACCTGAGCGCAAATTGATAAGCTCCGATCAACGGGTGTTTAGGGCGTGTTCGATTGATTAGCTATGCATATGCAACTCACGAACGCATAAATTAAGTCAAACCTTCTGTACTTGCTTTCAATAAATGCACAGCTAATTGCCTATCAGACAATAAAAAGCTAATTTTTCGACTCCGAGTGTATATATAATAAATGTCAGCGCTAATAGAGTTCCGAGAGCAAAAACTTATATTACTCTATTTTATATAATGACCGTACATAAAATATGGATAGTGTCGTTTATAATATCTACTTTAGTTGCTTGCAAAAACTTGAACTGTACATATTAATATTTATGATTGATATGAGAGGTTTTTTAAAAAATGTGAGCAATAATGCGCACTGATAAGCGAACGCACCTCGTATCATTCATATCGCTCATAATTGGCAGTGTAATTAATAAATGTATGCACATGATTGTATAAAAGTATAAATACATACTACCAACTCCAATTAAAATGGGAATATTGAATACATAAACAAAATTAATATGTCATATCTGAAATGAATTTCAAACTGGCTAAACAAAAAAGTTACAGCCTAGTAAAATTAGTACAATAATATTTTATTTTGCTACCAGTTTTGATCATACCTGTGTCATTTTAATTGAAGGTACACAGTGGTTTTTCAATTAATTTAAACTTCTTCAGAGAATTTCGCCACAACACTAACAGATGATGAAAAAAAATTCATGTTGCATTAATATGTATCGATTTTCAAAATTGATGACAATGACCAGAAGATTTTCTATTTATAGAACCCTTTTTATGCGGCAGTTTTACTTGTTCATTTTGGGACAGATGTAGAAATTACTTTATAATAAAAAAATGCGTATAAATTTTGGTGATCTATAGCGTTGAATGCATTCTTTAGGTTTATGAAAAATGTATGCCTTATTTTCTAAATGTTCGTTTATGATGTTAGTGACATGTATTAATACTGAAATTGTACTGGATTTTGGTAAAAAAAAATAAAAAAGAACGATTACATTGTTTTAATGTATCTTAAAATTGGAGAAAATACATTTTCAAATGACTAAATTTTGTGATTATATTTTTATATTCAAAAGATAATTATATTAGTATTTACCTATAGTAGACTGAAATTCTACAATAAACTGTGCAGTTAAAATATTTTCTATTTAATTTATATTATTTATTCGACATTATTCAAGAGCTTATAGAATGCATGTTATAAATAGGGAAAGTTACCGAATAGTAAAAACCAAATGAGGTGCTTAACCTAAAAATAGGATTTTCTCATATAATTACTTAATCACACGTGCATAGTTAATATAAATGTAAAATAATTTAACACAAATTTAATTTACATATAAAAAAATGTTAAGACTTAATGTAAAGTTTTATTATTGATTAAAAAACTTTTTCAAAGAAAAAAAAAGTCGATGATTGAAATTATACAATTTTTAATTTAATTAATTCTAATTGCAATCCAATATGACTTGTGGTTGAATTGTAAAAGCGCCATAAAGATTTTTTATTAAAACATTTTTGTAAATATACAAGGTGTCTCAAAACTTAATGCCAAGCCGAAACGGGGTAATAGTCTGAAGTATTAGTAATTTAATTTGATTATTTATCTATAATAAATAAAATTAGAGAACAAAGTACTTCGAAAATTATGAGCTTTAAGTAAATTCTAGAGCTTTTGGTAAAACTTGTGACCATATTTCGGTTATTGTGGTTAATTTTTACTATTTTGGTTCATATGAACTTCAAAACCATAATCGTAAATGCAAAATGAAAAATAATTGCTTCATGATTATTTGTTGAACTGTGAATTTAAAGATTTCAATTAGATCGATTTTGAATGACTCTTTCAAAAAAAAATTGACTAAAGTATAATAGCCAAGATCCATCAGAAGTTTGCGTATTTTATTAGGACTGTGAAATAGTAGTTTAATAAATAGTTAAATAATAAAATAAGAGAAAACCTAACCTAACAAAATCTAAGAATATTTTTTTCATGATAGTTACATACAGTTACGATCATCCCGTTTCATCATGATATTAAGTTCTGGGGCACGTAAAAACAAATTGGAACCAAATCTTGCCTCTGTACCAAAAGCTGAATAATAAACACAAAACTGTGAAACTTGAGTTACCACGTAAAAGTGTTTCTACAATCAATTATAATTACTTATCAATTTTTATTGAAAAACTTTGGCAATCGACAATGCGAAATTAAATTCTGTAAATAGAAACATTTCTGTTATGATGACAGTGTCCAGCTACGGTGGGTCACAGGTTGGATCGCCAACGCGAGTAAACGAAGCTAAACAGTAATTTTCTTTGGTAAATCTTGTAACTGTAAATCGTAATTTAAGTGATCGTAGTTAATAGTTATAAAACGCTTTTGGCAGCATGCATGAATATGTCAGATGTAAATCTTGGCACGCATTTAAATCTGGCGAATATTGTTAAATGGCACCTCAAGCCGGAACAATGACCTATAAGAAATGAGGCTTTATTGTGCGTACGGAACGCACAGTGAGACGACAGCCGCGAACGAACGAACGTACGCCAATTCACCACATGATTTATCTTCCGTGGCGCTGAGCAGTCGATCGGCATAGGGATGAGGATATATGGAAATATCGATATCATATTGATTTGGGGCATTAAGAACTATTTCAATTTATGATATATACTCGAAATATTATGCTTTGGCTATAATATTCACTTTCACTACCTTAACAAATAAAATCGTTATGTAGTTTTGTTTATAATGACAGAATGACTTGAAGTCCCTTTTAGGTTTTTTCTTCTTAACTCGATTTTTTTAATAATAAAGTTACAGTTATATCATAAATTTTACCATTACATACAATCTGCGCAATCATACAATCATACAATCCTGATTAAACGCGCTAACTTATTGCACTATAATAGTTGTTACACCAAAGCTCTAGGTTGCACTTAAAAGCTCAATTTACAAACGACGTAAAATTTTTTTTTTCTAATTTTTTTCAGTTCAGTTAAGGATAATACAATCAATTCCTCTTAGCTTGATGTTAGTTCTAGGATACGCTGCAATAAAGAAAACTAGTTGTAAGTAACTTCCGATATGTGTGAATAATCGATATAATGATTTATAAGTTTTGCCTAGTCATTGTAGATGTGGATTGTCATAATGTGAGGATCAATTGCAGATTATTCTATTTTTGACCGAAAAATATTATTACAAACTTTTGGAAAACAAACACGTGGATAATACATACATACACGGAGTATTTTCTAAAAGCGCGGCCGAATAATCCATATTTTAACAAATATTTATGATTGAACCTATTTTTGCAGGACTATAATTTGTCTAAAACTAAGCGGCACGCTTTCCAAATAATATCTTTTGATTGGGTTTTGAATTTTTGTTTCAGAATTTTTGGCTAAAATGCGGACGAAAAATTTTTGATAAAAAACGATCATTTTTTCAAACTTTAAAGAATTTTTAGAATTCAATGACTTGTCCTAGGGCTGTAAAATGTTAGTATGTTCTATAGGATCATGATATCTAACATTAAAAAAAGGTTCATAAAGATCGATTTTTAATGTTAATTACTCGAAAACGATCGAAAAACTAACCAGACTTATTCCCAACCAATATGACAGTTTTTGAATCTTTATGATTGTGAGATTAAGATTGAGATTCGGGATTGTGGACCAAAATGTGGGTAAATAATTTTGAACTTTATAATCATAGAGAAACGGCTGGGCCGATTATCGTGCAAAACTAATGTACACTAGCCATCAAATGGCTTTGAAATTTATAAAATCGGTACTGCCATTTTAAAGAAAACTTCGACGAAAGGTGAAAAATCGGCTCACACACGCACACACAGCCATACATACACACTTATCCACATAAACTTTCTCCAAATTTTGATTCAGAATAACTTTAAACGTCGAGAAAACAAAACTAGCAAATCAAATTTTCTCGCGAAAATAAACTTCTTCGGGAAGTTAAAAATGATACAGTTTTACGGAGATTTTGGGAGAGAAATGGGTACAATGCTTTGAAATATGGTATCTAATTCACCAAACTTAATAGTATTCAATATCATATTCTCAAAATGAATATCATATGAATATAATTTCATTAAATTGAAATATTTGTGGCGACTAAACTTAATTATACAATTATTTAACTATAATTGAAACTTGTGCTTTATTAGTATACATAGTTCATTATCATGAGTTCTTTTGTAGGTACTGTAATGAGAGATGGATGAATAAACGTTATATTTTAAAAAAAAATCAGCTATTCTATATAGCTATTATCAATCAATATTTTATATGTATTATCATAATATCGATTAATTCTCCTCACTCCTACATCGATTACTTCCACCGTAGCAAAACACAACTAAACGAGTGATATATATCAAATGTGGCAACACATCGCATAATAACGTTAATAGCGCGCGAATAGCAAAATATAATTATTGCACGACAGTTATTTATATACAAATTGTATTTATGTCAAAGAGCAAATATACGCCTGTAAAAACGACGATTAAACGACAATCGACTCAACAAGGGTTAAATGTGCATGTTTTATCATGAGGACAATGAATTATTACTGTCAACGTATTAAGCGCTAACTGATGGAATAAGAAAGGCAGTAGAAGATATGCTTTCTATGAAAATATTGGAGAATAGATAAGATTACAAGAGGCTAAATCCCGCAGAGAAACTCACGGTAAAATATTTATTTTTATTTTATATTTTGAACAGCAATCAGTAAATAATAGTCTTATAAGATGTGCAAATTAGACTTAATGATAATAAGTAATACTCAGTATTCAGTTAATAGCAGTCGGTTCTACTGATGGCAACCCAAACAGTCATCTTATCTTTGTGTGAAGAATTATTATCACAATATCTGTAATAGAACAATATTTATTGATGCAGAAATGCCGGATTTTCATTTAGAAATATATTGCTATCTATATTTTCAAGTGAAAATCGTTGTTACTACTGCTTGACAATAGACTGCTTTAAAAAAAAAACAAATAACTACGTTCAATATAGGGAACAGGTTATAAAATTTAAAGCTAATAATAATTATCAATTATAATTTCTTCAGTCGTAATATATAATAATTATCTATTTGTTTCTATTGAAATCAGGAAAGAGAGAATATGCATGTTAAACACATAGTCTTGTTATTAGAAGCAACCTACATTTTGCTACTCAAACTGAACCAAAATTGTTCACTCAAAAATTGAGAAAATCATATCAAGCTTCATTGTCAATTTCTTGACATGAATAATAATTATAAATGTTCTGAATCAGAATTCTTTAGTAGTACTTGGACTGTCTCTATTGAACAATATTATTAACTTCCCGTAGGGTAAGTTATTGTAATGGGCCGAAAATCGGAATTGAAAATTTTTACATTTCTCGACGTTTTGAAGGTTTCTGAACGTTTTGGCATACCTCAGAAAAAATGGATGTGTGTGTGTGTGTGTGTGTGTGTGTGTGTGTATGTATGTATGGATACAAATTTTCGTCCACGTTTTCGGGCGTACGGATCAACCGATTTGAATGGTTTAAAAAACATTCGATTCCTATTAATAAGGAGAAGAGCTGATTAGTTTTTGGCAAAGACAGGTCCAGCAGTTACGGAGATAAGGAGCAAAGAGTGCAGAAAATAGAAATCGAGTTTTTGAGAGAACGGAGCATCCGATTTGAATTATCTAAAAAACATTCCATTAGTAATGATTGGGAGAAAGGGTTATTAGTTTTTCGCAAAGGCAGGCCCAGCCATTTCGGAGATACAGAGCTAAATGTACAAAAAATGGCAGTTTTTGAGAGAACTAAGCGTCCGATTCAATTGATTCAAAGAACTTTCTGCTTGTCTTAACAAAATAATTGATTTTGGAAAAAAAAATTTTGTACCATTTTTTTTTTTTTTTTTTTTTTTTTTTTTTTTTTTTTTTTAATTTTTTGTATATCGAAAATAATTCAGATTTTATTTTTAATTCTGACTATAGTTCTAATATACTTTAAACAAATAATTTCAACTCTGCAATTCAGTTTATATAATTCTTATAAATATTAGACAATAATACAATATGTATAATAATCTATTTGAAAACATTCAATATTCCTCGAACGTTTCGTTACGGTACGGGAAGTTCCAGCAATTTGCCTTAAGGCACGATGCCACCCACCCCACTAGTTTTGAATGTTATGCTAAAATATGAAGTTTAGGTAAATTAGTATAAATATTTGCATGGTTTTATGTGAAACTAACCAATTACATATTGAAATGTTTGAGCATATTTGTCAAACTTTTTTCTGAATTCATAATTTGCTTTAACACTATATAATTTATAAGTGTAACAATAAAGTTATATATAGTTAGTTAATAAAGTTACCAAGTTATTTATTATTAAATAACCATTTTTTTAGTTCTATTCCTCATTTGCTTCGGTGGCAGTAGGTCGGTCAGTTTTCTAACCAGGTTGTCAGGATATTGACTTATCCCTATCATGTGCCTGGAGTAGAACAAATTGATATCGTTTGCGGTTAGCAAACACATGACATGATAAATAGTTTATATATATCCCAGTATGGGAATAGCGACCAAGAGTCCTTGATCCACTAAAACAACTGCAGCAATTCATCCACATATTCTGACGTGTTGGGGATATATTTGCTTTAAATATTATAGCTTTTTGTTTATAAGTTTGTATTGGGTATTCATATTGATTATATTACATGATTGTCAATATAATTGTAATTGATCACAATTGGATTATTTGAGGAAGGCGTATGTTGACTAGAGTATCGCAAATTTAGGACCTCGTAAATAAAAGTTTTAATATTATATTCATGCTCTCACTACATGTTTTTATTAATTTAGCAACATGAGATATTCAGGTGTATTTCATTCATCCACCATCGCGGTTATATACTCATCTACCAGATCAATACCCAAAAATGTTTGCTTTCCTCACAAAGTGATATATTTAGGTGCATTTAATTCATCCACCATTCTGGTGATATTATCATCCGAAAATAGTTGCTTTCCATACATGTGGAAAAAATAATGGAAAAAGTGATTTATGTGGATTTAGATGTAAAGCAAATGAGCTTTCAAGGTGCAAACTAGCCCTGCACATGCAAATCTAGATACGCACTATATTAAGTAACTCCACAAGCACTTGTCTGCGTGCCTTCATCGATAATATTTGTGCCACATAATGCATTCATCTATGATTTATAACAAAATATCTCAAATATATCTGAAATTTATAAAATTATGACATATACCCTTTCTTCAGAAGAAACGAGTTTGTTCACGAACGATATAAATTACAATTGTAAGTTCGTATGCGTATAAATAATATAATATTACCCCGCTGATTGTGTGATACGAACGTTTCCTATAAATGCGCGTACGGATTTTTTTATCTGTTTTGTAAAACGAATGCAAGCTCAGGTAGGTACACGTAACTACTGCCATGTTGTAACCCCACCTGTTGCTTTACCTGTACGACAGATCATTTTGCATTGCAATTCAATATATTAGCATTTTATTACATGCGGACGTGTATATCATGTACCAATAAATTTTAATCGATAATATTTTAAAATTATACTAACTCAAAGCTCACTTTACATTTTATTTGCACATACAATTACCAAACTTAACCGTAGCAATATATGCATACATATTCTAAATCAATCACAATTATTTATATGTCACTAATTACCGAGGTTTAGACTCTAAATTATTTTCATTTTAATTATCAAACCGACAACTTAAATATCAAGCACGGTGCCCTCAAGGATCAATACTTGGTCCATTATTATTTCTTATTCATATAGATGATCTATCAAATTGTTCTAATATTTGTAAATTCATTCTTTTGCCGATGACACTAGTGTTAGTGTAGAGAAAAATTCTTTCCATGAAATTAGTAACAAATTAAATTTAGATATGACTTCAATCTCCAATTGGTTCAAATCCGACCTTTTACTCAACTATATAGAACCCAAATGATAAACTTTGAAAAAAAATTGGCTTCAATTTAGAATAAGACTATGTTAAAAATAAAAATCTTACGTATTAGAGCTTTGCCAGAAAAAGTATATTATCAATTATCTATCAGCTCTCTATACATAACACCGCCGATTGTTGCACTTCCATATTTGAAAAAACTACTTAAATTAATAAGAGTATCAAAATAATTACCAATAAAAAATATGACATCGGGATTTCATTTAAAAATAAGTAATGCCATTTTTTATTGCCGTTAGCAATAATTAGGGAAAATAATTCTTCAGAGGTCTTTTAAACTCGGTCATTAATTGCCAATTAAAAAGCGATGATAAAGAATATGATTGCGTCTGGATAATATTGCCAATTTTTTTATTCGAATACTGCCCGTAATGTTTAATTAAGATAATTATAAATGATAGACAGATCACTTATTCGCACATTTCATTTTGATTAAATCTAAATTAACTGTTTAAATAAGGAGGCGTCATCGTTATTATGATTACTCTATAGCCATTAATTTAATTGCAAATGCAAAATGTTTGAAAGCGTATAAAGATTAGAAAGGCTGGAAAATACTTATTCTGAATTTCAAAATAATTTAGTTTTTGGTAAAATTAGTTATTGCGAAATTTAAAACAATTAAAATTTGGAATCAACCATTTATACTGCTTTATAGCTTATATTAAACTCCTTGAACGGTTGAATAACATGTTGAAATTTAAAATTCAATAACGTCGTTGATATTGCCTTAATATTAATATTCATTACAAAGCATTTATCATGAGTAACAACGAATTTATATTTTCATTTATTTATTTATTTATTTATTTATTTATTTATTTATTCATTTAAATATATAGCCCACAGATCACTTCCAAGAGGACTCAAAAATACAATTATTTTACATAATGAATAACAATTAAAATATATACAAAATTACAATATATAGTTATTAACATAAAATGCTTAACATAAAATTACATATAACGCAGAATGTAACAATATTCTTTATAAACAGAATATGATAAAATAATGAGATATTTGAAAAGAAAATAAAAAAGTTAACTTGTGCAGATGGAGATTATTTAATTAGGTGAAGTGTTGTGAATATCTATTTTATTATAAATTAAGTTAAAGTAAGAGGGCATAAGTAAAATAGGCGAATTTAAGAGAGAATTAGATTTAGGAGTAGGATAATTGAAAAATAATTGTGAACGCGTAGATAGCCTTGGAACATTAAAGGATAGTTGATTAAGAATGAGAGGACAGTTTATAGAATTATTGCAAAGTTTAAATAAGAACATAATTGTATAGATAAATTGACGTGAGCAAGGGAAGGAATACCAAATTCTTTTAGTAAAGTGTTGTGGTCAAAGCCACGTTCAGGGTAAATTTTATGTTTTATAATAAAGATATTTCAGAAATTTTCGCTGAACCATCTCTATCGCATCAGAGTTGTTGATTTGATGGAGATACTAAATAATCGAACCATATTCTAATTTTGAACGTACAATAGAATAGTACATGCAAAGAAGTGCATGGTTAGAATTGATTTTTAGATAATTACTAAAAATATTTTGAAATATATATTACATTTTGACAATATTTGTGTTATGGTTCACTTTTTATATTTGCTTGTGAAATTTTATAAGAAATTAAATATTTAACAATTATACATAAATAAAATCAAAAAAATGTTTATTCATTAAAGAAATAAGAATAATTTCATATTCATTAACCACGCTTTACGCACTTCAATTTGGTGCATATTGTCAAAGCTCACTTTTTTTTAATATCAAACGTGTTGCATAATACCATTAATAAGAAAATCAATTTTTTATTCTCCTAATTGAAAACGACAATGACTTTTCAAGTTTTCGACTCACATGTGCATAAGAAAACAAACACGGGCGACGTGTGTTCTCATCAAACGCAATCCATCATCGCACGTAAAACTTTTGTAAGATGTAAACTTGACCAAATTGACTCACAGAAAAAATGATAATCGAAAAAAATAATCAGGTCAGAGCAGATTCGGCTCTTTCTTGTGATGTGTTTCTGATTTATTACAGGTGCGCGGCTAACGCGTGTCGCGGTTAGGAATGTTCTGTAATTATCGGCGGCAGAAATCTATACGTCTCTAAATTTTAATACATAATATATTAGAAATATATTCAAAATTTAATATATAGAAATGTTAGAACAATTATAGAATTTTTTCGCTTGAACTGTAACATACCTGTGTTATCATTATTTAATTCCAAAGAAGGAATAGTTAAAATATTTAAAAAATCTAATAATAAAAGCCCCACTTTCTAATAAGTTCTGTTCAGTATTGAATTTTCATTTATTTCTATATAGTTTGTTGTCCATTGCATCTATTTGTTTTCCAAACTTATATGACAGAACCTAATTTTTATAAAATCACTTAAAAAGTGAATCGATATTTTTCAGTTATTATTTCTAATTTTCAAAAATATTTCAAGATCATACTTCTAATGCAAGGTTTTTGTGACGAGAAGCACCATTCGTTTCTCAATATTATATTTTGCAAAACATATTTTTACAATTTGGTATGCTTACTATAAAAACAACAATTAAATATATTAATAATTAAGTATATGGTGTGCTCGAAAATTCTCTGAAAGATTTAATATGAACTTTAAAATAGTCCGCATACCAACCAAAGATTTTTATGAAAATAATATGGAAAAACTATTTGTTTTTTTAGAATTTTATAACTTAACAACAAATGACTCAAAATTAACAATTCGTGTCATGTCTTATTGAAAATTCGATGTTCTACAAAAAGGGTTTTCATAACTTTCCATTATGAATATATTGGATTAAGAGTTTTCGAGCTCGAAGTTCAAATGTTCTATAATTATTAAAACTATTTAGTATAATTATAATTATTAACTTATTATGATTTTTTTTAATTACAATATTTATTACAACTGCTAAATAATTAATATTAAATGTTAGTATAAAATAATTAATACATCTAGTAATAATAATAAACAATAACATAAATTTTGAATAAATAAAAGTACAAAGGATATAATTTACATTAAAATGATATCTGTAGTATGATGATTTAATATAAAATAAAAGCAAATAATAAAAAAAATAAAATTAATAAATAAAATAAATACAATTTCTGAATAATAAATACTAGAATAGATAATACTAGAAAAACAATAAAGTGGAATAAAAACAATAAGTGACATTATATGAAATATGTCAAATATTGGTTGTAAAAGCTTTATTTATGATCAAAATAAGCTAATACAATATTTTTCTCAAAATTTTGAAGATAATATTTACAAAAGTTCAGAAAAAATTAAAAGCTTCGAAATAGGAAACTATTAGAGATTCTATTCGCTTCAATCTTCAAATAACATTGTATTTGCTGATTTTAATCATAAATACAAATTGAACTAAACTGAATTATTTTTTATATTTTCACCCTGCTGCAAGCATGATTGCATTATTTTCCTCTGATAAGTTATCTTGTATATATGAATATATATAATAAATGAAATCAATATTGATTAATAATGAATTTTTATTTGTTGAATTTATTGGTGCATGTTCAACCTTGTGCTTTCGATATTCTTGTATTTTTTAACTAAAACCGTTGTTATTCTTTATCAATTTTGTGTCCGCCTATATTATATTTGTATTCACCTTATACGTCAATGTAAAAAATATACCGTTGTTTATGCATTAAGATACGCGAGCTTGAGCTCGTAAATTATATATGTTTGAAAACGAGCGTTGGAACACCGCATTAAAATCGTATTAATTTTAGACCTCAGTTACATCGTCATTTTTTATTGAATTGAATTACATAAAAATTATTTATTTGTAGTAGAGCCGATCGATCTGTACATTAAATTATATTAAAAAAATATTGGTTTGCATTTATTGAAAATATTTCTGTATGCCGAGAATACACCTGTCCGTATCACCCGGAAGACAGGTTCCCTAAAAAACTGTAACTTGAAAACTATAATATTATAAAGAAGCTCTTTTTGTCAGTTTTTAACATGATGAATAACAAACTATATTCTATATAAAATATATTTAATATCAAACAAATCCATAATTATCTGTAAGAATTTCAATATTATTTAAATAATAAAACAAATATAAAAACCCATAGACGACGCTGTAAATTATACAAAAACACTAATCAAAAACAAAGATTAATTACAATTCTTTTTTGTTTTGGTATTTCAAACAAACTAGCTTATACGCACATAAAATTTAGTTTTGATCATAAAACTGGGAGTTCCTATCTTATCCAGGTAATAGACATATACTAAGAATTCGTAACTGTATCATACATTTTGTAGTACTGTATTTTGACAATAAAACAATGAGAATGTTTTTATAGATACAAGCAGATTAGTGTTCATAATTTCGTGTGAATGCAAAATTAATAAATTTCATTAGAAAAGTTTGTTTTCAAAAATCGTGTAAGATCCAAAATATGTAAAACGAGCACCGTGTAAATTGGGGGATAGGTCTATTTAAACCCAAGAAAACATTAAGGTGTTAATTATATTTCAAAGGGTCTCTTAGAGCGATATCGGTGTCTATGATGTAGGTTCTAATCAACTTACAAAAATAAGTCTCGCTTAAATATCAAACACTCCAATGTCTATTTTCTTTATAATTGGTTACCTTTTATTATTTTTGTATGCTGCGATTGTTGTATTTGGATGTGAAACCGGATGCCGAAGGCCCTGATTTTGGTGCCTTCATTACAGTTATATTCATTACAGATGCTAGATTCGAAAGATCTTTGATGGCTATTGTTGATTGCATTTCTAAAATCACCGTAACACGTTTAATGAATGTATTAGTAAGTACGCACTCTATATTTGGAAGAGACTGAATTGAATATTTATATTATTGGACGAAGAATTAGCTCGAATTCAATAAATACTTTGAACAAGCCGAACACTTGGTGGTAAACTTCCATAATTTGTATGTACAAGTTACTAATAGTTAATAATCATGAATAAATTTCGTAAAAAGCGTATTATCACATACTATTAAATTCTAATTGCAACTTCTTCATTTTCTTTAGTTTTGAATTTATTTTATATATTTGAAATAGTTAAAATGTAACTATGTTTACTGAACCGTGAAAATATTTTTTGATGATATATACTATTCCTAATTAAGCAGAAGTATAATATTGGTATAAAATTAAAATGTAAAATATATTTATGTTCAATATAAGTATTTTCAATTAATTTTTGCAATGTAACGAATAAATTACCCAATGTATACCTCAAGATAGATAATTTCAATTTTTACATATGGAGAATAATTTCTGCAGTTTAGTTTACTATACTTTGAACTTGTGCTCAGGAAATTATAAAAAGCGAAAGCAAATAAAATTTGAAGCAAATAAAATATTAATTCAGTAGCAGAGAATTATGAAATTGAAACAATTTTTGAATGAATACTTATGTATACTATTAGTTGAAATTTTTTTATTTGGCTTCAACTATTTATTGATAAAGATGTCTCATCTTTATACCCAGCGTTTTAATAAAATATTATTTATAACAATATAGTGATTATAATTATAAATTGTTTATAACATTGTAGCTAAATAAAAGTATAATAATGTTTATTGTGAACTAAGTTTTAATTTAATTCCTGCAATTTATCGAACTATATTTTGGATTTGTAATGTACTAAATTTGTATTGTAAGTATTGATATACGTGTCTACAATGGCGTTTTTATCAAATTACTTTTAATAAAGTATTGACCGATTCATATTTATTGTGGTATAACTAACGAGGTTTCAGTTTTGACAAATTTCTTTGTTTTTATTGTAAAATAATTTTTTTCTTGTTTTTGGACCTTAAATTTTAACTAAACATTGTGAGGAATCAACCCAATAATTCGTGTGTCTATACGTAAGATTTTTAATATCAGAATTTCTCTAACACTAATAATAACACAGATTTTTAATTTAAACAATCCCAGAAAAGAGCAATTTTCACTTGCAAATATTTATAATAATATTTTAAGTAAAAATCCATATCACTACTGCTTGATATCAGGCTAGCTCAGAAGTTTGTGAAACTTGAAACCTTACATTACCAAATCAAACTAATACCACAGAATAATAAAAAAAGCCCTAATTTAGTAAGTCAGCATTTTTGTAGGGGCATGTAAGACGATCCATTATTAATTTATAACATTAGCAAAATAATTACAATAAACATGGAACAAAATTAATAAAATTTAACCAAAATAACCAAAATGATCATAATTTAATTAAAGTTCTAATTTGCTCAAAAGCTCCAAGGTAAAATCCAAACAAGGTAAAATCTTTTTTTTTTTCTAATTTTTTTCAGTTATGGTCCATACTATTTCCTCCCCTATTTCGTCTTGACATCAAGGTCAGGGATACCTTGTATATATATATATATATATATATATATATATATAGATATATACATTATATCAATGCAAATAAATTATCATTTTTTTTTAATTAAATCACTCGATGATGTATCACATCCTCGCAAATCTCACTTAGCAGAAATTAAGTTTTGATTTATAATAAAAACACAGTTTCTGCGACAGAGGAAGTGCATAAATCAAAACTCGTACAATATGACCCCATAAATTCCTACGTTTCCAGATATCATTTTAACGATGAAACACGGGACAATCCGGAACGCTGAATAAATTATACTGCAAATTTGCAAGCAGAAAAATGTGCGCGTGATATATAGAAATAAATTAAACGAGGTAATTGTCAATGACATTTGCATCGGTATAAATGATTGTGAGAATATCTTTCATATGCACGGAATGTGCATGGTATTTGAATAATTATTGAAATGGATTACAGATTAATAAAATAAATTGCAGGAATTTTGGACTACATTCATTAAAAATATAATTATAATTATTATATTAACATCCCGTACGTTAAGTTATAGTAATCGCAAAAAAAACGAAAACGAAAATGTTTATGTGTCTTTACGTTTCAGAGGTTTTTGAACATTTTGGCATACCTTAGAAAAAATGGATATATATATGTATGTGTGTGTGTGTGTGTGTGTGTGTAAGAAGTACCAACTTGAAAAAGATATCTGTCAAAATTGGATGACAATCTGACGATAAGTTTACAAATTACAGAGGTTCAAGTGACGCTACTTTTGAGTTTTGTTACTTTATATGACGATGCTCTTTACATGACAAAATAATTATATTTCTGTTTTTAGAATTTATGGAATATTGAAAATACAATTTTTAATTTGATGCAGAAATGCTGGAAAAGTTCAGTTTTCACCTGAAAACACATTTTTGATCTATATTTTCAATTAACTATTTTCAAGATATATAATATAGAGATATAATAGATATCACTGCTGCTTGATAACAGTGTGATGTAACCTACTGGACTTGCGCTTAATAATAATTAACTTGTAATGAATTGATATTCTGAAAAAAAAATTGAATTAAATGTCAAAAAATTTATTGAATATGATATCGACTTCTATAACTCACTCTGGTTGTTAAGTAATTTTAGATTAAAATATATTAGATATATTAGGTAATTAAAATATATATTAGATAATTATATCTAATTAGATAATATATTTATTAGAATGTTTCTTTTTCAGAAATAGGTAAGTTTACATAATCAGCTTGCAATTAGGAAAAGTGATTAATATAAAAGCCAAATTAAAAATTACACGAATATATTTTGTATGATTTAAGAAAAGCAAAAAAAAATTGGGAAGTAGATTTGAGCGAAAGTATATACACGGTCATCAGATATAAAAAATAAGGGTTTGACAATTTTAGTAGGAGCAAATTTGCTTCTGAAGTATTTCAGAACTTTAAAAAAAAGTAAAATACTAAACCTACACATCTACGTTGAAATAAAAAAAATTAAAGCAATAATTACATAGTGTATTTTTTAACTAACTGTACTGTTTTATTTCTTGTGTAATATAGATCGTGACGCACATATTGTAATAATGGAATTAAATTAATAACAATAAATATTAAACATTCAATAACGATAATTTTATCAATTATTTATAATTTATATTTGAATTCATAAATAGTAATATGCTGCAATAAAATCTCTCGCGAAATTGTAAGCAATAATAATAGACAGAGAAACTTTATAATCAATAATGAATAATTAAAACAGGTTATAAACCTACTAATAAAATATGACTTGCAATGATTCCTGTTTTCCATAGACGGCTTTAAAACCCATTTTGAGAACCCAATAGCACGCGCTTAATAGACATTAAATCATTTATATATCTATACCAGTTTGTATTATATATATATATATACATATATATATATATATATATATATATATAAAGTAGGTGTGAGATTTGATATCTAAATATTATATCAAAACTTAAGATTAATTAAGTGATGTATAAAATATGCGGAATAAACCAATATAGCTCGTTAAAAAAAATTTATATTTAATAATACTACATATAATATATTTTATAAAGAACGCTAAAATACTTTAAATATTTAATTTTATTAATATTTTCTTATTTTATTTAATTTCTTTTCAGTAAAACAATTCTAAACCAGCCAGAGCTTTCATACTTAATTTCTGTTTTAAAATCATTTATTTATTAATCGAAATATAAATTAAATGTATTATGTAGGTCGTCTATAAATTCAGAGCTAATGAAAAAAACGTTTATTTAATTAGTAATATTTTTCTATAGTTATAAAACCATATTACATTATGCAATATATAATATTCCGTGCACAGCGGGTAAGAACGTTTTTGCAAATAACTAGATCTATATCAGTTTGAACGAGTCAGCTCGTCGACTTAGACACTTGTGGCATTTAAAATAATTTTATTACATCAGAAACAAAATTCTCTATTCATTCCTTTAATATAGAAATAGAAAAATATTCAAGAATTAATAATTTATCAAACTACTGAGAAAAACTATTTAAGCTAACTAATTAAATAGAATAACTAATACATTATTTGAAATAATAATAAAACTTGTTATAATAATAAAAGTTTAAGATTGATGACCAATTTTTTTCTGAATACTAGCAAGTTTTCAAGTATTTGATATAATTTAAAGATTTCTAAAAAAAGTGTGAGCTTGACTCACATTTATAGAACAAATTTAAAATTTTAAAAGATAAAATATATATTTGAAATGGTTAAATAACCATTATTTTTTTTACATTATGCTAGGTTTGGTATGAAATTATAAATCGCAAAGTAGTGTTATTTTTTCAGAACAAAATGCTCGTATTTTGCCAATTTTTTTTAAATATTTTTTGGAAATGATTTCTTTTTAATTATTCATTAAAAATTTGTTAATTCTTTTGCTAATTTATCAATTAAGAAATTAAAAACTATTAACTTCAGATAAATAAATTAGAGTAAACTGTATAGTTTAATATATTAAGAAATCAGTTAACCGCCAATATTGTAGATAAGCAGATTCAAATTTTCAATTTCCATTCGTCATTCTTATCAAAATTTATTTTGATTAGCGATTGAGCAATTAACATGAATACATTTTATTTTGAAGCTAAATATATAGCTATACAGCTATAGTAGCTTTATAAAGACTCTGAAAATTCATACAATTCTTATATGACCAATGCACAATTTATCAAATGTAAATTCTTTAGAATAAATAAAATATCTAATAAGCTTTACCAGACACAGTCGAACATCTAATATACGAATATGATGAATTTAAAATTAGGGTAAAATATTGAAGATACTGAATAAACCATACCACAGTGAAATCAATAAAATTTACATTCAAATTTAAGACAAATTTTGAAATTATGTGAATATATTATATTTTTATTATAAAACGTTAGAAGCCAAATGATTATTTAATCCAAAGGCAAAACAATAATGAAAGGGTAAATAACGATTTGTGAATAATAAACAATAAAATTATTGATTGAGGTAATAAGAAATTGTCATGACATAATTTGTACATGAGGGCATAAATGTCAGAGTACACAAAGTAATCCTGAGTTGATTTTAGTACTTATTGTGTTTTTTTTTCATATGAACTGCGATCACAGCTACGTGTTATGCCGTACACATCTCAACTTAGATTTAGGTTTTCCAAGAGAGCACCTACTGCTCAGCGACTCTTGTTTTTGTTTTTAATAACTAATAATAACTATATATTATCAAAGTTCTGACCGAAGAAAATCCCTTGGTTTTAAAAAAAGTGTACTATCAGTGCTTTTCATGCTATTCAGTTCCAAGTATTTACGCAATTTATCACAAAGGGGTATGAGTCAAGTCTTGAAGTCTGCCAATCGCAAATCCCCATCTTCCTATTTGGGTCATTATGTTGTATAACCTTGCGTTGTTCTATGTGCGTTATTTCTTGCCGCTGCGTCAATAATTCATGTTACAGTATCTGATGGTTTATGCAACAATGAGAGTTTCATTTTTTTTTTTTTTGATTTTTTACACTATTCCGATCGTCGAAAGTGATGAAATACTATTCGATATTCACGAATCAAGACATCAGACAAGGTGATTTAATATCGTGCCCGCTGGTAAGAGTTGTGCGGTAATTGTGCATGAGGTGGAAAAGACTTCTTAGTAATACTCGTATATTATCATACAATTGTAATGTATAAATGTAACTAAGTTGTAAGTGTTCTCAATATCTATACAGCCTATGATCAACTTTTTAAGCTTCTATTTGTTTTATTAACATTTGATTTTTTAAATTTATTTTGCTAATTCATATTTCTGATGAAGTGCACTACCAGAAGATATGTACATGATGTGAAATGACATTTTTTATCTTTTACTAAAAATTATAATTTCCGATCTGTTTTTCATGAAAATGTTCTTGTAGTGAAGTGTTCAAGATTAGATTTAATAAAATAATAGTTTTAAACTTATACTAAACTTTATTAAGCTAACCAGTTAACTGTTATTGACGAATATATTCGTCATGGAAAAATGACAGAATTTGATGTGTTGACAACTATACGACTATACGTGACATCTTTTAGGCACTTTTAGGCATAGTGTATACCGCCACGTGGTTATAAAATTGGTTAAAACTCTTCTTCGATTAACTCAGGTTGTTGGGTTATAATTTAACCCTTGCAGCTGTGGACTGTACTAAACACTGATTTGTTTGTATATTATGTATTTGTTGCAGTTCTTATTACAATCACTGATTTGTCTTTATAAGTTATAATGAAAGAAGATATATTTATTTATTATTTGTTATACAGGTTGTTTTGCGGACTTTACTCTTAGAAGTGGACAACTTGTCCTATCAAACTCACCGCTACCCCCTCTACCAGGGGTAGCAAACAAACCGTGTAAAAGCTCAATGCCATAAATATTATCACCTTCATGACCAATATAATAAAACGAAAATACATCCGAAAACATGGATTGCAACTTTTAAGGGGGTCTTCCTATGTGATGGGTTGAAAAAATCGATTTTTTTTTCATAAATTGCTCCCTTAACATGTCCAGAATACGGTAGTAAACCGATTTTAGAAAATTCGAAGTCGTTTTAAAGATACAGCAGGTAAAAGAAAGAGCGGTTGGGAGCGCTGAGTTGGCAGTTAGAAACTTTAAACGCGTTTTTCTCAAAACTGTGTTTTTCAAACTTTCCTCCATTGTATCTCAGAAACGGCTAGACCGAATTACTTGAAATTCACAAACTATTATCAATCGAAAATTTTCAAAACTTCGATTTTTTTATAGCAAAAAAACAAAAAAACGCCTAATTTGCAACTTTTATTTCAAATGTCTTTAAAAAATCCATTTTTTTTAATATTCATTTGATTTTAGGTCATTCCGTGCTTTTAAGCCTACAAATTAAAACGCCGCTTTAGTTTGACTGAATATTTTTAGCTGAAATTTTATATTTATACTGTTCAAAGATGTGTTAATAAATGATAAAAAACTTGAAGCTCTAAATATTTACTGGTCGTAGAAAAAAAATCCTAAAATATCCCTAAAAAACAGGCCGTCACATAGGAAGACCCCCTTAAAAGAATAAACAAAGCATCTTAAATCTAGAGTAATGTAGTTAGAATGAATTAAATAGTTGTAAGTGGCATTTGAAACAACATTTTATCTCCATCTTATATTATGACAAAAAACTGTGTGGACAGTTTAATGAGAGCACTACATGAAAATTGTTGAATTTTTCTTAAATTTAACGTTTTCAATATTTTCATGAATCAATTTTTTCATGAATTCAATTTTACTATATCACCTCCTTTATACTTGATCTATCGTTGATATTTCACCTATATTCTTTAATATTGATTTATCTCGTTAGAAAGTACATATGCATATAAAAAAGTACCAGAACTGAATCAAGACAAACAAACAAATTTAGATAAAAACATATCAGTGATTTCGAAAATTATGAACTTTTAACTGCAGCTCAGAGAGCTTTGGACAAACTGTAACATTTTTTTTATTTGCTTAAAATTGTAGTTAATTTTCATTATTTTTGTTTATTTGATCATTAAAAACATCCCAGTAAATAACATTTCTAGAACTAGTCCAAAATAATGATAATTGTCCAAAGCTTTCAAGAATTAAGATTTGTTATACTATAAATTTGAACTTTTCAAAATTGGTCGATTTTGAGAGGCCCCCCCCCTTTGCAAAAATGCAGTTAAGTGCGTTGGCAAGTTCCATCAAAAGTTGGTGCATTTAATCAAAATTGTGAAATGATAAAATAATACTTGATAGTTTCATAAGAAAAAGCATCGAGTAAAACAGTAAAAATGTCAAAACAAATAATACGATTTTCATACAAATCAATATTTTTTTTATAAATAAAGACATATTTCAATAATTATTAATGTGTACATAACACTTGCAATTTTGTTCAGATTTCTACCAGCAGGTGTATCCTCCCTCATATAATACAATAATACCAACAATATTAATTATTTTATATATAAAAGGTGTCATACAATTGTGTGACAAAAAAAGGAGGAAAGGTAAATTTTCCTCCAAAAAATCACATAATACTTAAAATAATAAATAATTATACAAAAAAGAATCATCAATAGTTTTCAGACTTGAGTAATTACGTATGATTGAAGTATATTGAATATACAATATCGGAACTAATGCAAAATACTTTAATTACACACCAATTTTGCACCGTTATTTCGAGATGTACAGTTTTAAAATAGAGTCTTTGGTTCGGAAAAATCCAAAATTTTAATAATATCAATAGAGCATAGATCCAGAGGTTAGTACAGGTAGCGCAGTCACGAATCGACCTACCGTTGACCTTGCTTGTGCGAACATCGAAAGAAACGCGTCCAGGCTGACTGACGTCCCGAATGCGGAACGCGGAGCTGATCGATGAAGATATCGAATAATGGAATCGAATTCCTGCACGTCTGATCTAGGCTCGAAGGGAATATGAGTATGAAGAAGCTGATCGATTTTTGATAGATTTTGTATATAAATTGCACCTATTTGAATTCATTGGGAGCCCTAATTTAGGGCATTATTTACAAGTACACTTGCAGGAGAAAGTACTTTAAACTACTGAATTATTTTAATTGTTGCAGATATATCAATTGTTATGAAAATATTTAAATAATCCGACAAATTTTGTATCAGTTCTTTGACATTACATGACTTGCCCTGCAACTAAAAAATTTGTAATGCTTGCTATCACTGCTCTTTTATATTAGCTTATGCAAATTAACCCTTCCGACGGCCCGATTTTTTTACCATTAAAATCTCTATATAATATCTGATAATTTGATTTATATGTCCAATAAACATTTTTGATCGCCAAATGTCAATTTTTTAACTTATTTTTATTAAGAGTCCACAACCGCTGGACCAGCCTTCCCAAAAATTTAATCAGTTCTTGATCTTAATTTAATTAATTAAAGTAAAATACAACTCTAAAACAATATTAAGCCTAACATTAGTATTATGTAATACAATAACGTGAAGAAAGAATGTTATAATATTGGTAAAACAATCCTTTAAATATCCGTACCGCAATTTGAGTCCAATATCTGGAACATAGTAATTACGGGCAGTATCAAAAAAATAATATAATATGAAAATAATTGTAATGAATTTGTTTTACATCCAAAAATATGGGAATAATTTATTAAAAAAGGGGGAAGTAATTATAAGTCAACATATGAAAATAAAATACAAGGAGTTCTGTTTGAACAAATGTTTTTGTATTAATAAATTATGTGTTTTTCAGGTCAAAGCGACTTGTATGTTCGCACTTCTATGTATAAAAATATATTTTCAAGTTAAAAACCTAACGAAAGTCAAATATTGATATTGGTTATCTCGATATCGTTATAGAATAAAGATTTATGCGCCATTTTACAAAAAAGACAATTATTTGATAAAAAATATTATAGAAAAAAATGGAAATGTGACCTGAATGTTACGTGGGCTCATAGAGGATTAAGTAGACAAATCACACGACGATACAGAAGTTTTTAGGATCCAACAACAGAAGAAGTAGAATTCGTTACAACTTATTGGAACTCGTCTATTTTAGTAATTTTCCAAAAGTATTTGTTTTACAATTACTAAAATTTTATTCCTTTGTACACTTGGTCTAATAATCTGCAGATGATGCAGACGTGCTTCAATCACTCAAAACACATTATTGTCTTTCTAACTACCATGTACCACAAATCGATGTTATCTGAATTCCTCCATAGATTGATTGTTCTTGTTATAAGGTCACTCGGAGAGACCTTAATAACTTTATGAAGAACTATAAACAGTAAAGTACAAGGTAATTCTAGATACAACGCGGGAGAAAATTGTGGACTCCAAAATATAATATAATAATAACATAAAAGAATAAACTTCAATAATAGTTTCAAAGAAAATTTTATTTTTCATTTTTAAAAGAATTCCAAGCCAAAGTTTCTTGTCGAGTATTGATAGAATCAAAGTTGCGGAAATGGTTAAATAAGCGATGTTGATGTTAAATTTTATTAAATTGCCTTACAAACTATTATATTTAGTATGGAGTATTTAAAAGTTGTAAGACAGCCTTAAAAAGCGCCAAAAATTGAAAAATGGGACTTTCAACTGGTTTTTGTCTAAACATTGAACGACTGACAGTATTTCCAAATAACTTGACGAGAAAATTTATTTTATTAAGTATAAGAAGATAAATGCAATTTTTCTTCGTACATTATATTTTGAAAAAATCTCAAGGAAAACATCTGTCTCTCTCTGTATCTTTAATATCAAATCTCTAGTCAAAATTTATTGTCAAATTTGTCATCTATTCCATTTTTATTATCTGCTGGAATCAAAATTGTCACGATAGTTGATGGTTGATGATGGTTATCTTATTATTCGAGTGATCTGTGAGCACAGTTTTTTTTGTATTTGAAGAGATCAATGAGTTAATGAACGCATTGATTTATTCCGTTTACAATACTGCATCCTACGTACAAATTCTTGTTGTTACTTTGAGAGTAATAGTTGTAGTTTCTTCCTGGATGCAACCAAATTTAGTTAGAGAGATCACGGTGCCCTCAATGTAGGTACATTTATAGAGCTATATAATTATAAATTATTAAATTTTCATTCTTCTTTATGATATAATTATGAAGTAATAACACGGTACGCGGGCAGGTAGCTAATTAGCAAAACGAAACGTGTGCGGCGACGGATCGTGATTATGCCAAGAGGAAATATTTGTGTTTGTTCGATGCAATGAGGCGTTTTGATAAGACAACTAACCGCGATTGGTATTATTATGTGCTCGCTCTAGATTTCACAATCATCACACAGGATGGCGCAAAAATAATAGTTATTATACAAATATATCATTTTATGAACATTAACGTATGTACTTGCTATTTTATTTTGTGAGACATACACGCAAATTGGCTATAATCCAAAGTCTATCGATCTTTCACAAGTTATGACAAGGACAATTGCAATTTTCTTGTTCTAAATAGCATTTTGTCTAAAATTTAATTGAAAATCTTTTTGAGAGCTATGAGTTGCACTGTACTCCTGTAATATGTTACTAAAATTCATCAGTCATATAAATATTTGAATTGAATATACAAAAAGTTAAACAGACATTGAGACATTAACCTACAAGTCCAATCAGTCTTCTACCTTTATTTATCCAAAGTTCCTTCACCATATCACCATATCACATGTGAATTAATAGTTCTTAGGTGTACATTAATAACAAAATTATCCCTAAATATGTTTCTGTTAAATATTTAGGGATTTGATTACCGATTTGAATTTAATTAGGACCTACCTACATAACCTACTTAAGGAAAATGTTTCTCACTGTTCGGGCTAATTGAAAGTAAATCTAAATTATCATTAGAAAACAATACACTCTATATGAATCAATAATAAAACCGTGCTGGACTTATGCCATTGTGGTGCTGGACAGTAGATCTTCATCAAGAATTTCATCCATCCAAAGAAAACAAAAATCCTGAAGTGTATCACAAAACCATCTTGGTATATTAGTAACTAAATAATACACAACGATCTGAGAATTGGCACTGTCCAGGATGTAGAAAAAACAGAAGTGGAATCCATCACTAGAAAAATATCAACTCATTAAAACCATCAGCTATTGGAAGATTGAAGAAAAAACACCCCTTAGATCTAATGCTTTAAAATGGAGTAGCCCACTGGGGTGACCCCCATCACTTGTTAAAGAGCAAGTATTTGAATTTTTATCAGATTATTCATAAAAGTGACATCTCTCCAATAGATATGCGACCGATTATTGAATATAAAAAATTAGAATCCTTAAAGAAACGTATGTAACAGAAATTCTCACTGCTTAACGCTGTATGTCAATTTATATACCAATTATATATAATTTAATATAATGACAAAGTCTACTGTGAAAACAAGACCATCAGTTCTATGATATTAAAAGTCAAGACGAAACTATAATTGATGAAATATTAAAAAAAATTGTGGTAATAATATTTTAAAACTTTGAATCTCTAAAGATGCCAATTCAATTTAAATAAAATCATCACTTGATTTAGAGTAAGCTGATACTTGCATCGACTAGCAATATGCTGCAGTATAATATATGTGGCATGCTTTGCAGTAAGTCAACCCTTCATATAATTTGGGTTAAAGGCTTTTACTCTTATATACTACATATTTTCATAATTCACGACCAGTTAGTAATTTTTTATACTAAAAATGTTCAAGAAATATTTTTTATGGCTAAACAAGGTTTGCAGCGTCAGCATGTATGTAATAAGTCATACTTAACATATATTTACTAATTTACCAGTAGTTCTAAATAATAAGTAGTAGACTGATTCATACAAGTAAATTAATATGTTCTAAATTTGTAACCCTATATGACACATGAGTCACGAAAATAATGATCAAAAGCATTATATTTGGTTGAATCCCAATTTCTAATAACGTAAATATATACATTCAAATATAAGATTTATGATTTTTGAGTAACTTACCATTTCGTCTGCAGGATTCAAATCATTTTATTATCATATAAAGATGTTGCGAGAAGTACAGCATCATTATCAGTGACAGCTTTCTCCGACCCTGCAGATAATAAATCATTTATTAACGAAAGCTTTCAATGAATGAATAACATTAAAAATATTAGTGGTTAAATAACATGTTTGCATAATAGAGAAAGAAAATCATACATTGATAGATCTGTGAAAATCATATACGAAGATCATAATAAAAATATATACATATAAATATATATATATATATATATATATATATATATAAATACTTTTAAGTGCAATTGGTGTCATCCTTAGAATTATTTTATCAAATTAGAAAATATATTATTAATTTGTGAATTGTAATAATGAAGATGTATCAAATGCAAATTGGCTAACTGTTGGGTCCTCTAATAAATATATATCTAATAAAGCATCGTTAATGCAACAGATTATGGAATTTCTAATTTAAAAAATAATATAAGTTTACTATAGCATCAGGAATAAAGTAGAGAAACTGATTATAATATAATTAAGATGTAAAAAAAGAAAAATAACTATTTTTTTTCTAGTATTCAACAGTATACTACATTTAGGATTAAGTCGGATGGAATATTCATTTCGAATCTTCTATAAGTTTTCAAAACTTATGTAACTTTGCAATAAGTAATTTGATAAAAGAAAATGCTTGCACTGAGTGATGCAAATTCATTATTGCATGTGCAAATTAATCTATACACCTCAACAAATCAAGCCTAAAATATCTGATTTGAATAATCTATCCTAGATATTGTGACACTAATCATTTATGCATACACAGCATTTAACCTTAATCTGCAGCAAATTTTTCGTAAGTGTTATATATTAATAAGGTGGGGCACATGAAAATGATCTGAACGTTATGGAAATCTTACAATTATTTAGAATTCAATATAACAGATTTATTACCAAAGAGTGAATTAGTGTGCACATAAATTCGTAATCCATAGAAATACGATGGTAATTTACGTATAAGAAGCTTATGTCGACTAGGAAACAAATATATGAATTTGTTTACATTGTACTTGGTAAGCAAATAATGTAATACTAATCAACACAGTAATTTAATACATTTTATTTTAATTAATTTATAAAATTTGCACTGTATTGTTTTTTTCTCGCAATATTTGTAAACTGTCTTTCTGAGTAACTGATTATTAAACCCATTACTGAGCTCCTCAAAAAAAAAAAAAAACAAATGCAACAAAATAAATAGAAATCAATTCAGTTAATCAATACATGTAATTAAGAATATTGATTTAATTTATAATTATTTACAGGTATGTATTTAGGGTACTTAATATAAACACATTTGGAAAACAATTAAGATTCAGACAAAACTAGGTTTAAATATTCTGAATAATTATAAATATACCAAATAAAGAAAAATGTTGCTATAGGTGAAAGAGAAAATGTAAGTGTTAATTATTTTAATTAAAATTATTGATATGATTTAGAGTTTTATTATTAGGTGACTTTTTGGAAAATGATTACGTTCGTGCTTAAGCGATCTGTTCTTCTTATTGCAATGCTTCAAATTTTTTAAGTTGCAACAAAAAAAACATGTTGTCTTCAAAATTTTAATTTCAAACAATCTCAAAATTTATCACTAAATTTTGGAACTATTTCAAAAAAATGTTAATATGGTAAACTTCTTGTATAAATTTTGATAGAATTTTGGGGTATGGGTAGGTACGATTTATTTTGGTTTACATTATATTTACGTGTCTGACTTGGTTTTTCATATTGGGGAAAATTTAATGATTACAAAAATTTGAACCTAGAATGTGATGCAACATAAGTCCATTAGTTTGAAGAAGACTTTTTGCTTACATGAGCATCAATATGTAAGGTCGTCCAATGCCATATTTGGAAGATATGATAATTCAGAAATATACATTTAATAGCTATTAATCGAATTTCTTGATTCAGTCGGCTGTCAGTAAGTACAATCTTATATCCAATACGATTAATCTTGTGGCAACGGTCACATTTGTGAAAAGCGTTATCATTCGACCTACATCTCGGCTAATACCAATGTTTCGTTCGACATTGTGAGTTCTCGATCAAGGATTTACACATAATCGAAATGATTTGTAGTTCTTTTATATTATTTTGCAATAAATAATATAATCGTTTATTCATTACGACATCAATAGAACTACAAACATCTTATTTCCTCTCGGTAAAAAATATATAAAACTGATTCCAAATTTTGTATGGAGATGGTAATAATAAAAATTGTGACAATAATTAATGAAAATACAAATACCTCACGAAAGTTAAACCCGGACCTGGATTTCTTTTACAATTAGTCAGCCTTACAGCTCCTATGTTAAATATTCCATCTTATTTCAAAACAAGCTCTAGTCAACGGAACCATTTACAACATGCTCCTTTGGAGTAATTAAGGCCACCTTGTATTTATGTACAACGTGACAACATAGTTTATCCAAGAAGGCGCTGAGAATCTAAATATTCCAATTTGGGAAGTAGAACGTGCGGTTAAAACACGCCCAGGATCGGTTGTTATTAATATTAATTATAACTCAAATTAAAGCAATTAAGCAAGTCTTCGTTGTACAAGCTTCTTGCACTATTATTGATAAAAATAGATGGTGAATATTCAAAATATTCTGTATAAATTATTAATAGATTATGCATGCCAAGATATAAAAGCGACCAACCTTGGGTGTATTAGAGCAAAGAAGCTTTTTAGTAATTATTTCACTTAACTTTTAATATTTGTTTGTGATTATCATTTTTCAAAAAAAAGATTTTTTGAAAAAACGACTTACTTGAATTTTATATGAATTATGATCAGGTGGATGTATTCTAATTTGCAAAATTATGTTATTGACACGAACGATGCCACCGGCAAATTTCCGGGCATAATTAGTTAATAAATTAGTTAACAATTCAAAATAAAAAATGACCATTCATTACCCACTTAATCGGTGTGTAATTATGTTCCGGAGCTTACCGCATTTTTTATTAAAAAAAGAACACATTTCGGTTAATCGATATAAATTAGACACGAGATTGAGATATCAATCAAATCGTATGAATATCAAATTTATTCAAAGAAATGAATCATGGTCTGAAATCATATTTGTTGAATATTTTCGATATATTTTAAATATTAAGATGCTTTGCTCTAGTTGCTTCTACATAATTTGAGAATTCATCCTTACGTCATCGAATATTTTTTCTTATATTAGAGTTCAACAAGTTATTTATGTGTAACCCAGATTATTTCAATATCAACCAATTTATATATGATTTTATTTTGCTGATATAAAACTGATATGCAGCTTTTTCATAGCTCGTGTAGAAACAGATGTTGGTATTATTCAGTATATAATATTTTTTATTATATTATGGTATTATTCAGTATATTTAATTTTTTGCCATGTATATTATAATGTAGTGAATATTAAAGTTCTCTTTCGATTCCTGTTTAAGTAATTATTTGGTATAAATACTAATAATGTAAAGCAATTATAATATAATGTAATTGTAATCGAAGTCGTCGTAATTCAGAAAATCAAATTGATTCGTATTTTATATGTATCTGTAGAACAAAATTATTTATATTTTATATATATTTCGTTAACCATAAAATATATGAATGTAATAAAAAGCAATTATCAATTATGTAATACCTATATAATAGACGTATGTTAAGTAACATAATATTGAAGGCATTTGCATGTATAACATTAATAACATTAGCCCTATTTACTGTTATTCAATGAAATTTTTAACTATTTATGCTATTAATTATTTAAAAAATTGTGTGCATTTTTTGGTGGTCATTCTAACATATTTTTTGGTATCTTCGAAATATATACAAAAAGAGTACTTGGTTCTATACTTTGTCAATGAAAATAAATAATGTGAAAATGAAAATAAATAAATAATAAATATTTTGAAAAATTGTATAGGTATGTTTGATGTACGCACATTTTCTCAAATGTATTTCGAAATTATGAGCAGAGTCAAAATTTAAATAAAATTTTGTTGGAATTTCAAATATTACATGGGTGGTACTGCCCTAGGGGCAGGTCTGTGAGCTGAGTCAAACAAAAGTGTGAGATTTTCCATTGGCATTTCACACCGCAATGCCCAAAATTTTAATTGGAAATATATTTTTATCTATATTTTCAAGTAAAAATTGACATAGCAATTACAATATGTAAAGTTAATAACACTAATATATGCAAATGAAAATAAATATATGTTTTACCACAACCTGAAATAAGTTATTGGTCGATTGTTTCAAATAGCAATTACTAGTTATAGAAACCGCTAATCAAAATACTTCAAAAGTAACAATAATAACGAATAAGTACAAATAAACCAGTTATTAACGAATCATTTTCATGCTTCAACAATTTGCAAAGAATGCTAATTAATTCACGGTAGAAAGTTGGAAAGACCGCACGATCATATCTACAGTTAAATAAAAGAATTATAAAAACACACTTCGCAAATATTCATAAGAAATTGGACCAAACGTTGTTCCATTTTTAGTAACAAATTAAACTAGCACAAGTCAAAATCGATACGATTTATCAGATATTGGAATAAAATTGCTCACGACTTCCAATTTAGAATGTATGATTATCTAAACAACAACATATTTTGATTTAGTTCAATATCTGATTATGAATATCTGAAATTGCTCATATAGAAATAAATTGTTGGTAATTAAGAGGTTATTAACTTATCAAAATTATGGTTTGCGTAGAGAACCAGTTCATACTTTACAAGATTTTTTTTAACATATTACGCTAATATTTTATAACTATGGAAAACTTAGTTCCAATTCTTCTAAAAGTGCATTTATAAACATTTTGAATTTTACCCCTTCGACTCGGATGCCGCCGCTACGGTGGCAAATTTCATATAAATCTCGGAATTCGCGAGTGGAAAGTGTTAAATAGTTAGAAAATATTGTTTTTAAAAAACACCATTATGCAATACAAGTTAGCATTAAGGCAAAAATAAATGTACCGAATTTAGCAGTAATAAAAATTATTTATAATATATACTTCTATATTAATCAATACTAGAAGGAATACCAATGGGTAAACTCTATTTTGGTCATAACATTACATATTGTCATTCATAATTTTTATTTTCTTTTTGTATTTTAATAACTGACTGTAATTGAATCTTGAGAAATGTATATATATATATATATATATATATATATTAATTTGCGCCGAATTATTTAATTTGGTGACGTAGATTTAATTGAACTTTTAGTTCCTGACGTCGTCCAAATTCAGCCGTTTATTAGTAAAAAAAAATGTTTGATACATTCCATAGGTTACATTTGGCGATTGTTAAAATATAGAAAATCAAATCGAATTTTTTATCGTATTTTACTATTTTTATTCCTGCAAAGATTGAATGGCATCTTAAGCTCACAAAAAAGTTACGAGCTGCCTATGGTGTCAAAGCTTTGAAGAAACGGCAGTATCAAAATTGGTTTACTAATTTTTTTCTGGAAGAAAACCGTCTGGTCGTCCAGTCCAACCATCAATTCTGATGTCTACATTGAACAACTAACAAAATTAAACAACGCAGTTAAAAAAAGCTTAAATTGACAAATCAAAGTTGTGATTTATTCCATTATTAACGCATCACATATCTTTGATCACTCGGAAAAAATTATTGGAGCTTAGTAAGGATGTTTTACCAAATTCACCATGTGGTCTTGATTTTGTACTTGTTAATTTTTGTTTCAGTCTTTACAAAACTCCTTGAATAGCAAACAGATCATTGATTACGATGTGTCACTTGATTCGGTTTCTTGTTTTAAAAAACCAGAAGATTTGTTAAAATGAGATAACAATGACGCTTGAAAGATGACAATGATTAAAATAGATACCACATTACGCAATGAAGTTATTTATTTCCAAAAAATGTTTTTGGTTTTCTAACATAAACCCGTTGCCAAACTGACATATAGGCCTCGGTCGAAATTATGGTAATTAAACCAACACATATTTTTCTCATAAAATATGCGTTGTCAAATTTATAATTGATCTATGCAATTAATAAATAAAATACCAATTTGAGAATTGTAACTGAAGTTCAAGTTAAAACTTAAAAGTGTAGTGGAATTGGAAACGTTGTTCGATTATATTTTATATGCAATTTTCTCCTAAAACTATTTACTATATGCAAGCCATTTGAAAACAGAAGTGTTGTTTTACGTTTGCGCAGCATTGAATTTTCACACGCTATTAGTCTGAAAACACAAACGTATTAGCGAAGAACTCGTCTTCATTCATCTAGATTCATCCATCATCATTACCATAATTAAGTATTTTAGAAAATTCTATGAATAATCCGTCAGGATAATGAGCCAAGAGAACAACAGAGAGATGTTACTAATGCGAGATCCCATCAGATAATAGTAGTATCAGAGGAAAACCTTTAAGACATTTCGAAAATACATTATGTGGTATAAATATAGAGAAAACTGGCAGACTAAAGCAGGGTTTTAGATAGTATAAAATATAAGAAATTTTTTTTTTTTTTTTTTTTTTTTTTTGAACTCAGTTTTATTTAGCAATCAGAAATACATAAAGATTCCTATGAGCTAAAATGACAAAATTTATGAGTGATGCCTAAGAAGAACTCCAATGAGAACTTCTCAGTTTTACAATTAGTATGATATATTAGACCTAATCTAAGACTAAGTCTAGGGGCCATTGTCGTTTCAACCTCCTAATGCCAAAAGGTTGAGTAACGTCAACTATAGAAGGATTCAAATGTGAGTCCAGTTTGCGCTTATATTTTTCTTTAACTTCTTTAAACGTTAATTGCACCGTTTTCATATTGAGGTCGCTGTGAATGGTCTCATTTGTCACGTACCACGGAGAATTAAGAATTGAACGTAAAATTTTTGACTGAGTTCTCTGCATTATAGCTATATTGGATTTGTAAGCACATCCCCAGAGCTCCATTCCGTAGGTCCAGATTGGTTTAATAATCTATTTATATAGCAGCAACTTATTTTCGACAGAGAGCTTCGACTTTTTACGCAGTAGCCAATCAAATTCTTTTATTTTGATCATTATTTGCTGCTTTTTTGTTTTTATATGGCTTTTCCAAGTAAGTCTGCTATCTAAATGGAGACCAAGATATTTCACTATGTTCTGTTTCGGAATCTGGACGTTATTTAAATAAATTGGAGGACACGTACCCTCTCTCAGGGTAAATGTGATATGAACTGATTTGGTTTCATTTATGCAAATCTTCCATTTAGCAAGCCACATTTCTAGTTCATTGATAAGTTCTTGCGTTTGTCGGGAAGCTTGATCAGCACTGTGATTACTGCTTAGTATGGCAATATCGTCAGCGAATGTAGCAATTGTCAGATTTTCAAGTAATGGGAGGTCCTTTGTGTATAATACATATAAGAAGGGTCCAAAAATACTACCTTGTGGAACACCTGACATTATTTTGTGAAAATCAGATGTTACTTGATTTACTTTCACTTGAAAAATCCTATCTTGTAGATAGGATTTTAAAATCCCATAATACCTGGATGGAAGGTATGTTTTAATTTTATATAAAAGTCCTGGGTGCCAAACTTTATCGAATGCTTGTCGAACATCCAGGAAAACACCACTACAAAATTGCTTATTTTCAAATGACTTGAGTACAGTGTCAATAACCCTGTGAACTTGCTGTGTGGTCGAATGTTCACGTCTAAAGCCAAATTGATGATAGGGGATCCAATCTGAAGGAAGCTCGTTGTTGATTTGGTCCAAAAGGATCCTTTCAAGCAGTTTAGATATTACGGGAAGCAAGGATATTGGTCTATATGAAGATACCTCAGTCAAGTTTTTCCCTTTTTTAGGAATCATTAATATTTGGGCAGTCTTAAATGATTTTGGCCAATACTCTACTCTTAGTATGGCATTAAATATATAAGTTATTAAAACAATCGTTTTCTTAGAAAGTTCTTTCAACGCCCTTGCTGTTATTTTGTCAAAACCAGGCGATTTTCTTGTATTTAACATCTGGATTTGAGAGTTGACTTCTTTGGGTTTGATAGGTTTGAAAGATTGTGAAGACTGTAGAGGTTTAAGCAATTCTTCTTCAATCTCTTTATCAATGGTGGAATCAAATGGTTTAAAAACATTAGACAAGTATTTAGCAAATAGGTGCGCTTTGTCTTCTTCACTTCTTGCCCAAGGATCATTAGCACTGTTTCTAATAGGTGAAGAAAAGAATTTAGGCTTCTTCACATTACTAGCTGCTTTCCATATCGAGTTATCTGATCCTGATAGATTATTAATGTACTTTTCAAAATTTTCATTTCTGACTTGCCTAAGTTTGCTTTTAAGTTCTCTGCAAAGTTTATTGTATGTATTTTTATCGTCAGGTCTATGATTTTGTTGCCATTTACCTCTAGCACGTCTTTTTTTCCGAATAAGCTCTTTGATTTCCAACGGAATATCTTGGAATGCAGGTGATGCTTGAGCTTTAGGAGTTGCTTCTTGAATTGAAGTCTTAATGTGTTGAAGCAAATCTTCAGTAGCCTTGTCAATTTCAGCGTCGCTTTTGAGACTGATATGTAAATTTGTTCGCTCTTTCAAAACTTCTCGAAATGTTTCCCAATTTGTATATTTGCTATGTAATATATTCGAATTTATTTTTTGTATAACTGTTATTCCTATAGTTAAAACAATTGGAGAGTGATCTGAGGATAAATCGTATGATGGCCTAATATTCATCACGTTCTCATTTATGTTATTCAAAATAAAGAAGTCGAGCAGGTCTGGTATTTTTTGAGGATCACTAGGCCAATATGTCGGGGTTCCAGTGGACAGAAATGAATAATTATTATTATTTAAGGTTCTCAGGAGCTCATTACCCTTGCTTGTGATCAGACGTGATCCCCAAGAAGTGTGCTTGCAATTAAAATCACCACCTACAAGAAATTTCGCACCCAATTGATGGAAAAAACTGTTCAAAATCTGTTTGCTTGATATTATGTCGTGGAGGGCAGTACACTGCTGAGATTGATAATTTGTAAAGATGCATACTGACAAGTATTGTTGTTGCTTGTAGGTGTTCTTTTTGGTACGGAGGAAGTTCGGTGTGAACTATTGTATTTCGAATAAGTATGGCTGATCCTCCATGAGCCGTATCATCCGGGTGATTGCAATAGTGTAGTGTGTAATTCGGAATCTTGCAGAAAGAGAAACTAGTAAAGTGGGTCTCGCTTATTAGCATTATGTCAATGTGATTCAAAGTGAGGAAAGTAGTTAATTCTAGCTTGTGCTGTAGGAGCCCATTGGCATTCCAAAGTGCAATTCTTATAAATTTAGCCATTACGGATTAATTTTATTTAATACAGTTGTTAGCAGGTTTAAAACCACACCATTTTGATGAATTAATTGATTAAACATCTGTTTGAATTCGTGCATGAACTGAGCGAAGCTTGCAGATATGCCTGAAGCAGACTCTGGATTAACGTTGTTATTTAACGCCTGTGCATATGTTCGAGGGTGACCTTGATTAGCGATCTGATTTGGATTTAGATTCGGGTACAGGTTAGTGGTAATAGTTGGATTAACCGTATGTCTGTTGTTGGATTTTTGGTTTATAAACGTTTGTGGTGTATTATGATTCATTTTTGGAAATTTTTGATTATATACCTTCTTATATGCTGGGCATCCACGATAACTAGCTGCATGATCTCCGTCGCAATTTGTACAAAAATTTAATACATTTTCAGGTTTCTTGCAGTCTGATGTAGTATGATTGTTACCACAACGGGAACAAGTAAACGGCTTATTGCAGTAACGTTGAGTGTGACCGAATTGTTGGCATCTTTTGCATTGCACAACGGATTTATTATAGTGTATATAAGAAATAAATAAAAAAAACTAAAACTGAAATTATTAGACAATGTTCAGTTTTTTTTTCAAAAGTTGTTAGTCTATCTAAGAAAATCCATAAGTCTTCATCATTTTAAATAAGTACTATACAAAATTGATACGTAAGTACACAATTGATTCGTGCAATATTTCATAAAAAAAAACTTTATATAACTTCATATTTCATAAAAGTTCTAAGTTTCATATTTCATATTCTATATGAATGCGTTCTACTATATGCCAATGGCAATTATATGTATTGTTGATCGAACAATAATACATTTAAATTAAGCATTCTATGTTTAAAAATAAGTTGCTGTAATAACAAATATGATTTTAATATAATTCAAGCTCATTGTTTTGAATTTACAATCACTTAAACTTGTCAATATCATTTTCTTTGCCGGTTTTAAATTTTCTAATTAAATTCAAAAAAATAATATTACTAAATTACTATAAGCAAATTTTGTACTAAGATGGCAAATATGAAAATTGTGACAATTTATTATTTAAAAAAATTGAAGCTAATATAAAGATACGATTCTGAATAATATTATTTCGGTCTATTAAAACTTCTAATTATTATAATTGATTGAAAGATTTAACATAATTTCATAAAATTTCGTATATATTTTTAGCAGTTTAGAATATTAGTTTCCATAGTTGTGCTTGGTTGTGATATTCCAACAACTTAAAACTGATTTTTGAAATAAGTTGCAAATTTCATCTTAAAAAAATATTCTTTTATTCGTGAAAATATTCAAGATTCATTTAAAACCAATATTAAAAATCGGACTCATTTTATAAAATTGAAAATTCGGTTCGGATTGTTACAAGCTATTTTGAACCATTGAATATTCGCGATTTTATATATAAGAAAGTTTAGGTGAAGTAGAGTTGTACTAAATTAAAATCATTATAATATTAGATGGCTTGTTCACCATTTATTTATAATCATTTCTTGTAAATTTTGTAATATTTTAATATTTATGGGCTATTTCTCGGATAAATTCAAAATATTATGTTAAGGGTCAACAATCCTTTAAGTTGGTAGTTGCAAACTCTCAAAAAGCTCTATGTCTTTGTTGTTCTTCGGGGTTTTCAGATAAAACTCAACACAAACTTAAAATATTACCTTTGGTTAGATTTCATATATGTGTTATCAAAGTGTCAACAGAAATTTGTTATTATGATAAAATAGTGTGTGTTTTTAGGTTTTAGAAGTGTATTCAAAGTAAAACGCTTGATCGCACAATAAACACATAGCTTTTTAATAGTTTGTGACTACGAACTTATACGATAACTTAACATTCATATTTTACTCGAGAATTAGCTTCTTAAATAAAATAAAATTTATCCAAAAGTTGAACTGTTAAGTGGTAAAACTTAATCGAAAAGTTTACACAAGTTGCCATCCAAAAATACGGTTGAACTGTAATTTATATGAAAGAAAACATATCAGAAAGCAATGTTTTGAATTTACAATCACCAAAAATAGAAAATGTCATATTAATTAAAATTTATTGTTACTAATTTCTAATCATTTAGGATGATTACATAGTAAGTGCTAAAACATAGCCCCAGAATCATTAATCGTAAGCATAATTGGCATTTTAGTAATAAAATAAAAATTATTATATTAGTTGCTTTTCATTTTTTTATCATCAATTTCACCAAATATTGCTCGTGATATTTCAGCATTTAAAGGAAATAAAATCCCATCCAAAAGTTCAACTGTTAAGCGATAAAACTTAATCGAGAATTTTACACATATTACCACCCACAAATACGGTTGAACTTTAATTTATACTGTAAGAAAAGACATTTACGTCGTTTAGAAATCGACAAAGAATCGTACGTCTGCCGTCTGCCGTCTATATTTGTTTTATTTATGCGAAGCCGCGAGGTCGCGCGACCCAGGGCGCTCGAGGAACCGTCGGACTGTCAAAGCTCTGAGGCCACCTGTATTTCAATCATTCACTTGTCACGGAATTGTCCTCTGCTAATGAATGTACGAATATAGTATTATGGAGGGACGACGTGATGCACGTGAGCAAGATAATTTTATATTGCTAATTAGTGGCATTCATTTTGAATGACATTTAAGAGCTTAGATGTAATCAATGTTGAGGGGTTTTTGACTCATTTTTATTATAGAGTTTTTAATTAATAACCTTTATAATATTAGAATTCATGTATATGATATCGAAGTGACAACAGAAATTTGCTATTATGATAAAAATAGTGTGTGCCTTTTGGAGGTTGGATTTTAGAAGTATAATTAGAGTAAAACGCTTGATCTCAAGCAAATATATAGCTTTTTAAAAGTTTACAACTCATACGATAACAAAATTTCTTTCTTACCCGAGAATCGGCAAAATTCATCCAAAGTTCAACTGGTGAAATTTAATAGAGAAGTTTATACATGTTGCCACCACAAATACGGTTTAATTATAATCAATACTATAAAAAAGGACATAATATTTTAATATAATTCAAGCTCTCTTGGGCAGTTATTTTCATGCTGTACTTTTTTGTTACTGATTTTTGATCAACTAAGATGATTAGATAGTAAGTACCAAAACTTTGCCTTATAATCATTAATCGTAAGCATAATATAATAATCTTATTCTGTTTTTTGTAAAACGTAATTGTAACCGTCAGTGTAATGTTTTTCATTATTGCAGTTTTTATCCCTAATTTTTCTGTTTTCTGCTAAACGTAATTATAAACGCCATGTAATATTTTTTTCTGTTGGATAATGTATTCAACAAAATTCAATTTTTCGTCTATTGTAAAGCCATAAAATAATAAAAAAATATCTTTAAAAAATCAATAAAGTAAATTCAAATCAAAACAACATTCTTTTAAAATTATTATAATATCTCAATTTAAAATTTATAACATTTTTCTGGTTACCCCATAGCCGGATAATTAAAAACAAATAGTTGTTTAGTATTATTTGACGTATTATAATATTTTTGGTAAACCGTTCTGATCAAACTTATGGTCAGATAATTATTTATGAAATACATTGAACCTTATACTATCCTCACATATTAACTTAACTTATTAATTATCAATCGAATCTCGTATATTGCATATCTTATCTTGTAAAAAAATAAATTTGAATGTAAATTGTTCTACATATGTATAACAATTTTAAAGAATATTATACATGTTATATATATGCAATTAGAAATTTTTATCAAAAAAAAGGTTAAAACATTTTTCATAAATTTTTACATTATATTTATTATTATGAATATATTACGATTATATTAAATTTGCACATTACTATAACATATGACTTCTATTTGTGACGGCAGTGTGATACACTATAAAATTATATATGAACTTTTATACCATTTCACAGTAAAATGAAATTTATCTTGAAAAGTGGAAATCACTTCTCAAAAATTAATAAATTAATGTATATAAAATTTTAAACAGTAATTTCAAACACGCAATTTTACACCAGTAAAATCGTATGTTAAATAGTAATTAAACAAAGTTTAATAGTAATTAAACTTTGATATCAATTCTTGAAAAATAGTGAAAATTGACACCTAAATATTCATCCTAGTGAAGTGACCACATATTCACTGGGATAATAGTGGAAAAAAAGAAATCGTTTTAGGAAGATAGGCTATGAGATATCAATCAAAAGTCGTATGTTTGATACCCTGTCGAATAGCCTAATGTCAAGCAGAAGTGATATCGGTTTTTAGTTGGATATAGAGATAGAAATATATTTTCAAGTTAATATAGCCCGTAGCTTTAAGTTGCTGCTTCAATGATAAAAAATAAAAAAATCATCGGTACTACAGAAATTTTGAGAAAAAAAGATACACATAGAGGCAGAACAACTATTTGTATTGCCATGTTTGAAATGAACTGAGATAATTAAGTCAAACAACAAAAGTTTAACTAAAAACTAAAAAAAAAAAATAAGTGTGAAATTTATTTTTCAGAACATCAAATAGTGATCAAATTTCTTTAAAAAGCTCGTCAACCAAATATTACTATGCATGATATTCCATATCTGTAAAGCTAACATGATGGACAGGACAACAAAACGAAACCAGCTGCACCAGGTGGGCGTGCGCTTTCAATTCTAGTTTACCAGTTTTGCAAAAGCTCATAACCTCGAAATGATGATCACGATTTCGTGAGTCCACATGTCAGAACATAGTTTACGATAGATCACAGAAGTACAAACTGGGTTTGTAGCTACATCAGAGATGAAATTCATATTGAAGCAAAAATCCTTAAAATAATTTATAAATTAATTAAATAATAATTATTAAAAAATGGTCTGAAAATTTAAAATAATTTCTTTTAAAAATGATTCTATGTAATAGTTTTTTTTTTTGAGGCACTGAAGTTAATATATAAAACGTATATATAAGTAGTAGTAATATATAAGTAGTTAAAACGAATTAATTTTTTTTTTCAATCTCATTGGCTACTGTTTTATTGACAATATTAATCAATAACATTTTTACAATTGAATTTTTCTGTCGCCGCAAATGCAGTATAGGCGATAAAAATATTGGTATATTCAGAATGACTTTATTGAACAAAATAGTTACCCAATATTATTAAGTAGTTTTTAATGTCACCCAAATTATTGTTATATACGACTACAATAATTCACTAAGCAATACTTCATTTTGATTCATCTCTATATGCCATAGAACTTGTATTTGGAACATGACCTTTGCAACAGTATTCAATTATTGTAATAGTACAATTTTACGCTTATCAATAAAGACAGCGTCAAATACAGAAATAATATTTCATAATTTATTAATAAACGTAGCGTGAATAAAATATAATTAATATCACTGCCAGCAAAATACTATTAATATTCTGGTAGTTATAAAACAAGAACAAGGTCGAACAAAAATTCAATAATATGATCTGTACAATAAACCGAAGTAACGCCGATGGATTTTGCAAGCCGAACAATGTAGTAAGATAAATCTGATTTCAAAGTACGATACTGAACAATGAGGAAACCGTTGCTGGTGCATCGAAATCGGTAGTTGTGTGTAATATTAAATTACCGATGAACAGGTATATTTCAGCGGCCAGAGGCAACAGCCATAAAGCGCGTAATATCCCATAGGAAAGTCTAGATAAGGTATTCGGAGCATACGGTAATTGCTTATTGCGAAATATGCGAACAATATTCCGCAGTCGAAGTCTATCAGCATTTCAATTAAACATGGCACCAAACGCGCTCAAGGCCGATGGAGATAAATAATTTTTCTAAAATGATTGATATACTTATTCTTAATGATAATTGTGCACTGATTCATATTGGCCTGCGTACCTATTATTGCCTGACATGGATCTCATTTACATGCGTAACTTATGGTGAAGAGCAGAGGGCGGAAACCTACCTACCAATCAACAAAATATAGATAGACAAAATTATTGATCTTGTAAGTATATTCATAGGTTGTGATAACGAGATTATAGCTCTCATACATTTTATTGCATTCTTGGAATATTTTCGCCACTTGCTTATACACAATTTTCTCACAACCATATACAAAATAATATATTAAAAAATCGAATGCAGATATTACTTTTTTAGTAATTTAATATGAGATCAATTATGACCAAGGGTTGCAATTAGCTATTAACTAGTTGGCGGTCAAAAATGATCATTAAGCATATGCACATCAAATTATCAGATATCTTATAGAGATTTTAAACATGTGGAATAATTTTGTTTCAATTTTTTTAGGTTTTGTACCAGGATTTTTATTTTTCAAGTTCACTTATACGGTTCAAAAAAATTTCAAATTTTACAGTTTTTTTTCAAAATTTTCATATATTATATATATATATATATATATATATATATATATATATATTTAAATTCATGAATTCTAAATTTAGAATTCAGTTTAAAAATGTATAAATTTAATATGCGTTATTTTACTCGTAAGAAATATATCCCCAGATTGATTCATTCGGCTTCTCTTTAATGTAAACATTTTCAAGTGTTTTGAGCGATATATTATCACGATCGTCACTGTATATTATATGAACGAATAAGTATATAGTAATATTAATTTTGTCTATGAAAATATTTAAAACCATGATAATTAATTATTGATCAATAATTACTGATCATTAATTTTTTTTTTTGCTCGAATATTTAATTCTGGTACGGGAAGTTTGAGCAATTTGCCTCAAGGCACGATGCCATGCCCCACTAGTTTATAGTAATTAATTACAGCAAATTATTAGTATCAATTAGTATTAGCAAGATTTATAATGATGAAAACATCTATAGTACAAATGCCTACCACAATCCAGTATGTGATACCAATACTAGTTTTTGCTTATAAATCTCAAGACATCTTATGTATTTTCTTGCAATTTAACGCTACTTGACTATGAACAAAATTTATTTTACAACCACATACTAGAGAATTTAATGAAGAATCTAAATCTGAATTATATATTTGACCTAGAATTTGTTAATTGGCAGTAGCTGTTATTGATATGGCATGCACCAAAAGAAGCGCTTTAATTATTAAAATTTGCAGTATAATATGACCAGTACAACTTTTTGAATATTGCAAATAATATTAATCATTATTATTGATATAAAAAAACAATAGTAACAACCTTACAGCAATATGGTTGAAAAATAATTGAACGTAAACATGATTTTAAAATATAACCCTTTATTCCGCCCTCCAACTTGCTATAAAAATAGCAATGGTTATGTTAACTCGTAAATTAGAAAATTTTGTATTGCATTGAACAGGCAATGATGTTTTAAGGAAACTTTCATGGTAAAACAATTGTTTTAACCCTATATTTAAAGAGCAGTTCTCATACCCAGTACATACTCCATATAAATTTCGAAACGTAAATATGACCAATTTGGAAATTAACAAAGCGTATAATTCAATTAAAATTTTGAATTTGTGTGGTGTCATGAAATCAGGAACTGTATTTTCTATGCAGTGTCCACAAAAAATGCTATCGGTGTATACTAGCTGGTAGCAAAAGGATTAATTGTACGAAATTATTTTTTATAATGGTTCACTATTATAAGGGTAAAACAATAGTAGCAGAAAAAAATAAATATGAAATAGTTAAAGAGTGCTAATTAAAGTTAAAAATAACTATTATCCTCAATTATTCTTCAATCTTTATTGACGGTATTTATGTCTTATTTAGTAATAGTATAATATTTAAACTTTTACCTTTTAATTTTATAAAAGAATTTTGAACATTGTTGTCCACATCTGGATAGTAACAAAGATCTCCAATCCAGGCAATCGATCAATCATGAGAACGAAAAAAGCAAAGGACGTTGCTTAATAAACATATGAGGTATTGTTTCTGTAATGAGTCTGTTCTCCAGAACACGAAGGGCAAAGTGGAAAATTACAATACTGACAGCTGTCTCGTAAATAAATTAAACGTAATTGGTATTTAAACGAATTTTACTGCAAAATTTGTAATACAAAATAAAATGTTTACCGCATTCTAACATCTGATGTATTACTGGCATTTACGCGAAAATATCAATTTACTATATGTAATAAATTTGACAGAAATTATATTGCAAGGTATAATTAGGAATAGTAATAATCCACAAATACAATTTACTACTGGATTTAATATTAACGTGAGATTTACAGCATACTATAATTATTGGCAAAGCTGACGCTGTACACATCCATTAAATTATTACTTTAAGATCATCCATGAAAGAGTACAAGAAATACCTTACGTTGTATTTGAATTTTGGAATTTCGAAACAAAGATTTTACAGCTTGAATAAGGAAAATTATAGTTTTTTTTACCTCTATCAAAAGACCACATAACATGTGGTAAAAAAATAGTATCGTAAGACCAACCCACGTAACTATTAAAAAACATAAATGATAAAACTATAAATTAATCAATTACAAAAAAGTAACTCGATAAGCAGTTTCTAAAATCTACTGAAAAACTTGCAAGATCAATATGTGGACGTAAGCTTTCATAACAAGGATTTAAACTCAGCAAACATTAGAAAGTTCCATCTTATAAGTATTATAATTGTAAGAAATTCTTGTCGATTCATTAAGAGATTAAAGTATCAATATTTTAAGCACGAATATAAATCACAGTTCTATTGAATTTTACTTCCTGTTAATATTTAATTTTATGTCTTGTTAATATTTAATGGTATGTCGACGCCAACCACAAGAATTCATTTGGACTTATTTCAATTATTTGTTTTGTTCAGAAATGCAAAACAATACCTGAATATTTAATTTTATAGTTATACAACATGAATTGTATATAAACAATTAGCAGATAATTGCTTTTTTAATCAAACCGTGAATTTGAATAACAAATTTATGATAACCATGAGTCTTTCAACTCGCAATATGTGATTTTACAATTATAAATTACTGTGAATTTAACAATTTATTTAAGTTAAAGCCAATTAGACATATAAATCTAATATTTATAATACCCACTAAAAATACGTAATGAAATTTATAATTTGATTATTACTATTGATTTTTATCAAGATTATTCAGCATTATTTAAATATAACATTAGCAATTGATTGTAATGTTCTTGCCCCAGCTTATTTTTTTATTGATTAATAGAATGTATGTAATTATAAATTATTATGATTTAAATGAATTGTACATTTCATAACAATTTGTTACGACCTCATTCAAATATTATTAAATTTGTTATGTAAAATAGAACAATACTGAATAAAAAAGGCACACATTGGTATTAAAACATTAATATACTATTACTCAATAATACATAAATATTCTTTTTTTCATTGTTGTTTTACCTTATCGTTAGTGAACTATTATAAAAAAAAAATTGTGCAATCGATCTTTTTGTCGAAATCGAAATTTTTGACTATAGATAAAAATGCAGCTAATAATAAATTTAATATATACTATATACTAAATATATGATTCTAATCAAAATATTTAATTACTAACCAGTTAACCCTTTGCCTCTCACTCTTGACAAAATGTCAAAAAAGAAATGTATTTGCTATGCCGTCAGGCGTTTTTAACATAAATGCTAACCTACAAAAAGAACGTGGAGTAACAACTTTATCACAAGTGCAACCTTGTGATATCTCATTGATAAGACATATGTGAAGTTAGGTTTTATGTGTAAAACGCGCAAACTCATACGTATATAGACCCGTAACAGATTATAACAACATTTCTACTTCATCATAAAATTGGCCCGTTAGTCTAAATGCACACATATCAATAAAATTGTTAATTTCTTGTAAAACAGGATAAAATCAGATCTGATTGATATGGAGATTGATAGATCAGTCTATTAGACTATAATGTATAGTTACTCAGAAAAATAATATTATAACATTTTTATTTGATTTGATGAAGTCAAAATGCGGGCCAGCCCAAACTAGGTCCCAGATTTGCTGGTTCTAGCCCAGCCATGGCCAGGTCTAACATCAGGCAATTTTGATGTCAAATTTTCATTTGATATAGATACCAAATATAACCCTAGGCTACTGGGGCGCAAGTCAATTCTATCCACTGACAATAAACTTCTGATTTACAAGGTTGTAATAAAACCAATATGGACTTATGGCATAGATTTGTGGGGCTGTGCGAGCAAATCCAACATAGTGCTAATGCAACGTACCCAATCGAAAAATATTAAGACAGATTACAGATGCTCTGTGGTTTGTTAGCAATAAAACCTTGATCTTCGTATTGAATTTATAAACAGAATTATACAAATCAACAGTGTCAAACATTTTCATAAACTAGAACATTATACAAACTCTATAGTCACTCAGCTTCTTGAGACACCAACTTCAAGAAGACTGAAGAAGCTGTCCAAAGATAATATGAAGAACCCTTAGAACTATCATAACTTTACATGAACAGAATAGTAGAATTACTTATTGAAGTGATTCTCTAAATATCAATATAATATTTATCAGATTAATTTATATGTCTGTTTGAAAGTGTGTGTGTATGTGTGCGAGTGAATGACATAAGCCAAATAGCTCATAGAAATGTCGTGTATTCTGATTGCTATTAAAAATAAAATTTAAAAAAAGAGTGAGAAATGTCTCTGGTAGCTACTAATCATAATAATGTCAGGTGAAGCAGCTATTAATCATGATAATGTCAACAAATATTGGAGAATAGTTAATTAGTAACAACTGGATTGGACAACTACTAGGCTGCTGTCCATTTAAAAAGCCATTTAATAACGCCAAAACAATGACTGAATGTTTTAGTATAACAGATTGTAATAAATAATCCATGAACCTAAAAGAACTACTGATTTGAGTATACACGTGTTTGTGTAACAGTCAGCCGGCCATGCGATGAGTTTCCCATCGGAAGCTGGGATAAAAATACGACAGGAGGCTACTGCTACTAGTAATAAGGATGCAAACGCAATAATCGATAAATTTAATGTTATCGTAGATTTGCATGTCTCAGAAACGGTGTCACGCAATAACCATTTTCGTATTAATCCGATTCAACGGTAGCTTCATCTGCATCCACGCGTAAAGTTCTGACAGTTACCGCTCCGAGTCTCAATTTTATGCACTTGCGTTATTCGATAAACATGGAATCATAATAAAAGCTGATATCGTCTGAAAATATATAGATGTTTGCTTGCACATCTCTGAGACTTATGAAGAGCCAATGTAAAAAAAACGAAAAACTACTTTCACACAAACAATATTCATTCATGACTGCCGCAGAAATAATCGAAAATAGTACTAATATTGGAAACAGATATGCAGATATAAATTTGTAATTAAATTTTGACTTGTGGATTATGATTACTTGTAATTATTTTTGGAGATAAGTTTGATTCAATATTGTTAGGCCGTCCATAAATAACTCATATGAATTGAAAAATTATACCAATGAACTTCAATGTTTTTTAAATATTTAATCAAATTTTTATATAATCAAAATATATAAGTGTGTCAAAAATTTACTGTAATCTACCGTCGGCGTTATAATTATGTCACAGAAAATTCAAAGAGTTGTGATCCGAAGGTTGATTTACCTATAATGATTATAGAATTTATTGCAATTAATTTACAATATCGTTTAAAAGTTTTTGAGTGATAAAGTAATATTGAATGAAAAAAAAATTGCTAACTAATTTTGCCAAGTCTTCTCTTAACACTGGTCGTATTAAGAATTGATGAGCTTTTGCAATCAAAATTAAAAGGAATTAAACTTAAAACAACGTACAATTTAATGCATGTATTCAGCAAAACAAAATAATTACTGCTAGAATTTTTCCAAATTACTAAGAAATTATAGAATTAAAATACGATCTTCTTTTTTCTTTTTATCGATTTTTCTAGAATTGTTAGAAAAAAATTAAAATAATTTAAATTAGTTTACAAAAAGCAGACAGATTTATCTAACTTGATGAAGGATATGATTACAATAAATCGGTATTTGAAAAACACCTCGTAACTATTAATTTAACAAAATTACAAAAAATATTTTTTCAATATAGATAGTTCTGTACTTTTATTTCCCATAGGATTAAAGTTAAAGTAATCGCAATAAATCGAAAATATTTTTTTGCGTGTTTAGGTTTCAAAGGTTCCTGAACATTTTGGCATACCTTATCGTTAATAAAAATTAATGTATATGTGTGTGTATGTGCGGATACAAATTTTCATTGAAGAATTCGAAAACACGGATCAACCAATTTGAGTGGCAAAAAGTGTAAAAATGGCAATTCACTTTTTAGGTAGACCAAATTTGAATTTACAATTAAATTTCAATTTTTCCAAAATATTCTAAAAAACATTTTTTTTAATACTTTTGAAAAATCTTAAAGCACGTTAAGTCCTGCCATCACCATTAAACAGGATGATATCTTATTTTTCTATTAACTCTAAGAACTCTGAATTACACTCATGGTCTCTATATTCACTATTCCTGTCACTATATATCAACTACTATTTTGTCATCATACAATAGAATAGCCCCATCTATTCATAGTTAACAAGCATTTATAAATTTTAAATTAAGGGTAGTTCCAGAAATTTGACTTAAGGCACGATGCCATGCACAAGTAGATAATAATGAAGTATAATTATTTGTATCACTCCTTGAAAAGAAAATTTCAAGCTTTATCAAAATTTGTGTATGGGTCGAAAAACTACTCGAACTTTGTTGGCATCCACCTTAATTTTTCACCGTTACCTGTCACAATCTTAATTTCATTCGAATTATTCGAAAAATGTAAAATTATAATAAAGCTGATATCACCTAAAATATAGTTGTTTCTCGGTTGCGCATTGCTGAGTGTTAAAAGTGTCAGTAGAAGATGTTATCCACAGATAAGGCGTAAAAATATACGAGGAATAATTCAGACGAACGGTTAACGCGTGCTGCTATCATGGTAATAATTTCTTGCTGTTGATAATAACCGAACAAAATTTATTCGAATTGCTATATTTCGAAATAAACATGATATCGAGCAGCGTTAAAGTCAATTCTTATTCAACTGTTGACTCCAATTGAAAATAGAACTAGTTGTGAATGGCATCGTGCAACTAACCATACGAAAAGTTAATAACCAAAATTCAAATAAAAAGACAAAAAATGTTCCATATTTCAATATTTGGTTTCCTTAGATATAGTTCAAATTGCCATTTTTGGCACTTTTTGCGCTGAATTTGGTTGATCGCACTATAAATTTAAATCTTACTAGTCGGACTAAGATCGAAGTGAATAAAATTATACCTAATATTTTACCAATAACGGTATTCGCACTAACAGACTTATCGCAACGAATATCAATGATAATTCAATTCCATGATACACAGATGACTTATTATAACTATGTTCTGAATCAGGAAGCTCTATGATATATGACATCCACTATATCAGTGACACTCAACCAGATGACCTCAAATAGCATGTAATTATAATAATCAAAGTTCGTATGATATAAATGATGAGAAAAAAGTATAAGCTGAGAAATATAGTTTTGCAATATTTTGTGAAAAAGTATTACATATATAGCCTGGAGCATAACAAAGACTAAAATAGAATTATTTTTGAAGCTAGACAACTTATATTATTTGCACCAACTTTAAGATAAATGGTTAAAGATAAAAAAATTACCAGAATTAAGAGATGCGAGATATAGTTGCATTTATAAAAATGCAAACAAATCTTTACATCTTCGATTTGGCTCTGAAATATCAATGTGTTTGATATCAATGTTGATAATTTAATATATATATATGTTATTGATTTGAATATTTGATACTCTAATTTTTCATTTTTTCTAAATCATGAGACTAAATAAAATTCATCACATTCTTATAAATCAGAAGTATTTATATCATTTTATCAATTACCTTGGTATCACGGTATTTGCACCTGATATCATGTTATAATTATATTAATTATTTGTTTTTTTCAATATTAATTTAAATATTGTTCAAACTTTCTTATTGTTATTCATGGCTCTACTTCAGAGATCATCAACGGTTAAAATCCATAATTAAATTACTTCTTTGAAAAAACATCTTGATTAAGAATTCATAAACATTCCTTGTTGAATTTAAAGACTTTTAATATTTAGATTTTAAATTATCACATTGTATTGGATATTAACAAAAAATTTCGGTAAAACAATTCTTGTATTGCCAATGCTACCTCGATCAAATTGAGCGAGTATTTTGACCATAGATTTTTTTTTTGAGAAAGAAAAAAATATCTAGAAGGAAGTATTAAAGAAAATATTATATGCATATTTTAAAAATGGTCACATAGCTTTGGTAACAGTATTGTAACAATTAAATGTGTTGTTTTACAAAATGTTTGCAAACGGTCAATTTAACCTAAGTCGTAAATTTACTGCTAAAAAACTAGGTAACAATTTTCTTGCTTTTACTCGAAACTTATAATAAAAACCCATATCTAAAGATTTGAAAAAGAATTCTCTTAACCAAGGGATCAAAATTCAAACTGACGAATGAATATAAATAGGGTTCATCAATTAACATTCTTCAAATGACGAATCAGTAATTCTAAATCATTTCAAAAACAAAACCGGTACACGGAAAAAACTAATTTAATAAACTACTATATTATTAATATAACAAAAGAATTTCAAAAATTGAGAATGCTGTAGAATATTTTTGCATGCTTTTTCAAACTTTGTTCACACATTATTCGCAAATAAACACCACAGAATTATATATAGAATATTCTAGGAACAAACATCACAAATGTTTTATTATTTATTGTTTATTACAGATGACCTCGTACAATGACCAACAATGACATTTGTCATTTGAAAAATGATTGAGTACCTCTGGGTTATGGTAAGCAAAGCCAATCCGCCCCAGGTGAGCAGTATGGTAATGCATGGACGATGGGAAAGCTGTCCGCGTCCGTGTCCGCCGATCGCTACTATAAAATATTTAAGATGAAACACGCCCCATGCGTGACCATCGTCCACATATCATGTTCGGACAGGCGACAATTTTATGATATTTTGCGGGTTAGAGAGTAGCCTATGATGCGATTAACGTAAATTTACGATCATTGTCACCTATAGTTAAGATGTATCAAAAAGTTAATGTGATGCGACGTGCATGAAGCGAGAAATGTAAAGATACTTGCACCATGTACATAAATAAAACACAGCGGGCAGTTGTTTGTAGCAGATGGTAATTTCAAATAAAATGCTGAATTGTTTTGACAGAAGTGAAATTAAAGCTGACTTTTTAGACTACGATATATATTCTTTTTTGCATCCACGTGCTTGCATATACATAAATGTGTTATCAAACCGCATACAATATATTTTATCAAAGTCTAGAATAAAAATAATGGGGTTCTTTTGATTTTCAGAATATATCCGTAATTCCAGTTAATAAGTGAATTTTAAGTCAATTTTCACTATTTTTCAAAGCTTGATTTCAAAGTTCTATTACTGGTGCAATATCGCGTATTTGAAATTAAGGGTTTAAATTTTTATATAAAGTGCTTCATTAATTTTTGTACCTAATCGTTAGTTTTTCAATTTAATAACTATTTTCAGAGAAATAGTTAATACCGCGATTTGAAACATTTTTCTGATATTAACTACTTATTCTCTGATATGGTAGATATATCAAAGAACTTATAATAAATTCTTCCAATTCAAAAACCAACATATGTTATGAATGACATTGGTTGATGTTTTCGTAATCATTTAGCTTATGAAGGCAATATATTTGACATATCATTCAATTATCATTAAATTTAAGGTGCCAGTTTTCACAATTTTGAACTTTTTTATTTTTTAATTTTTGTTTTGTATTTTAATAATATTAATAAACAAGTGGTAAAAAAATGGATAGTAATTCATTGCTTTCTTTTACGACACTTTAAAAATGACCTAAAATTCATCGCTCTACACTAGAATACTCCCTTAAACAATAATTACTAAGTGGAGAGAGAAATGCTAAGTTATGATTTATCAAACAAATTATGCAAGATTTTGTTACCTGATCATCTAAGAAACCTTTAACTAGAATGAATTGCCGTAGGTGACTATGTTCGTCAATCACAGTAGGTAAGAATTCCGATAAAAAATATGGGTTGATTAAAAAAAATTAAAAATTTTACTACATTTTACTTCGTTAACTTAACTGCGTATGTATTGAACTATGATTATTGTTTAAACTCAATGAAATATTTTACATGTAAATTTAAGAAAGCAAAAATAGTTGCTAATTGAAAGGAAAAACTCTTTTTAAAAATTAACAACAAAAATGTTATTTCTGCAGTAAAATCTTGATACTTATTGATTCTCAATGATTAAGAATATTAAGATGATTAAGTAAAACGCCACTTACAACTACTAATTTTAGCCATAGTTGCAGAATATTTTAAAGAACTTGGTTTTACAGAATATGTTGTTTATCTTAAAAAATTTTTGTTTAAAGAACAAATGGTCGCAGTTTAATGAATGATACACATGTTGGATCAAAATATAAAATTCTATTACAGTTCCATGATGAGTATATTCAGTTCACTGATTAAATTATATAAGTTAAAACAGACATATGTAAAGTTCTTTAACTTCGATTAAGTTTACAAGAAGTTGAAAATGTAACTTATGAAACTAAATACAAATTTATTAAAAAGAATGTGAAAATATAAATACCGAACATTATTTATGACTTTATCAAATACGGAACCCAGTGTTAAATATACGATCTATTAAATCGGCTACTTTGAGCAGGTACATGTTCAAAGTAGGTGGTATAGCCAATCATGTGTAGATTACTTCTTTTATTATTTACCTCATGCTGAGTCGCGTGCTGGGTCGCATTGCTTTTTTAGAAATTGAGTATGTATGAAATAAAAAATATGTCGCTATATGTAGTTAATGTAGAATTTCTATATTTGTAACTATATATTAAAATATAGTGTTCTATTATAATAAGAGAAACATTAGTTTTGTCTGGTAATATTAGGATTTGTGAATACTTTTCTAAGCCAACAATTTATCAGAAACGCAAATTTGAAGTATTAACGTTGCATGGTACAATTTTCAGATTTCAAGTAATATAGAGAGCTGTGTTTATACATGTTAATTTCAGCGTTCTATAGACATGCAAAAGCACATGGATATTTTATTAATTCCATAAAACATATTATAAACTATTGGGGTGTATGGCTTTGTGCCTTAAGGCAAATTGCTGGAACTTCCGTACCGTAACAAAATGTTTGAAGAATATTAAATGTTTTCAAATAGATTGTTATAAATAAATACGATTTCATTGTCTAATAAGAATTATATAAACTGAATTGCAAAGTTGAAAATATTTGTTTAAAGTATATTAGACCTTAAGTCAATATTACAATTAAAATCTGAATTATTTTCTATGTACAAAAAAAATTTTGTTGAAAAAAAAATTTTGAATTTTTTTTCAAAAGCAATTATTCTGTTAAAACAAGCAGAAAGTTCTTTGAATCATACAAATCGGACGCTTATTTCTCTCAAAAACTGTCATTTTTTGCACATCCGAAACCGCTGGACTGGCTTTGCAAAAAGCTAATCGCCACTTCTCCTCGTCAATACAAATTGAATATTTTTTAGATCATTCAAATCGGATGCTCTGATCTCTCAAAAACCCGATTTCTATTTTCTGTGCTCTTTGCTCCGTATCTCTGAAGCGGCTAAACCTGCCTTTGCCAAAAACAAATCAGCATATCTTCCTATCCATAGGAATCGAATGTTTTTTGAACCAATCAAATCGGTTGATCCGTGCGCCCGAAACGTGGACGAAAAATTGTATCCATACATACATACACACACACATCCATTTTTTCTGAGGTATGCCAAAATCTTCAGAAACCTTCAAAACGTCGAGAAATGTAAAAATTTTCAATTTCGATTTTTAGACGATTACAATAACTTGCCCTACGGGAAGTTAAAAATTGGACCGCAAAGTATAGATTGTTCTGTTTTCTGGTTTCTCATATGCTTGTGAATATTTTTGTTATATAAGTTATTTTATTGCTTTAGTAGATGCAGAATGACAAATCGTCGAATTTTCTTACAAGTTAAATAAGTTTTGTCATATTGCATAGTTTCTATGTGAAGATTCCAAAAAAAACTATCACAGATTATAATCGATCTAATAAAAATGACTTTGATAAAAATTGCATTTTTATATGAGTATTATTAACAGCGATTAGACCTTAACGAGTCCTATAAACTGTTGTGCTGACTTCTTAAGTGATGTGCTTCATAGATGGATATAGAATATTTCTAATTACTAAAAAATTTTTGATTCATAATGATGATGATGTTTCACATGTTTCATGGAGGAAATCATGATTATATTGCGAGATAAGTCATAAGATAGAATACATTGAATTTGCGATATCACGTTCATATTTATTTCTTCATTTTCTAATATGCATCTGTCAAAGTTTCAAATTTCAGCAACTCATATAAACACTATTTCATAGTTAGTCAGATTCAAAGTTGGGGTCCGTTTATCACCTGCTTGTACTCGCTTATCACATGAACCTGGCGATTCATCAAGCTCTTGGGGATTGATTACCCATGGGTCTCGGTGGCGTGCAGAGGTCGCGAACCTTCCATTTGATCCGGCAGGTCGACATTTTTTATCGGACAGCGCGTGCTGTGTTTTCCAACGGTTTGCAACTTCATCTCCAGGAAACGGAAAGGTGATTCGCGACTGATATGGCGTTAAAACGGTACGTGTGTACAGTTGATGAGAGTCCACTCACCGTATAATCTTTGTTTTGATGAATGACCAGTAATCGATATCCAACTGCATCTTAGAGTCCGTGTGGAAATGTTTATGGTCTAAACGTGCCTTAATTAGGCGGATCGGTGGCACGGCAGAGGACGCTGACCGAAACGGGTGTGGAAAATAATTTTAGGGAAGGTCATCATTGGTAACAGCTTCGTTTTCAATTATCTCAAATATGTACTAAACGGGTAATTTATAAAAGTCGTTACAGACAATGATACATATATACATTCATGAATACAAAAGTGTTTTCACATAGACACATCTTGAGACACCAGTCCCAAAAAGATTGAGACAAATGTATATAATAGACAATATCCAAACTGTTAGCATTACCACATCTTTGGAGAAATGAGCAGAATTCATAAAGCACTCTCTGGAATGACAACTATGGATATGATAAACTTTATCACAATAATTATATAAGTGCGTTTACATAGAATTTAAGTTGAGCTAATAGAATATTGTATTCTGATTACTGGTAAAAATAAAAATAATAATGATCTCGGAATATTAAAAATGTTTTTTCATATTTGAATTCTTCTTTCTAAATTGTGTCACTTCTTAAGTTCATTTTCAAAATCGACTATTAATTTCTATTAATTGAACAATTCGCATTGAATCAATCTGAATGACTACTAGACCTAAATCAGAGAAGCTTGGTGTCAAGCAAAATTAGCATCGGTTTTCACTTGAAAAAAAAAGATAACAATATGTTTTCAAGCAAAAATAACCCTTCTTAACGAGCATTGCAGCATCCAGTAAACTATTCTCCAGATATTCTGATAATAGGTACATAAAAAAAGAATTAGGACAATCGTCAGGTCATCTATAACGTCACATCAATTGAAAGTCAAAAATAAGCTTATAGGACTAATATAGCTCCGATTGCTGGTAATAAACGGAATGCATTCGAAAGATGTATCGTATATGAAACAAGTACACGTGAGGGTATATTTCTATGACTTTTCTGATGATAGAGGATTTGAGCATATACAATATGTACAAATAAGTTCAGCATTAAATATTTATATACACAAAATTTTAGTAGCTTTCAAAATATAGATTTCTTTGTAGAATCTACGAAGACCATTTAGCTGGAAAAATAGGCGGATGTGTAACCAAAACCGCTAAGAAGTTTGAAATTTCATATTAACGGGACCATACATCGCTAATGGATAATACCACAAGATAATTTTAATGAAATAGGACTATAGTATACCAAATCGACATTAAATATAGATGATAAAAGCAGGCTGAGCTATCCGCTCACAAGAATAGAACACAGGTGTTATATTGTTGTTTCAAACAGGGCTGTGAAATTCATAGCAATCGCTATGAAAATAGATTGTTTTTCTACAAATGATTAAAAATCCACAATCACGTGACATTATAATGAAGGGTGATTATACTGGCCAAGTATATTTTTCTATGGTTTTCAGATTGCGTGTTTCGAAAAAATCGCAATTTGTCTTTAGAATCGTTTGCAAAAGTTCTTCTGCATGTAATTTTTCAGAATACCTGAAAAGTGTAAGTGTAAGATACATCAAATTCTACTATTAGCACCAGAAAAAATTAAAATTTACGGAAAAATTATTATAGTTAGTATAAAAAAGTAATAAGAATAAAGTTTAACCATCGATTTCTAGATTACAAAAGAAGAATTTTCAATTGAAGAATAGTCAATTTACAATTGAATATCTAAAGTTGTATTTCCGACAACAAAAGTTCAGGATCACAGTTTTGGTTCCAATCCTCAGCCCTGTTACGCAGAAACATTAAGTTTTTTTTATATCAACGACATTAAAGACAATAAGAACTAAAAATTGACTGCTGACTTTGTTTTTATGCCTCATAATTAAAGTAATTAGGTTCATGTGGTCAACGTATAATATAGAAAAACTGAAATATATTTTAAATTTCTCGATCTCGTCCGCAATAGGTTTTTTTATGATTTACCAGATGTATTTACAGAATGGTTATTAGCAAAATAATCCGCAAATTATAATAAATGGTACAATATTTTTGAAAAATTGGTGATATATTATCTAAGTCCATTTAATTAAAAAAGTTTAATAATATCAATGTATTGTCAACTAGAACATTGCAGAATATAAATACACACAGATCTAGAGGTATACTACTGATTCAATAAGAACTAAAAAAAAATACTCCGCAATATATAATTACAAAAAAAATAAGTCAAATATAATATATATTATTGAGAATAGTCACAAATGTTATTCTAACTGCACTACGATTCTCTAATATCATGTTAATTAAGCACATTTTGCAAAAAAAAAATCTTAGCTATGCAAATGGTTATAAATCTTAAAAAAAATTATTTATATCGACGACATTATTAATTATGTTAATCCAACTTACAATAAAACTAAACATTAACTTTACACGATATTTACATATCTATTGCTGTAAATCTACAATCTGCAAGATATCTATTAATCAAATCTCAATCAAATAAAGCTTTCGAGCTAGTTAATAACATAGAGAAAACTGGTGCTTGTAAGTAATAGTACTAATAAATTAGTTTGTAAATAAAGGTAATAAAAATAAATTTGCTTATAAAATTCTTTTTACATTTATAAAAGTGCACAGTGCAAGCCATTTGATCATTTTTGATAATATTTAACTATTCTTACTTTGAGAATTAGAGAAAAATTATCGTTAATAGAACAAACAATTTTTTTATTGAAAATTGAATTCAACTGTTTGGAGATGACTTTTGATTTCTTAATATTTGTTAAATCCTAATTATTGGTTCATAAATAATTTATATTGAATAAACAGATTTACTTCAGTAAAAGTTCCTATATCTATACTACAGACGAAATCAATCCCATTAGCATTTGTATCTAAAATCTGATTAAAATGCCTGGACCCTAAAATAATCGAAAACAGCTTTTTCAGGTCGAATTTTTTTAAAAAGAGTATAACATCATACCTAAATTGCATCTATTTATAGTAATATGAGATATCAAATAAGAATTTAATGACTGATTATTAGAAATGTGATTTTGTTAATGTTGTTTTATGATTATGTCTCTGCACTTGTTCATATCAGGTCAATCCGTGAAGAAGCAAATGACATTAATCGGCCGTTTTTTATAAACTTTGAATGATTCGCAAAAACTCTAAACTAGATTCTGGATTTGTCATTTACATTCCTTACAATTTTTTGTTTTAAAGTATGGCAAATTAATTCCTTTTTGTATTCTACATATTTATGATTCAAAGTTTCTCTACATCCTTTTGAAATTCAGACCTAGATCAGGTACTAATTAGTTATAAAGATTAATTTGAGTGATTATAAACAATTATTTGACTAATCAGCTATTTGGCAAAAATTTCATATGCGGTAAATATGATGACATGAGAAATTGTGGTTTATATGTTGACTGAAGAAGCATAGAAAAATACAAGAAACTTGTACCACAAAAAAAGAAATTATTATTGGATCTAATTGCATCTATTAAAAACACATTTAAAAGATTAACCAAACAACTGAAACCAAAATAGCGATATATTCAAAACTAGCAATTCCTTGACCACATCCAAAATCATGCTAATTTTCCAACTTAATTTCGTATGTTGGAAGATCTAAATTAAAGATATTTAAATGTATTTTTAGCGAAATTTGAAATAAATAGGTAAAATTACATAAGAAACATTTTAGTCAGATCTTCTGTTTTTTTATAAAGTTTTCGCTGAAGTTTCAAGATTATATAGAAATAGGCAAAGCTGAAGTGGTCTAATGAATACAATTTGCGTACGAACTATGTGGCGTGTGTAAATCAAATGCATTTGCATATTTGTTTCGAATACGAATTATTAATCGAAGTGACATCAATAACATTATCAACGATCTACTTACTCCTTTTAAATTTTATCTATGAATTATACAATTTATTACGACAACGCATTGCAGCGCATAATTGAAATATTTCAATAATCTGAAGATAATCATTTTAATTCTACTCTTTGATACATGACAAGCAATATGACCTGATAAGCTACAGGTATGCGCTGAAAAACTTAATCTTAAAATATCTACTAAACCTGTTATTTGCATAATACAATGTTTGAAAATTACGGAGTATAGAGAAAATATGAACGGATTTATCGATTTGAATATCTTTAAAATTTGTCAGCAAACATCTCTACTGCCCACTTTTGAATAATTTTATAGAAGTCAATTGCAAAATATATGAATGGAATTTATGATTATTGCAGTAATTTAAAATTGGTTCTAATGTAATGGTAAAGTTAATAGGGACTTTACACGGATGTGCTTAAATGATAAACAGACTAGCACTAATACGCTAAGAT
>NW_020537646.1:25393625-25410146 GCF_003426905.1 Ctenocephalides felis | reverse complement strand
CCTGTTGTCAGGCAGCAGTGATAACGATTTTACTTGAAAATATAGATAGCAATATGTTTTCTAGTGAAAACAGCCCTTGCCCGGCATTGCTGCACCAATAAAAAGTCAGCCTATTAGATTAATTCTACTAATCAAAAAAATCATCAAATAGGCATTGGGTTACCATCTAAAAATACGAAGTAAGGAAAAGTTCCAGCCCAACAGCTCATAAGACGTAAGGTTCTGATTGCTGTTAAAAATATAATAAAAAAAATTATTGTTTATTGCAGATGTCCTCGTACAATGACCAACAATGACATTTATCATTCGAAAAAGTAAGTTTGAGTACCTCGGGGTTATGGTAAGCAAAAGCAATCCGCCCAGGTGAGCAGTATGGTAATGCATGGACGATGGAAAGATGTCCGCGTCCGTGTCCGCCGATTGCTACTATAAAATATTTAAGATGAAACACGCCCCATGCGTGACCATCGTCCACATATCATACTCGGACAGGCGACAATTTTATGATATTTTGCGGGTTAGAGAGTAGCCTATGATGCGATTAAAGTAAATTTACGATCATTGTCACCTATAGTTAAGATGTATCAAAAAGTTAATATGATGCGACGTGCATGAAGCGAGAAATGTAAAGATACTGGCATCAAGTACATAAATAAAACACAGCGGGTAGTTGACTGTAGTAGATGGTAATTCTAATAAAAAGGCCAAATTGTTTTGACAGAAGTAAAATTGATGCTAACTTTTTAGACTGCCAATATATATTCTTTTTAGCATCCAAGTGCTTGCATATACATAAACATGTTATCGAACCGCATACAATATATTTTATCAAAGTCTAGAATGAAAATAATGGGGATTCTTTTGATTTTCAGAATTATTAAGTAAATTTTAAGTCAATTTTGCCCAGCTTGATTTCAAAATTCTATTATTCGTTCAACATCGCGTATTTAAAATTATTGTTTTAAATTTTATATAAAGTGCTTCATTAACTTTTGTTCCTAACCATTAGTTTTTCAATTTAATAACTATTTTCAGAGATATAGTTAATACCGCGATTTAAAACATTTTTGCCGATATTACACTTATTCGCTGATATGGTAGATATCAGATAAAAACTTGTATTAAATTCATCCAATTCAAAAAAAACAACATATGTTATGAATGACATTGGTTGATATTTTCGTGATCATTTAGCTTATAAGAAATTTTTTTATTAGTAAATAGTCAAAATTATATAATTATCAATAAAATATTGTGAATATCATATCGGATGGGAAAATAACTATTGAGTTGTTTTTCCAACATGCCCCTTTAGTATACAATGTCGCTTTACAGCCGACAATTCAAAACTCCACAAATTTATTGAATGTCTTTAACTGAACAGTTGCAAATAAAAGAGGGAATTTAAAAAAAAAAAATTAATTATGAAGGCAATGTATTTCCTTCATAAATTGCAGGCCATAAATTAAATTTAACCAATAATTACTAAGCGTTATATATTAGAATATGATATGTGATAGAGAGAAATTGCTAAGTTATGATTTATCATTCAAATTATGCAAAACTTTGTTATCTGATCATCTAAGAAACCTTTGAGTAGAATGAATGGCCCTTGGTGATTCATTTAACCAGTTAACTGTTTTTAGATCGTCCTAATCGAGCATATGACAATTATGTTCGTCAATCGCAGTAGGTAGCAGTAGGTAAGAATTCTAATAAAAAATATGGGTTGATTAACCCACGTTAACGGAAGCACATTCTGCGTATGTATTAAACTAAAAATTGATTAAACTCAATGAAATATTTTGAAAAAAAGGTTGCATCTATCTTTTATAATTGGCTATACTTGTCATTTTTTATTTGTACAGTGAAAACCGATTTTTTCTACTCAAAAACCGGTTTTCGAATTCTATAATTTTTGTTGAAAAACCGGTTTTAAAGCCGGTTTTTGAAAACCGACAAATTCTAGTTAATACATTTCAATTTCAGCGTTCTATAGGCATGCAATAGCACATTTATGTATTATTAATTTCATAAAACATATTTAAAACAAATTCGACCAACAAAGTATAGATTGTTTTCTGTTTTCTGTTTTCTCATATGCTTTTTAATATTTTTTTTTAATTTAGTTATCAGCGATAAAGCTTTACTAGATGCAAAATGACAAATCGTAGAATTTTCTTACGGGTTAAATAAGTTCTGTCATATTGCATAGTTTCTATGTGAAGATTCCAAAAATTATTATTAATTATACACAGATTATATTCGATACAATAAAAATGCTTTGATAAAAATTGCATTTTATACGAGTAATTTTAACAGCGATTAGAGCTTAACGATTCCTATAAACTGTTGTGCTGACTTTTTAAATTAGGTGACTTCATAAATGGATATAGAATATTTCTAATTACTAAAAATTTTTGATTCATAATAGTGATGGTAATTAACACGTTGTATGGAAGAAAATCATGATTATATTGCGAAATAAGTCACAAGATAGTGTATATTGAATTTACGATATCACGTTTATATTTATGTCTTCATTTTCTTATCTGCATCTAATAAAGTTTCAAATTTCAGCAACACTCATAAACAATATTTCATAGTTATTCAGATTCAAAGTTGGGGCCCGTTTATCACCGGCTTGTACTCGCTTATCACATGAACCTGGCGATTCATCAACCTCTCGGGGATTGATTACCCATGGGTCTCGGTGGCGTGCAGAGGTCGCGAACCTTTCATTTGATCCGGCAGGTCGACAATTTTTATCGGACAGCGCGTGCTGCGTTTTCCAACGGTTTGCAACTTCATCTCCAGGAAACGGAAAGGTGATTCGCGACTGATATGGCGTTAAAACGGTACGTGTGTACAGTTGATGAGAGTCCACTCACCGTATAATCTTTGTTTTGATGAATGACTAGTAATCGATATCCAACTGCATCTTGGAGTCCGTGTGGAAATGTTTATGGTCTAAACGTGCCTTAATTAGGCGGATCGGTGGCATGGCAGAGGACGCTGACCGAAACGGGTGTGGAAAATAATTTTAGGGAAGATTATCATTGCTAACAGTTTCATATTATCTCTGATATGTACTAAACGGGTAATATGATAAAATGAAAGTCGTTACAGATAATGATATCGTATACGTTCGTGTATATAAAAGTGTCTTCACATAGACACATCTTGAGACACCAGTTCCAAAAACATTAAAAAAGATCCAATAGACGTTGTCCAACTCATTAGCATTACCACATCTTTGGAGAAATGAACAGAATTGATAGCACTCATTGGAGTGACAACTATGGTTATGATGAAATTTAGCACAAAAATTCTATAAGTGTGTTTACATAGAATTTTGTAGAATTTGAATTTAAATTTGCTCATAGTATGCTGTATTCTGATTGCTGGTAAAAATAAAAATAATAATGATCTCGGCATATTAAAAATGTTTTTTCATACTTGAATTTTTGAAAAAAAGCTTGAAACGTAAATGGCCTTTACATTTAGTATAGTAGTAACATTATCTTTTCAATTGTTAAACTAAGAAGATCTCACTGGAGTTCTTCTTAGACATCGCTCTCAAATATTGTCAATTTAGCTTATAGTAATCCTTATGAATATCTGATTGCTAAATAAAACAATAAAAAAATATTCAAATTTTTTCTAAATTTTATCACTTGTTAAAAGTTCATTTTCAAAATCAACTATTAATCTCTACTAATTGAACAATTCGCATTGAATTAATCTAAACCAGAGCAGCTTAGTGTCAAGAAAATTAGCATCGGCTTTCACTTAAAAAAATAGTTCTAATGTTTCCAAGTAAAAATATCCCTTACCCGGCATTACTGCATCCAATAAAAAACTATTCTCCAGTTATTCTGATAATATGTATATAAAAAAGAAGATAGGACAATCGTCAGGTTATCATCTATAATGTCAGATCAATGGAAAGACATAAAAACAAGATTTTAGGACTAATATAGCTTTGATTGCTGGTAAAAAATAAAATGCATTCGAAAGATGTATCGTATATGTAACAAGTACACTTTAGAGTATATTTTTATGACTTTTCCGATGATAGAAGATTTGAACATATACAATACTGTACAAAAAGAGTCTGCATTTTATATACACAAAATTTTATTAACTTTCAAAAAATGGATTTTTTTATAGAATCTATGTCGCAAATCATTTAGCTGTAAATATAGGCGGATGTGTAACCAAAGCCGCTAAGAAATTTGAAATTTTAAATTAACGCGACCATACATCGCTAATGGATAACACCACAAAATAATTTTAATGAAATAGAACTAGTATACCAAATCGACATTAAATATAGATGATAAAAGCAGGCTGAGCTTTCAGCTCACAAGAATAGAATACAGGTGTTATATTATTGTTTTAGGCAGGGCTGTGAAATTCATATCAATCATTCAAAGCAATCGCTATGAATGAGATATTGTTTTTTACAAATGATTAAAAATCCACAATTACGTGACTTTGTAATGAACGGTAATTATACTGGTCTAGTATAATTTTTTATGGATTTCAGATTGCGTGTTTCGAAAAAATCATCGTTTATCAGAGCCATTTTGCATATAATTTTTCAGAACACTTGTAAAATATATGAAATTCTACCATTACCACTAGATAAAATAATAAGAATTTACAGAAAATTTATTATAGTCTATTTCTAGATTATGAACGAAGAAAACATCTACAATTGAATATCTAAATTTGTATTTCCGAAAATAAAAGTTCAGTATCACAGTTTTGGTTCCATTGAAAATCTTCAGCCCTGTTACGCAGAAACATTAAGTTTTTTATATCAACGACATTAAAGACAATAAGAACTAAAAATTGACTGCTGACTTTGTTTTTATGCCTCATAATTAAAGTAATTAGGTTCATGTGGTCTCGTCCGCAATAGGTTTTTTTATGATTTACCAGATGTATTTACAGAATGGTTATTAGCAAAATAATCCGCAAATTATAATAAATGGTACCACAACAATATTTTTGAAAAATTGGTGATATATTATCTAAGTCCATTTAATTAAAAAAGTTTAATAATATCAATGTATTGTCAACTAGAACATTGCAGAATATAAATACACACAGATCTAGAGGTATACTACTGATTCAATAAGAACTAAAAAAAAATACTCCGCAATATATAATTACAAAAAAAATAAGTCAAATATAATATATATTATTGAGAATAGTCACAAATGTTATTCTAACTGCACTACGATTCTCTAATATCATGTTAATTTAAGCACATTTTGCAAAAAAAAATCTTAGCTATGCAAATGGTTATAAATCTTAAAAAAATATTATTTATATCGACGACATTATTAATTATGTTAATCCAACTTACAATAAAACTAAACATTAACTTTACACGATATTTACATATCTATTGCTGTAAATCTACAATCTGCAAGATATCTATTAATCAAATCTCAATCAAATAAAGCTTTCGAGCTAGTTAATAACATAGAGAAAACTGGTGCTTGTAAGTAATAGTACTAATAAATTAGTTTGTAAATAAAGGTAATAAAAATAAATTTGCTTATAAAATTCTTTTTACATTTATAAAAGTGCACAGTGCAAGCCATTTGATCATTTTTGATAATATTTAACTATTCTTACTTTGAGAATTAGAGAAAAATTATCGTTAATAGAACAAACAATTTTTTATTGAAAATTGAATTCAACATGTTTGGAGATGACTTTTGATTTCTTAATATTTGTTGAATCCTAAGTTATTGGTTCATAAATAATTTATATTGAATAAACAGATTTACTTCAGTAAAAGTTCCTATATCTATACTACAGACGAAATCAATCCATTAGCATTTTGTATCTAAAATCTGATAAAATGCCTGGACCCTAAAATAATCGAAAACAGCTTTTTCAGGTCGAAATTTTTTTAAAAAGAGTATAACATCATACCTAAATTGCATCTATTTATGGTAATATAAGAAATCAAATAAGAATCTAATGACTGATTATTAGAAATGTGATTTTGCTAATGTTGTTTTATGATTATGTCTCAGCACTTGTTCATATCAGGTCAATCCGTGAAGAAGCAAATGACATTAATCGGTCGTTTTTTATAAACTTTGAATGATTCGCAAAAACTCTAAACTAGATTCTGGATTTGTCATTTACATTCCTTACAATTTTTTGTTTTAAAGTATGGCAAATTCCTTTTTGTATTCCACATATTTATGATTCAAAGTTTCTCTATATCCTTTTGATATTCAGATCTAGATCAGGTACTAATTAGTTATAAAGATTAATTTGAGTGATTATAAACAATTATTTGACTAATCAGCTATTTGGCAAAAATTTCATATGCGGTAAATATGATGAGATGAGAAATGGTGGTTTATATGTTGACTGAAGAAGCATATAAAAACACAAGAAACTTGTACCACAAAAAAAGAAGTTAATATTGGATCTAATAGCATCTATTAAAAACACATTTAAAAGATTAACCAAACAATTCGAACCAAAATAGCAATATATTCGAAACTAGCAATTCCTTGACCTCATCCAAAATCATGCTAATTTTCCAACTTAATTTCGTATGTTGGAAAATCTAAATTAAAGTGATATTTAAATGTATTTTTAGCGAAATTTGAAATGAATAGGTAAAATTACATTAAAAACATTTTAGTCAGATCTTCTGTTTTATATAAAGTTTTTGCTGAAGTTTCAAGATTATATCGATATAGCTGAAGTGCTCTAATGAATAGAATTTGCGTACGAACTATGTGGCGTGTGTAAATCAAATGCATTTGCATATTTGTTTCGAATACGAATTATTAATTAATTAATCGAAGTGACATCAATAACATTAATCAACGATCTACTTACTCCTTTTAAATTTTATCTATGAATTATACAATTTATTACGACAACGCATTGCAGCGCATAAACTGAAATATTTCAATAATCTGAAGGATAATTCATTTAAATCTACTCTTTGATACATGACAAGCAATATGACCTGATAAGCTACGGGTATGCGCTGAAAAACTTAATCTTAAAATATATAACTAAACCTGTTATTTGCATAATACAATGTTTGAAAATTACGGAGTATAGAGAAAATATGGAACGGATTTATCGATTTGAATATCTTTAAAATTTGTACAGCAAACATCTACTGCCCACTTTTGAATAATTTATAGAAGTCAATTGCAAAACATATGAATGGAATTTATGATTATTGCAGTAATTATAAAATTGGTTCTAATGTAATGGTAAAGTTTTTAATAAGGACTTTACACGGATGTGTTTAAATGATAAACAGACTAGCACTAATACGCTAAGATGAATTTATTCTTTTTCTATAACATAGAAAAACAAATTACCTTGATGGAGTGCGAAGAACGTCCAAGCTTGGTCACTGGAGATGCTGAGGCGATGGTTTTTAAGTTTCTGGAAATAAAAAATATATGTTAGTATTTCTAGTAAGTTATTAAATTATTTAAAAAAATTATACTACGCCTATATACAGTGAAAAACACATATACTAATGTGATCAAGTTTAATACTGTTTTTCAAATAATTTTCCAATTTACATTGAGCTCTACCCTTTGGGAAGTATTGGCCTTATTCCGCATAATACGTTTGGGAACCTTTTTAATCCTTGTGAAATCATCCTAAGGGGGTTTTACTGTATGTATCCTCCACAATATCAAATAGAGAATTTCAATAAAAATTTTGTAGAAATTTAATTAACTCAATTTGTATAAGCTGGGGGTAAAAAACATTTTATCCGGAGGCAAATTGTGTAAATGATTGCCATTCAAAATGAAGACGACTTTCAATTTCGGAAATAAAGTTTTTACGGTTTTTATTGAAAAAAAAAACTAATACATGAGATAGTATATACGTTATATGTCACAATGAATTCATATATCGATCAAAGAATATTAAATACTTTCAAATAGATTATTTTAAAATACTGTGGCATTTTCTAATATTTATAAGAATTACAGAATTGAAATTATTTATTTAAAGTATATAAGTGAGCATCGGAACTTTAACCAGAACTAAAATTAAGATCTGAATTCTTTACGATATACAAAATAAAAAAATGGAGAAAATTGAAATATTTTCTTTTCCAAAAACAATTGTTTTGCCACCACAAGCAGAATTTTTTAGATCATCACAATCGGATACTCCGTTCTCTCGAAAACTTGGTTTCCATTTTTTGCACTCTTTGCTTCATATCTCCGTAACGGCTGGACCTGCATTTGCCAAAAACTTATCAGCTCATCTCATTATCAATAGAAATCGATTGCTTCTCGAATTTTCAAATCGGTTCATCCATATGCCCGAAATCGTCGAAGAAAAATTTTCTTTACACACACACACACACATCCAATTTCTGAGGTATGCCAAAGTGTTCAGAAACATCTGAAATGTGAAGATATGCAAAAAATTTTTTTTTAAATTTTTGGCCCATTATTATAACTTACTCTACGGAAAGTTGCAAGATTATTAGCACAACAGATTCAACAAAAGAAAACGCAAAGTAATAATACTCAAAGTTCCTCAATATTCTTAATATAGTATTGCAGAAGATTCAAATCATTTTATAAAATAATGAGTGCAGTATTATAGTATAAAATAGATAAATATAGATGATTATATATTAAAGCAGCAGCAGCAATAGATGATCTTTTGGAAATAGATTTAAAATACATTTGTAAAAATTCGCCTGAAATCAAATTACTTAATAAAGAAATTTTGGTATATATTATATAAGTTTTGCGAATGCAAAAATTTAGAAGAAAATTAATAAATATTACGTATGTGACTACGTCCCAACGCATTCGTTGTTCACTGCGATTCCCATGTATACAATTAATTCTCGCCAATTTTTTTGCAATACAAGAATAATATGTGATTATTTATTATCAGATCTATTAAAATTTTGCGTATATGAAATTCTTTCATTTCCAATCATGACATATAAATAGAATTGTATAACATGACGCCGTGAGAATTGTCTACCGGAGACTGTAATTAAAATACAATGCTTTGTGTGAATAACAATGCGGAACTTAAACAACTGTAACAACATGTGAGAGAATTTTGCGAACTTTAAACTATAACGACTGGATCAAATGTAATACAAATTATGAATTGTAACGGTAACAAAAGTTATCTCGGGTCAGATATAAATATAAATATTATTGAAGAAATGATACTGGACAAAAGATGGTTTTATTATAGTCATTGGCCGAATGACGTCTGCATTTCGACAACCTGAGTATAGAGCAAAGAACTACATTAGCAAGGTTTGCAGATGGCATGGAGTACTGATAACTCACTAAGTTTTTGGTAAGTAATTAAAGTAAGTAACACAAAATTATATCAACATGCTAGAAGTTTGGTAGAAAAATTGACAATGGAATCAATGAATCAGTTTCAATTAGTGAAACCAAAATTGCCACCAATTTATTTGAAACTATATTGGGATGCAAGGCATCGTGCCTTAAGGCAAATTGCTGGAACTACCCGTGCCGTAAATAAAAAACTTGGTACGGAACCCAAAAAAAATTACAAAAAATGTATACACATTATTAAAATCTCTATAAAATATCTGATAATTTGATGTACATATGTCCAATAAACATTTTTGAAAGCCAAATGACATTTCTTTTACTTATTTTCAATGAGAGTCTACAACCGCTAGACTTGCCTTCCCAAAAATTCGATCAGTTTTTCATCTTGTCAATACAAGTAAAATGTTTTTTAAAATACTAAAATCGGACGCTCCCTTCTCTTAAAAAGTGACATACATCCATTTTTTCTACGGTATGCCAAAATGTTCAGAAACCTCTAAAAAGATATGTAAAAATTTTCATTTTCGATTTTTTGCGAGTACTATAACTTGCTCTACGGGAAGTTAAAAATGTAGAGATTCCACAAAAGAAATCTTTAAAATATCCTGAACTTTATATTGATAAATTAACCTGGAAGGTACACATAATGACAAGTAACAGAGAACAGCAGAGAATTATACATGGTTTAAAGTCATACGATCAAAATTTACAGTCAAAAACAAATTTTTTTTATAAAATAATCAACATATTTGGATATATGGATTGGAGTTATGAGACTGCACTTGTAGATCTAATGAGCCGAATTTTGCCGCACAACAGGCCAATGTTATGGCAAGGCCATGTTACGCTCCAACTTCCATACATTATGCTACTAAATTATACTGAATACTGTCAAAATGTCATGTTTTTGCTGTGCATTCAGGCAATTTATACATAAACTGCAACGTCACTTGTATGTTATGAAGCTGAGTCAGAAAACCCTGTTATCTAAGATCGTTTTTTTTACATTTGCGCGGTTTTTAAGTTAAGTTTCCCATCTGACAACTTGAGAAAAACGCCCGACTGCACATGAACCATATCGCTTTTATTAATGTTTAGTGTGGAAAGTTCTTCATAACATAGACTTGCCATAACATTGGCCTGTTGTGCGGAAAAATCGGTCCATTAATGTAGACCTTACAACAGAAAACACAAAAATTATCAGAATGATCCTGAACATCATCCCGATATCAAAATAATCTACAATGATCCACATATGGAAAAATAGATGACAATCTATTAAGACTAATATCATCAACACACGAAATTTGTAAAGTTAGAAACCCATCCTAACCAGATAGTGTAATCTCCTACAACTTTGCCAGAGAAGGAAGCTGAAGAAAAACTTAGATTTATGAAAAAAAAAATTATCTTTGATCTACCAATGACTTGTTAGATTATTATCTTAGTAATGAACATTATTATTATTATTCTACTAGTTATTTCTGAATGTATTATGTACGCAACACTAAAAGATTCAATTCATAAAACCAAACTGAAGTTTGGTAATAAAACAAAAAGTTACAATAAGAATTTGTGAACAAGTCAATAAATCTAGTTTTTTTTTTATTATGAAATCATTTTCACAAAAACCTTATTCTGTCCTTAGTGGTATTTAGTTGAGTAAAAGTGAAAATTTGAGTGATTTTATTAATAACTTATTTGAAAAATTATCCTAGTACCTCTAGTAAATGAATAGTTCAAAAAATTGCTTTTGTTTGATAAATAATAATTTAATAATTTAATAATATATAAATAAAGCTAAGCACAACAATCTCTGCAGTTTCCATTAGCTTTATTACATAGTTTGGAAATCTTTGATCTCTCTGCGTAGCAAATTAGTTTATTGTTGATTAGTATTACAATAAAGAACAAACGTATTTGTATAATTAACTTACTAATTAAAGGAAACAATTGTAGACGATGCAGCTATTCATATACCAATCGAGACATGAGAACATGGACTTAACAATAGTATACTTAATTTAGAATTTTACTAGCTCTAAAAGAAATTGAACTGATGTCCAAAACATTACTTGTGATGTATCAAAATAAATCATAATTTAATTCTGTAAATTTATTATTAATGGTTGATGCTAAATGTGCATATATACATATTCAAAGAATATGGTATAAAATATTGACGAATGGATGAAAATGTGTGAAAATTTGTTTGATTTCAACTTGGATCATTTTTTAAAGATGATTGTTTTAAAATTCAAGAATACCGGAAGAAAAATTGTATTAAAATGATTTATGATCTACTGTGTTGTTTATAACTCATATGAATGCTCCTTAATTCACACATTCTTATAAATGATTACTTCCACTTAACCTTATCAATGTGAATAAATTATTCCTGCGTAATTGTATGTCAACAAGCGTTAGCTATATTAATCAACAAGCCTGCACAAAATTTGTGCAAAATCCAGTTTTACTAGATAAAATAAATGCATTTATATAAACTTGATTATAGAAGTAACATTAAGGTAATGGCATTTAGATATCAGTAACGACAACGTTAATGCACAAAAACATATTAAGAAGCACGCCTTTTCTGACAAGCTGCCATAAAACTACAGTAAGCACATTAATAATCATGAATTTAAATTGCAATTAAGGAGAGATATGATCGAAAATAATACTTATTATAAGGAACGAATAAATCGAAATTGTTAGAAGTTAGCTAAAGTTAATTGAAACAGATGTTTGTTTCACAATAAACTGTATTGTTTTAATTGTTTGTGAACTTTCTAGATACTCATTAATAGATTAAGCTCGTGAATAAATATGAACAAATTGATCTATTGTGGTGTTTTGGTAATTAAACTAGTCGAGTAAGCATTTCGTTGTAAGGTTGTATTTTGGTCTATTATCCATTTTATTTTTTTCGCACATTTTAAAGTTTAACTGTTCAAGAATATGTATGCGGTAATATTTTTAAATTTAATTTGTCTTGTTCTTTTTTGAGCTGTGTTTTGATGCGATTTCTCAACTCACGATTTCTCAACTTCTACTGAACCGATTTACTTGAAATTTTTACACAATTTTATAGGCTTTTATTTAAAATGATCTATCAGTATGAACACCACATATCCGGATTCTAATTTTTACTATTTTTAAACAATTCAAAAATATGAAATAAAGTTATAAAGAAATATAGTTCTCATTCAGGCAGTCGCCAATTTGTAAAAAAAAACATTTTATTATCTTGTCCGTAGTTTATACGAAGGCGTTGAATTCGAAAATTTGTAAAAAAAAACATTTTATTATCTTGTCCGTAGTTTATACGAAGGCGTTGAATTCGAAATGACGCAATGTATTTTTTTTTCATATTATTTGGAGGGCTAAAATCATGGGTATGCCCGGATGTCAATTTAGAAGATCCTCCACTTCATCGTTTTCTAGAATTCAAACTTTGACTTGTTCAATTTTTTTGTATTCTCAAAATATTAATGAGTACCTTGAAAAAAATAACGAAATATTGTTTGACTGCTTTTTACGGTCTTTTAAAAATCGTATCAGATTCAAACCTCTGGCAAAAATGCCATCTTAAGGAAATTTGCATGAACTTTCCGATATTTGAAAAAATCGGTATAAATATTTGATTAGAAGACGCTTTTTGTACTTATCAGTTAATTATAAAGAAATATTTTGACTGCAAGTCGCGCAACGATTAATCTATGTGAGTCCTTGAATTTGCCCTATTTGGATGATTAAAAGTTAAAGATAAAATGTTCACGGGCCTGGAATTTTTATATACAGAGTCAGTGTAATATTAACATTCAGAGAAGAACGTATTCGTAAATTAGAGTAAAATAAACCAAACATTAAAACATAACAGGACTTTCATTTTAAAAAAATGCTTAAAATAGAGATTTCACATTTCGTTGATCGTCAAAATTACAGTCCACTAAAGAAGCAACAATCAGTCAACGTTATGTAAAATCGATCCACCTTTCTTGAGAAACTATTGAAAAATTCGAAGTGCAATTATTATGAAATAGAATTAATTCACTTTTCATCTTAACGATCAATCTATTTTCAATTCAAACTTTCAACAAATATTGAAACTAAAAACTGAAAATGTTTATACACATTTCAAAATACATAAGATACATGAATTTTAAGCAGTGCCTACTAATTTTGAATTTATACTAAAATCCTGCGAGGTGCGGACCACAAAAGTAAAACTTTCTGAACAATTCTACTATAGTACCATGTACCAAATATTCAAAAAACTAAAGAGTTTTTTCGTGTAAAGATTACATCGATTCATCACTTACACAAATACCAAATAACTGAAGTTACAAAACACCTGAAATACATAAAATTTAATTCAGTACCTACTAATTTAGACAAATCCTTTGGGATGCGGACCACAGAGGTAAAACTTTCTGAACCCAGTACCAAATATTCAAAAAACCAAATAGTTTTTTCGAGTTAAGATTACATCAATTCATCACTTACACAAAAAGTGAACAAATTGAAATTGTTAGAATCTGGTTGCAGTTTATTCAAATAGCGATAGATGATAATAAAAACAGTTTTAACGGCTCGAGTCTGGATATCTGACCGCATTCTTCGAAGACAGATTTTTGATGAAGAGGCGTTTACATGTAAATTATATCATCTGAGCCACGGCGCGTTAGCCTCGCAGTCATTAGTACATAATTGAGTCGTCAGTTCATTGATTTCATTTAAGGTTCTTATATTTAAATCCAGTTTTAAATTAGAAACCGTCCGATAAAAACATGAAACATTGCATTTAATGTAAATAGACGGATAGAAACGTAAATTGGTAGTAATGCATCAGAGATCTGTTTGAAATAAACGTGTTTGAATAAAAACGTCTCAATTTTTACATGGAATAAATTATTTTAATTTTGTCAGTCATTTGGAATGTGTAAATATAAACATGTTTATATTTGTTTATATAAATATGTTTAAATGATTTGGTTGAATTTTTTTAAATGATCTACATTTTAAAACTGTTGGTAGAAGACAGAAGAAGACAACATGCAATTGTCATAAGAATTGATTGAATCAGAACATTGCCACTTATAATTATTGTTGTTTTAGTATATTCATTATCGTTTTCTGTTTCATAAAAATATTGTTTTATAAAGATCTCCTTATAAAGAATGATTCGGTAATGTTATGATGAGGCTGTTAGGATTTGGAGTTGTCGATAAAATAATTATCCATTGTTTTTATTTTAACAAGATAAGAAACATTAGAAAAAGCTATTATGAAAAGTTATTTCTTTAACTTTAAACTAACTGAAAATTTTATTTTGGGATTGGTTCCTGGGTTTGCTGCTTGTAGCCAAAAAAAAAAAAAATACTGGTGGTAAATGGCATCGTGCCTTGAGCTGGGACTTCCCGTACCAGAATTAAATATTCGAGAAAAAAATCATTAATTATCAATTATTGATCAATGATTAATTACAATTGTTTTAAAAATTTTCAAAGAGATAATTATAATTAGCATAAATTTATTCGTTCATATAATATAGTGACTATCTTTTCTCTTAGCGATTTAGATGGACCGGTCTTTGCCAAAAACTATTCAGCACCTTGCCCCATCAGTAGAAAACTAATGTTTTTTTCAATCATTCAAATCGGTTGATCCATGCGCCCGTAATCGTGGATGAAGTATTGTATCTAAAAATATATACATACACATACATTTTTTCTAACGTATGTCAAAATATTCAAAAACTTTGAAACGTAAAGATATGAACAAACTTTCAATTTCGTTTTTGACCCATTACTATAACTTACTTTATAGACAGTTGAAAACCTAAATTTTTGCCAAAAGTTTTTTTGATCATTTTGGAAAATGAAAAATTTTAGTATAAAATCATAATATGCAGTCACACAGGCCCACAACATACTTTAATCACAAATATTTATGATTATTAGTTAATGAACATCGTTAGCATATATTTAGTTTCAATCAATTTATGTACAAAACAATTTTCTCTTGAAGTATAAAGATATTGATAAATAATTAATATAAAATGCCATTTTTGCAACGTGATTAAATTGTATCCTCGAAAAGCACAATTAAGTGCTTATGTCAAAAGTAAAATATCCAGTAAGTTAATTATTTAAATAAATTAACTTAGACATTGCAATTTTGAATAATATCGAAACGTATTGTTTTTTCTCAATTTATTCCATCAATCATTGTCAAAGTAGATATAACTTTGAGTACATTCTATACTCAAATGATTGATGTACACGAAAATTGAGTTTTGGTCTCATAATATCAAACTTAACCATATTTTCTAAGGATTTTCATTATTGTATTTATTGCTTATTTTCAACAAGATATTTCATGCAGAATTTGCAGCTACTCATTTCATGAGAATGAAATATTTTATGTGTAAATAAATTAATATGTGGCAGTGGTCATAAATTGATTGATTTCAATAAACGCTATGTTTTTATATTTTTGTTTAGAAATATGTTAATTATACTATATCAATCAATAATACCACGTTCGAGTCTTATACAAATTTAAATCGATCTGAATACACAAAATTACAAATATAACTCTTGCTTTAATTAAATATCTAATGATTCTAAATGTACAGTTGTGAATATAATTGCTGTTATAATATGCAAGACCAGTTGACATAGTTGCTTTTTGTGCGAAGATACATTTAATTAATTACATATTCGCTATGTAATTATTTGTCTGATATCAGTGTGATTCAATGTTTATTTACTATGATTTCAAGCTCTATTTTCTGTAAGTAACAATTTTATGTTTGTGTTTATTATTTTTGCCGGGATGTTTTTTCTGTCTATCTAGGTTATGATAACTTTTAGTATTTATATGTATCAGACGTACGTACTTTTGCTTGGTATTTAATTGCGGTAATAAACATATGAAAGAAACAATAAATCTAGTGCAAATTATAGAGACATATATTTGAAACTTGGATCCGTGGTAATATTGAAATTTTACCAAAAAAAGTTTGATAACAATTAGTTAAAAATTTTATTTGTAACAATTAGTTAAAATTTTACTGTCATTACACAACAATTATCGATGCAAAAACTCACCCGAATTTGTAAATCTGCTGAAGATCTAT
>NW_020537646.1:25368573-25392625 GCF_003426905.1 Ctenocephalides felis | reverse complement strand
AGATAACTTTCTTGCTTGATATTCCACCGAATAGTAAAAAGCTCGAGAAGAACTCGTCATTAAAGCTTATAATCATGATTATGGAGATTTCATTTAACATTTAAAAATTGCATGATACGTAGATTAGTCTTTTTAGAGCTAGTTAGAATTTTGTAGCAATTTGAATTAAAAAGTTTAAAATGATATGCATGAATTTTGCAATAGCTCATTAGTAATAAAGATTTCAGCTTAACAGAATAAATTTTAAATGATAAAATAAAGTCAATGTTGAGTTTTTTTTATTGATAATGAAAAGTAAAATTAAAAAAAATAATTTTTGTTGGAGCACTTTAGAGTATAAATTATAGTCTACTTGACTAAATTTGACTATAATATAGTATATATTATATACCGCCTATACTTCTACTAGTCCGTTTTACAGATGGCAACGGCAAAGTTGTCTCATATGTGTGATTATTGCAATTTCTGGAATAGAGCAATTATTTATTAATGCTTTCTATATTTTCAAGTGAAAACCATTAACAGGCTGCCCGAAGCGGGATCAAACCTCTGACTTATAGCCGCTTCCCGAAAATATTGTCAAAATCTCGCGTAATGCTTTGAAAAAGCTTTGTTAGCAATTCCTTCAAAAATTTTGGCTTGAATACCAAGGTTTATGCGAATTAACACAGAATAAAATTTGTAGCAAAATAACAAAATTTGTGAGTATCTAACTCCATAAATATATACTTTGTAATATATTATCAAGATCTCATTTTATGCTTAAATCTTTTAGTATGCAGTATTAAAAATTTTGGACAACTTTTCTCGAGCTTCAAAATCAAGTTCAATCATCCGAAAAGTAAAGCTCAATAGTCAAACGGCGCGTATATTAACACAATAAAATTCGTAGTAAAATAATATTGGCAAGGTCTTCATAATCCATAAAATATTTTCAAAATCTCTTGTAGTGTGATGTGTTTTGAAACCAATTTGGACCGAAGTTTCTCGAGCTTAAAAAAATGCGAGCTTTATCATCCGAATTGTAAAGCTCGGCCAAACGGCGCGTAACGGAACACTGGGCGCTGTAGCTCACAATCAGAATGTATATGTATATATATATAGTAGTAGTGTAGTAGGTTGTATATATATATGTATATGTATATGTATATAGTAGTAGTGTAGTAGGTTGGTTGGATAATACGATAATACTCGTACATACAATATACGATCGCGGTCCGTGGCTGGAAACCCGTCGTTCGGGTTTGTAAAATCCCTCGGAAGTACGGTGATGACCTTGAATAAAATCCGCTTGCAATCGGGACGTCTTATATTTTTGCAATTTCATTAGAAATGCGTGGATCTTTTTCACAACGACGTACTTCTATGATGTGCACACTGACCAATTACAACGCAGAGATGGATTATAGAAATAGATTGAGAATTAAAAAATTTAAACACTCGTAAAGTAATCGACTATTATTAGGATCGACTCTTATAAATTATGATTCATTATAGAATTATAAGAATAGCAAAGACACAAGTATTATATACTAGAAAATCTTGGTGTTTACACGCCATACCAAACTATTTCCTGGCATTGTTGTACTATTGTCACTAACTACCCATAGTGGCAATAGTACAATTTCATTCAATAATTATATTTGTTGCAAACAGAATTATAACCATTTTCTATTATTTTATTTTCTTATTCGTTTTTGTTAATATTAGACTTGTGGACAAAATACCTACAAGTAAACCTTCTAATAAACTAAAATTTTACAAAATGTGGTGACCCTAGTTATTAAAATATGGTTAAATTGTGATTTAAAAAAAAATGTTGGCATGCTGGTTTACGAAGTTTGAGAAATATGAATTACGATAAAAATATCTACTTGATCGTTATGAACGTTCTTTAGTATAAAATTAAATCATAACTAATCAATTGTAGTTATTTTGTGTTTAATCAATTCAAAACAAGGATTTTACATAAAATTTCAACTAAGTTAATTATCTACCCAAATCAAATTTTATTCAAATAAGTTTTTAACACCTAAAGAATTTTTTACTTGTGAGCAAATAAATGATACATAAGTATAACTAAGTATGTATTAAGTATTAGTATGAGTATATGTATTATTATTATTATTATTACTATCAAATTCTACCCATATATAAAAAAAACTTAAACGTTAAAAAACTTCCATTGATTTATAACAAAGTTACACAATTGTGTTAATAGTACAAAGATCAATAGGTTTGTTTGTCCAAATAGAGGATTTTATAAACCACAATAAAGTAATAATACTATAGACGTCGGGCATAAAATCCACGTTTATAATACTTGGTAAAATTTAACAGGTAAACTTGTAAACAGGAAGAAAATATTTGAGAAATTCTGGTATAAAATAGGCATAATAAGTAATGAGCATAATTTTTAATTTGGATTTCAATTTTTAATTTAATTAGCTGAAGATTGTAAATATTTTAGATTAGAAGTCAGCAGAAAAAAATGTTGGTCCGAAATTTGATCAGAATTGCGCATGATGAATCGAATTGATAAGATAAAATAATTTATCTAAAATAATATATCTTTACACATGTATTTTTTTATATGTATACAAATTTTGTAGAGTATTTCCATGAAAATTATTGTCCATTAAATTTCACGTCTATCAAAGGTACCGGGTTCGATTCCGCTTGGAGCAGCCTGTTACCAAGTAGTAGTGACAATGGTTTTTACTTATGAATATAGATAGCCATATTTTTCGAAAGGAAAATAGCCTTGCTTCGGCATTGCTGTTGCAATAAATAGTGAACCTATTACAAAAATTGTAATAATAATTTTTTATACAGATATATGATAACTGTTTGGGTTGCTTTCTGTAAAACCGACTAGTATTAAGTCAATTCAGCATATAACAGCTTATAGGACTGTAAATGTTCTAAATGTTAATTAAATTTCTAAAAAAAAACACGTCTATGAAGTCGCATAATACACTACAAAAATTGAATTAAAACTTATCCCTTTCCACTCGCGAATTGTGAGATTTATATGAATTTTGCCGCTGGAGCGGCGGCATCCGACTGGAAAAGGTTAATAGGTGCCAAAATGGTTAAAGTTTCCTTCGGCTTGAGTACATATCTGACCATCGACAATGTTTGACGCTATATATCATATTATTTCCTACGACTCTGTTGTATGTGTGTCAAACATAGTACGTTGATGAGATCTTGGATCTTCTTTGCATTCATGCACCTGGCCTGATTTCGCAATGTAATCGTTTTGTGCTTATATGATGGATTGAAAAATTCCTAATCACGCTCATAGTTTCGAATCATTGTTATTCTGGCTGCTTATGTAGAGTGATTTGGATCTATCCATCGAGAATAATCGATATCTTGGACAATAAAGATCTTGGCGGCATCGACCACGCGGCAGGGCGCAGTTTTGATTCTGCGGTCAAGAGTTAGGAAAAGAATGAGTTTGAATAACAATTCAGCAATTAGAGTATGAGTTGATTATAATAATGGACACAGTCAATAAACGGATCTCTGAGGTAACAATGATAATAGATCTCTATCGAAAATTATATTGGTTTGTTCGGAAATATTTTTTTATGAATATCGGCACAAACATCTGTGAGTTTTAATTATATACTATACTTCTCTGAATCCTCGAAAAGGTAACGTATGACAAATTTAACAAAACGCGCTTAAATTGGAATAATTTCTCGAAACTTAGTATAAAGTAATGTAATATAGTAATTAAGTTGTCAATTAACTAATTATGGATTGTTGTTAGAAAATCAAAGAAAATTTTTCTATGGAACCAATGGTATGTGATGTAAATAACCATTTTGTTCTATTTCTATCCATGACTTATTATCATCTTTTAAGCAGCATTATCATCTCACTTTTATAAAACTTCTGATTTTTATAGACAAAAAAGTGAATCAGGTACAATTTGACACGACCATAATTATTGAAATGTTTTTAAAATATGATTTCAAAAAAACTGAGAACGTTTATCGAATTGCTACTTAGACGTGTTCTTTGTTTGCTCATAAAATTTCCTGAAATATGAAATATTCTCATACTTGCAACCAAATTATGCTTAATTGTTTTTAAAGCCTGATAGTTCTAAGTTTTTTGTTCTTTTATTTGTGGCTTCTAGGGTTTAAAACTCTATTTTTTAAGTTTGAGTAGAAAAAGTTGCTTCTTCAAGAAGAAGCCACACTGATTTAAATTTATAAACACTGGTATAAAAATCTAAATTAATATATACAAAACCTTTCTGGGAACCATTGCAGACTGATAAGATATCAAATGCTATTGAACCGATATGATTTCAAGAATCAGAACGCTTTCATGTATCTTTTACATTTGGCTATATTTGTCATTTTCCATTTATACAGTGAAAACCGACTTTTTTCACTAAAAAACGAAATGTTTACCATTGAAGGTATTTTGTAAAGGTGGATATAGATAATATCCCAACCGAGATTCAATAATTTTTGCCTATAGGCCAATGATATGTGATGTCAAATAAATCATAGTTTTAATTTGTCAATTAAGGCCGCTTTTCTTCGACTGCGTTATTGAATTGAATCATTTGATTGATAATGATTGTTTAAAGTAGACATTTTTTTTTAATCAACTTCAACTGGGCGACCAGAGCTCTCAGTGAAAAATCACCAGTACAAAATTTGACAAACTAATATTGATGCTGTTTTCTCAAGGTTTTGTCACCAATTGCCATCTTTATGAGCTTAAGATATCTCTTTATCTTTTCAGAGAAAAGCAAAATATGTCAAAAAATTTCGATTTGATATTCCATATTTTAATGAATGCTAAACGAAAAGTATGCAATGGATTAAAAAACTCTTTTCTACTGATGGACATTTAAACTGCCTACTATTACAACGATTAACAAAAGGTATTTTACATATGTACTGCGTCAGTAAACCGAAAAATTCAATTAAAACCATCAAAGCTAAAAACCGAGTATACATCCTAATACTTATTGAAAGAAAACTAAGAATAAGTAAAAAATTAAGGACTGAAGTTTATTGTCAACTCAAGTAGTTGATTAAAATTCAAAATAAACAACCTCGAGACTGTATATGCAAAAGTCAATAACGAAGCTGTACAAATATATTTGAGAAGATAAAGCTGTTGGGTCATTTATCAAGTTTGCGTTGACTTTGCATCCTGTCTGGTCCAAATGATAGAATCTCACTTAAGAATATGCATTGCTTTAGAAAAGAGTATATTTTGCAAGTACAAATACACGTTTATTATTACTTCTCGTAAATTTTCATCAAACCACTATTACGGGTACAGCCTACTCGTGAATGAGAAAACGAGGAACAAGTTTTCGCGTAGTTCGTCTAATAGATCCGACATCTCTAGACACGACAGATGTTTGCAAATATAAACGATAAACTAGAAAAAAATGTCACCTTGGACAGAAGTTGTTTTTATTTGCAACATTAATTTTACAAGATAACAAATATAACAATGTTTACAAAGGAAAACCGAATGATAAAAGTTGCATCATAGTAAATTTGAAAATGCAAAAAACGCAAAATTGAGCCAGACGTGAGGATAATGATGAGGAACGTAGGCCAACATCAACTAGTTCTTGTTTCTGTTCCAACCTCGACATATATTTGCTCATCTCTATTGTGATATACAAATCTAGTATAATTTACTCATAATAAGGACAGCGGTTAAACTCTGGGTTGCCCTTCAAAAAATATCTAGGTTGAGATTCAACAGGAATAGCTTATAGAGTAGTTCTAATCACTGTTCAATTAAAATTAAAAAGAAAAAAATGCAATAGAGTCTTGTATGTAAATATTAATTTTGATAAACACCCTGCTGTTTCTGTCAAAATGAAAGAATGCGGCAAAAATGTCAAATAACTCAAATTTTCTTTATACATCACTCTGTACTCATGCCTTTGGCGTAAACCGCGATCAAAAAAGCAAAATTGCGCATATTGTTGTTCCCGAACAATCAGAGCATGTCTTTACACGGACGTAAGTTCGAGCCCGGGGTGCATTTCGCTGATACGAATATACTTCACTATAATTTATGGCAATCCGAGAGCAAACGGTATCACATTTTAAACATTTCAATCCTGATAATGCGGAATTGTACATATCGAAACGTCTGACTTACATTTGCAACAAACTACCCGGAAAAGCGTAGAAAGAAATGAAATCAGCGCAATGCGATTTGTGTACAAGTTATGCAACCGAAATGACAGAGTTATCAAATCTATATTTCTGATATAAAGTTAAGAAAGTCCTAGTATAAATATGAAATTGATCGCACGTACAATAATACAATTTTTTTGTTTTGATTTGAACAGCAATCGGAACTTCAGTTCTATGGCTTTTAAAAGCCATTGTGATGATGCAACTTTTACCCCGTCGGTTTTATAGATGTCAACCCAACCAGTTGCCCAATCTCTGTGATGATGAATGAATGTGATGAATTTTACATAACACGATTTATGTGATAATGATTAATTTTTTAATTTGTGCAGTATTGTCGGGTGAAGGCTATTTCTAATTGAAAACATATTGCTATCTAAATTTCCTAGTGAAAACCAATGTCACTACTGTTTGAAATGAGACTGCCCGAGTTATGGAAACCAGAACCTCTGAAATCCCATAGTTGCACAAATTCACCAATAATTTATGAGAGTGACCGAAATATTTACGTAAATTCTATCTTTTCAAACAATGACTTGATATATAACTCAATATCCTTTTTAAAAATCTTACACAATATAACCTGAATTTACATTTGCCTAAATTTAATACTGAGAGTCGATATCACTATGAAGACCAGTATTCGACTGATGTTCATTTAAAATTATTATTTAAGCTTACTTAAATTTTTATTTAGATGGAAGATAGTACTATTAACTACAAACAAGCATATAAAGCAGCTATACATATTTAAATGAAGCCTCTATAAAAAAAATAGCGCTTTTAATTTTGTATTTATGATTTTGTATTTGTATATATGATTAACTTTCCGTAGGGTAGTTATAGTAATGGGCCAAAAATCGAATATGAAAATTTTTGCATTTCTCGACGTTATGAAGGTTTCTGAACATTTTGGCATACCTGAAAAAAAATGTGTGTATGTGTGGTTTGTGTGTCCGCATTTTTTGGTTCACGTTTTCGGGCGCACGGATCAACCGATTTGAATGGTTCCAAAAGCATTCGATTCCTATTGATAAGGAGATGTGCTAATTAGTTTTTGGCAAAGGCAGGTCCAACCATTACGGAGATGAAGAGCAAAAAGTGCAGAAAATAGGAATCGTGTTTTTGAGAAAACGGAGCATCCGATTTGAATGATCTAAAAAACATTCAATTAGTAATAATTGGTAGAAATGGCTATTAGTTCTTGGCAAAGGCAAATTTCGAAAATACAGAGCTAAATATACAAAAAATGGCAGTTTTTGAGAGAAATAAGCATCCGAATCGAATGATCCAAAAAACTTTCCGCTTGTGTTTGCAAAACAATTGTTTTTAGGAAAAAAGATTCATTTCATTTTTTTTGTATGTCGAAAATAATTCAGATTTCAATTTATATACTAACTTATATACTAACGTTCAATATTTATATATTTTTTAAATAAATAACTAACTTTGTAATTCAGTTTATATAACTCTTATAAATTAATATTAGACAAATGTTTCGGTATTTATAATAATCTATTTGAAAACATTTAATATTCCTCGAACATTTCGTTACAGTACGGAGAGTTCCAGCAATTTGCCTTAAGGCACGATGCCACATCACTAGTTCTACATTATTTGTTAATTCATAATATGACGAATATTAATTGACTTGCTTTTAGCTTTTGAGATTTTGTAATAGTAAAGTTTGAACTTATGTAATGTAATTAAACCGTTAATCGTTCAAACATTGCAAAATAAAATATGAAAACAATATGTACAGAAAACAACTAAATTTGTGTAAACTATTTTTTTTAAGTCACAAAAATTGACATTGTGTCATTAATGTCATTATCGACAAAAAAGTAATAAAAACTGTAAAATTACGCTTATTATAACCTAAAACTCGTAGAAACAAGTTAGCATTCTCAATATTTAATTCAGATTTATCAAAATTTGTGGATGTCGTCTATAGACGACCCTCGTTGCTAAGGGGTTAAATTTCGATAAAACTTATATACTACATAAATGCACGCAGAATGCAAGTGCATTTGTACCAATTTAAATATTTTTTAAAACTATTTGGCAGAAGGCAGTGGCTTTAGTGAAAGTAAACAGTAATCCAGGTATTTCTGAATTAAAAAATCATCCGCAAAAAATATAAACTGACAAATTAACAAAAGCTATATAAAGCTGTATATATTTTTATATAAACTAATACGGAATTGCACATTGGTAATATTTATAAATGACTCCAAGGTCAGAAGTCAAAGATAGTTGGAGGCAAGACACGCAAGTTCTCCGTCTCATTACAAATGAAGCATGGTTAATAAGGAAAAGCGAATTAATGAAGACGTAAATGAAGATGGAGTGCTAAATGAATGATTACTCTTACAATCGACTTGTATCAGAAGAGAAAGGTGGGACATCTGCAAATCGGCCAATTGATGCATTTCTATCAAAACAGAATAGATTAAGGCTTATGTTAACTGTGATTAGCACAAGATTAATCTTTGCGAAGTCCTTGATTTATAAGGGAAAGTAGAGTAATAGAAGAGATTAAAACTTTGCTTTTCTATAATCAGATCTATTTATTGTAAATTAAAGCAGGCGAATGTGAATTATTTTGTTCGAATGTTTAATTGACGGTTATAACATTTCAATACTATGATTGTGCAATACTTTTGTTCTCTAATTTTTGAATTACATTTGAATTTGAATTAAAAATCAATTTATTATAATTGAACCAGTTTCCGTAGTACTTTAATGGTTTAGTATGTTCATTAAGACCAAGTACTCTATCGTTATACCAAGTAAATCGTCTAATTTTAATTTTAACAAACGTCAAAAAGTTACTTATTTTCTCAAATTTTGATGAATTTTTAAAATTAAACTACTTATCGTAAGGCCGTATATATTAGTAAGTTCTATAAGACCATGATATATATCACCAAAAAAAGTTCCATAAAAATCGACTTCAATTTTTTTAAACATAACTTAAGAATTTTATGAGCAGTTATCCTATCTATATTTGATATATTATTATTACAATTTTTATTATTATTACAATACGCGAAGGGCTATAGTCGTTTTCTTGTGTATTACAAACAATCAGTATTACAAAATTTTATATTATTATATTATATAATAATTATAAATTATAATTAAGTCTTGGTGTATCACACAGGCTTATTACATCAAGTTTAAGATTTTTCTCCAATGAGATGACTCTTCATTACAAATAAATGTAGAGTTGATTTTGTAATTTATGCTATATTGTCTCCCCGAGGCATTCTATTGTCAAGCAAAAATATAATTTTGTTTTATGTTTTCAAGTGGAATTAGTTATCACTACTATTTAAAAAGTGTTTGTTCAGAACGTGGAAACTTTTAAAATAGTTAAAGATAGAGTCATTTTATTTATACTTTTATTCATTTTATGAATGAAAGATAGTTTATACAACTTGCTGGGTGATGGAACAAATTGAAAATTATTCACAATAACGATTAGAACAAAATTTCAGAAGAAATTCTTTGAAGTACCTGAATGAATCAAAATAATTTTATTCACAGTGCCAGGTCTTGAATTTCTACGGCATGTTCATTGCATAACAATTTTCTTTCTTGTTCAAAACATTAAATATGCATTTTGCTTCAATAATATTTCCTATAAAATATATCTAACAATAAAGTTTTCAGATATATGTCCTACCTATTTATATAGGTAAGCGATAAAGTTAACATCTTCACCAACTGCAAAAGCTTTAGTAGAAGCTTAATATACAGCAGAAGAGGCAAACCTTTTCTGACGAGGTGTTCGTTTCAATTATATTGAGAAAGACACTACTTTATGATGAAATATTTGGTATTAAAATTTAAGAAACCAGTAAAATAAGTGATAGATTTTATAAAAGTATAAATTAAAAAATATACATTAAAAGGGCAACATGATTGGTAAGCAACTAGATTGGTAAGAAGATAAACTAGTAATTAAACCAAATAATGATAAATCTCCCTATTTTCAGGCTATATTGACTACAAAAACAGTATTTAAAAGTTATTTTTTAGAAAAAAAGTGCATTGAACTTCAATCTTTAATAGTGCGAATCAGTATTGCATTATTATATTACAAATTTTAAAGATGCTAATTAGTATTACATTATTATATTGATAAATACAAACTTTATGAACACGTTGATATCGTATGATGCACTCAAACCCACAAACTTGTTGAATTTATATTTGAAACTGCAAATATTTTAATTTCATATTCAACATACGCCTCATAAACAATGTACGCATTAAAACTATAAAAAAATTAAATTCGAATTTTAAATGGGTTTACAAGAGAAATTTAATTCAAATATTGAATTCAATTAATATAAAATTCAGACTGAAAACTTGAATAAAATCAAGATTTATATGCCTTTATACGCTTATTTTATTTTGAATAAGTTAATAGTAATTATTACATTATTTAATTTAATTTGTTTTAGATTCCAACAATATACTAACATACTTTTTTAAATTTCAGCATAATTTAAGTTGAATACTTTCGATATTTTTTATTTAAAAAAAGCACATAAAATCTATTTTAGTAAAATCTGAAAAATAAAACCGAGATGTTTCTTCTGTGTTATATTATTAATCAATTCATTCAGTGAACTAGTTGCATTTGCACTTTCAATAAATTTCAATCTAGATTAAACTTTCATATAAACTATGATCAGATTTACTCGATTTTTAATACTAAGTAAAATGTTTGTACTACTGTACAAATGCAAATTGTATCTTTTTCAATAAAATTGAAACAAGAAAATTACATTTTTTTGCTTTGTGTCATTTTTGTATATAAATTCAAGCTTTATTTTATTATATTACATTACTTATGATAATTTATGAATATTTTGGCATGTGACTCTGCTCTATTCCAAAAAAATTGTGTAAATCCAGAAAATTAAAAAAAATCGCTTTGGTTGCCAACTACTGTTATGACTCTATTCCTGTTATAACAGAATGCGTATGAAATTCCTTTGATATCAGAGTAGCATTATTGACAACATGAATACATCATTGATTGTAGTGATTGATTAAAGTATTTATTTTATATTTTTATTACGGTGTTTTTATAGAGTACTCAGGTCGTGACACAAGAAAGCATTTTTGAGCCGACTGACAAAGATGAAAATATTTAAGATTCCTAAATAAGATAAATTCATCATCAAACTCGGTTTGATATTTGACCTCGATCAAATTAATATTCCATTTAGCAAATATCGATAATGGCATGCATAAAAGGCATATTATTAATGGTCGGTTTTGAAACACCTGCTGACAATTATTAAACAAATTGTAATATTCTTTAGATGAAACATCTGTCATAGAGATAAAAAGTGTGCTACATGTAATGTAATTTATCAAATAAAGTTTATTTTAGGGTTAAATTCGGAAAGATTGATTGACGTGTCTTTTAAGAGAAACATAAAAATAAAATATTTTTTTGCGCTCACTTTGCGAATATTTCCACTATTTCTTTTCATATTACGTTATACGTTATATATTTTTTACAACAAATCTTAGTTTTTTTTCTAAAAAATAGTGAATGCTGAAATATTTGACATTGTTAGTATTCAATGCATTTCAACTAAATAGATTCGAGAGCAAATTATTTGTACGAAATGTACTGATAAAAAAGTGGTTTTACACACAGTATTTAATATCAAAGAATTTCGATCCAAAATGAGTTTTTGGATTTTAGCAGTTTTATAATAGATTTAAATAAGAAAGAAGTTAAATTTTCTATAGAAAACATGCCAGATTCACATATTATTCACAAAAATAAATAGAGTTTTGAGCTGAAATAATTTATTTTGTTTCAAAGTTTAGTATTCAATGCAGTAGATAATCTCTCGAATGATTAATTTTCGAAAACAAATATAATAAGTTATCTTTATGGATTAAAGTTTATTCTATAGAATTTTCTATGTATAATTAATAAATAAGTGGTTGTAGACAGAGTATTCAATTTAGGACATTCTTATTCAAAAGTTGTTGAAAGTACTTTTCGAGATGTTACGAATGTTTTTCTATAAGAATAAAAAAAAATATTATGAAAAACAATATGCATTCCAATGTTTTTCGGTGTATCTACTAATTTCTAATTTATATTATTTACTCATATATTGTTAACAATCGCTGATTATTTTTAAATAAACAGATAGCAGAATGAAGTTAAAAAAAAATGGGTTCCCATCAATGTCATTTACAAAACATTTAAAGAAGTTTATGCTAAAAGCATAAACTTAAGCAAAGTTATATCAATAAATAGTGCACATATTATATCGAATGTCAAAAGGCAACCTAGTTGTTGACTTATACATAATTGATATTTATTACAATAATTCCTCTAATATTGGTGACATTTTTAATTTAGTGCAGCAACTCCGGGGAAAAACTATTGTCAATTGCAATTTCTGAAAGTCCCAAAAGACTATCTTTTTTACGATTATTTACTTTTAGTATAATATAATTTATATTAATTAGTTTATTATAATTATATACTTTTAGATCTCTATTTTCGAGTAAAAATAGACGTCAATATTGCGTGATATTGGCTGACCGAAATAGGTATGGAATCTTGATCCGAAAGTGTTAAATTAGTGGCTGCAAGACAAAAGCTATTACCAATGAGCTATGGCAATCCCCGGAAAGTCAACAAATTAATTTTATTGTAATATGGAAGTTATATACCAATCTCAATTAGTACGTATAACTAACTGGTTTGGCATAAGAAATGTAATAACTCCAAGGAAAAAACAGAACAAAGAAGCACTTTCAGTGCAACCCTTTAACTATTACTGATTTTATGTAAAATATTCCAGATTTACACTATTGAAGAAAGAAATTCCTCTAATGTTTAAATATACATAACTCAGTATACATATACCAATTGTAATCTGAAGATTAATACTGCGATTACAACATCAATTTTCAAAATGATTATACCATGGTATTCTCAGAAAGTAGTCTAATTAAAAAATAACATTTTAATATACAGATTTAGTCCACGATCGATTTAAATATTTTTCATATCGTAATTATATTTATCGTATTTTAATTGCGGGCACTCAGGAGAAAACTGTTATAACGGCTATGTTTTGATTCAGTTATGTATATTGACGATTTAAATAAAACTTCCATAAAAATATCAGTTTTTTCATCAAAATTATTATGATTCAATTATTAAATTTATAAATCATCGAATTGATGATCTGAAACTAGTTTTGATATCGTTTCATGTCGCGGAACTAATTTTATAAAAACGTGTTAACAGCGATGAAGTCGTTGAGAATCTAAATACATGATTAGATTCAAATAATATAATAAATTATGTTCTATATAAAATTATACTGACGCATTATATGTAACGGTCTTGGGTAACTTGAATAAACGATTGTAAAAAATTTATTTAACAGAGGGAATTTAATAGTTTCATTCAGAGATATAAAAATTTAAATAAAATTGAGTTTAAACTGAAATAGCATAATTTTTTGAATAATGTGACAATGACAATTGTCACAATGTTTGTGAAGATTGTGGAAAGACGTATCAAATTATACAAAGTTACTTTAAATTCTCTTTTCCTTCTATATTTTATACATAAATTAATGTTAGAACAGGGCTTGAAGGTCCACGAGTAAAAAGGTCCACCACCAATATCTCAAAAACAACAAAAGTTTGATTTTTTTTAAGAACAGTATTTAAAAGTAAAGAGAAAAAGATGTTCGATCAGCCATAGCCATTAATCAAGCAATGTCTCTATCAGAAGATATACAGCCACATTTAAAAATCTAGAGCCAAAGTGTTATATGGTAGAACAGGGCTTAAAAGTCCTCAGGTAGAAAGGTCTATCAACAATATCTCAAAAACAAGTAAGGTTAGGATTTTTTTTTAATAACAGTATTTGAAAGTAGAGGGAAAAAGATGTGTAATCAGCAATCTTCTTAAATCAAACAGTATTGCTATCAGGATATAAGCAGCCATATTTTAAAATTCTATTCAAAAGGTGTTTTCTTTCGCTGCTAATTTTTTGGTTGTGAGCGCTGTTGTTTAGTTTAGAAAACCTTCATAGTATTATTTGATTATATGTTATTTAATTGCTTTACATCATGTACCGTTATTTTGAAGTTATTTTCAACAGTTTTTTTATATAACCTCTGAAAGAGCTTATATGGGTAGAGTAAAAAAAACCAACTGAATTTATACTCTAAAGTTTAGAGTAAAAAAACATTGTAGTAATTTTACACCCATTATAGCATTGTTTACAAACATTGTAGTAATTTTACACCCATTGTAGTAATTTTACACCCATTGTAGTATTGTTTACAAACATTGTAGTAATTTTACACCCATTGTAGTATTGTTTACAAACATTGTAATAATTTTACACCCATTGTAGTATTTTTACGCCCATTGTAGTATTTTTACACCCATTGCAGTATTGTTTACAAACATTGTAGTATTTTTACACCCATTGTAGTATTGTTTACAAACATTATAGTAATTTTACACCCATTGTAGTATTTTTACAAACATTGTAGTAATTTTACACCCATTGTAGTAATTTTACACCCATTGTAGTAATTTTACACCCATTGTAGTATTTTTACAAACATTGTAGTAATTTTACACCCATTGTAGTATTGTTTACAAACATTGTAGTAATTTTACACCCATTGTAGTATTTTTACACCCATTGCAGTATTTTTACACCCATTGTAGTATTGTTTACAAACATTGTAGTAATTTTACACCCATTGTAGTATTGTTTACAAACATTGTAGTATTTTTACACCCATTGTAGTATTTTTACACCCATTGTAGTATTTTTACACCCATTGCAGTATTGTTTACAAACATTGTAGTAATTTTACACCAATTGTAGTAATTTTACACCCATTGTAGTAATTTTACAAACATTGTAGTAATTTTACACTCATTGTAGTAATTTTACACCCATTGTAGTAATTTTACACCCATTGTAATATTTTTACAAACCTTATAGTAATTTTACACCCATTGTAGTATTTTTACAAACATTATAGTAATTTTACATCCATTGTAGTAATTTTACGCCCATTGTAGTATTTTTACACCCATTGCAGTATTGTTTACAAACATTGTAGTATTTTTACACCCATTGTAGTATTGTTTACAAACATTGTAGTAATTTTACATCCATTGTAGTATTTTTACAAACACTGTAGTAATTTTACGCCCATTATAGTATTATTTACAAACATTGTAGTAATTTTACACCCATTGTAGTATTGTTTACAAACATTGTAGTAATTTTACACCCATTGTAGTATTGTTTACAAACATTATAGTAATTTTACACCCATTGTAGTATTGTTTACAAACATTGTAGTAATTTTACACCCATTGTAGTATTTTTACAAACATTGTAGTATTGTTTACAAACATTGTAGTAATTTTACACCCATTGTAGTATTTTTGCAAACATTGTAGTAATTTTACACCCATTGTAGTATTGTTTACAAACATTGTAGTAATTTTACACCCATTGGACTTATGTACATCAAATTATCAGATATCTTATAGAGATTTTAATACTGTGTACATATTTTGTGTAATTTTTTTTGGGTTCAGTACCAAGATTTTTAATTTCAGTATGGGAAGTTCTAGCAATTTGAATTAAGGCACGATGCCATGCACCCCACTAGTTAATAAAAATGTTTAAAAGATAAATTTGGTTATAATTCTTCTCCCCCAGAACCTGGTTATATATTTCAGGCGGCACCCTGAATCATATTGGTAGAGTGGCTCGGCACACCACAGTTAATAGCTTGCCGACCGCTGCTCTAAACAATAGAAAACAGTAACGAAAAAGTAAGTAAAACAAATTTTTACAATTGATCAATCAAATTTAAAGTTGATTTAACTCTGCTGATGAATATTTAGGTATAATCTTGGACAAAAATATGCATATGAAATTTGTATTTGGCATTGGAAAATAATGTAGGTAGCTTCTATTTCAGAAAATCCCTTTAAAATAAAAAAAATAAAATCAGTTTGATTCATGGCTGTCCTATTTTACCACACCCATACGGTAAAAAGGGACAGATGACGAATATTAGAAAAACAGAAAACCATGTCCTAAATAATTGATTCTAATTAATATATTGCTATTATCATTGTCATCATTGTATCATCACTAAGTTTTCTATCTTTTGATAGTTTTAATAATCTAATTAAGATTAAAAAAAATAAATTCTTTAAAAAAATAAAATGAGCAAAAAATCTTAGAATTTTCTGTCCATTTGTCTTTTTCTAAATACCTTGGTTTGTAAATATATCGACCGAACATAAAGATGTTCGGACACCACTTGATTGTATGATAGATTATTATCGATTTTTATTAAGAATCAATAGCATTTTTAAGTCTTTCGTAAAATCTTATAATCTCAAACATTTGAAAGATGTTTCTTATCACACAATATGATTATTAGTGGGAAATTCAAGAAAATCGTAAATATGTGTTAGATGATATTTGCGCAAACACAAATTTTCACAAATATTGTTAAAATATTATACTCGAAAAGTATTAGATGAAGTGTTTGTTTCAATTGAAAAATGCTAAAGTCATTTCTTAATACCTACAGATAATTGTTGTTCTTGTTTTTTATATGAACTTAATTACTGTTTGAATCCTGCATGGATTTATTTTCTCGCAATAGCCATTTGGGTTTTCAAATGTTTCCTAAACAAGAGATCATTATCGCACATTATGCATATAGCATGTTAATAATTTCTATAAATCAATGAATAAGGTCTTTGGGCGCGTTTCCAGTGAATAATAGTCGTGCTCTTTCACGGAATTGAGCAAGGCATTTATTTTTAGGGCAAACCTTTCAAGAAACGCAATGCAAATAACGACAATAAATTAGATAACTGAAATAGTTTCAATTGATGAAATCAAAATAATAGAATAAACACAATATAAATTATGCTTTGAGCTTAAACTCTATATTTAGAGGATCATCAGAAATAAGTAATCTTTGCCATTTTGTAGGAAAACAAATAATGTATACTACGCCTGCCTTATGTGTTATTACATATATCGAATAACAGAAATTATCGAAACAATTGTTCATTTTCAGTTTGTACTTTACATAATTTACTAAATTTATTAGAAATGTTCTGAGATACTGAGCATATATTTTAAACATTAGTCAGAAAATGTGCATATGTATATATAGTCATCAGATCAATTGACTACATGGTTGAATCCCAACAAAGTAAACGCGCATATATAGATAAATAAGAATTTATAAGAATTTATCTACCACAAAGGTATAAATTAAAATTTACATAACACAATCAATTACAATCTTACAATAAATTAAAATTGGTTCGGTCAAATTGAAACAAGCGCAAAGACTATATTTGTGGCCTTGCTGATAAATTGCTTTTTAACAAGAGACACTTGTCTCATAGTAAATCTATCAAGCAAATTATTGGTTTACTTTCAAATTGGCCGATATAATTGACATTTAGTTCATTGTTATCTATCATCATTAAATCATACTGAACGAATGCTGACCTATGACAATGCCATGTACTTAAAACTTTATTGCTACAAGAATGGAATTAATAAATTTGTTGTAAATGTTGATTCAGCAAGGGTAAGATAATTAAATCAACTAGTTCGTCGTATTGTATGAGGTTTACATCATTTACTAATAAACATGGATCAGAAGTTTAAATAATCTTGTTTCATATATCTCATTATATTAAATGCAAGATTGAAACTTTGTACTAAAAAAATAATACTCGCTCATTTTGAAAAATAAGCATATGCTACGACAAGCTTAGGAACATTACATTTTAGGTGGCGTATTTTATTTTTTGCCAAGATATTTGAGAAGCAACCAAGTTTCTTCATCGCCATTTTGTTTGTTAAGTTATATCTAAAAACATTTTAAATTTTTTTGAAAATATTTCCATGCTATTTCCATACAAAACTTGAATTGCGCACTATCTAAAAAACAATATTAAGAGCTAAAACTTATAGTGGATTTTTTTTTATCAATTTGGAAGCATTTGAGCCCCTGGAAGCAAGGAAATGCAAAAATATCCATATTAAGACAGTTATAGAAATTTTATTCATGATTGCTATTCCAAAGCTTAAATTAGGAAAATTGATATAAATCATAAAATAGCCAAATTTGGTCACTATTTCACCAAACTTTAGGCTGCTCTTAAAAGCTCATAATTTACGAAAAACATAAGATAAATTTTTATCAGAACAGATGACATAGTGTTCTAAAGCACCCTGCACATATATATATATATATATATATATATATTAGGTTGTCAAATATCTCCCTTCTACTTTTTTGCTCTTGGTTTATAATACAAAAAGGCATCAAAAAGATATTTGACAACCTTATATATATATATATATATATATATATATATATATATATATATTTGTTTAGAACTCTACGTCATCCGTTCTGGCAAAAATGTATCTCATGTTTGAAAATTATGAGCTTTTAAGTGCAGCCCAAAGCTTTGGTAACATTTTAACAATGTGTTAGCAATTGTGGGTATTTTATATTGATTTTGTTCATTTAAACTTTTAATCCGTAATCGAGGACCACAGTCAAAAATATTGACACAATTACTTTAAGTTTTCAAGAATGAAGACATTTGTTTACCATGAATTTAAAATAGTATAAAATTGGCCGACTTGGAGAGCCCTTTGAGAGTTCTAAAAATAAGCACTAAAGTTTGTTTTATCAAAAGTTTAATCAGGATTTTATAATTGTAAAATAATTTAAAAGTTCATAATATTTTTTTAAAGTTAATTGTTAGATAACAAGAGTAGCCTTCCATTACAATGTATTATTATTGCGGTTCAATATGAAAGCATAGTTGACATTAAAATAAAAATCAGCATCTAAGTATAGCTAATTCTGAGTTACAGCTCATGGTTCAACATTATTAATTAGAATCGTGACAATCTCGCCGCGTGCCATACAGTATACGCACAATTTGCATTTGTCAAGGGGCTTTGATCGTAGGATATTGACATCACATTTATTAGACAGGGATCTAAAAGCCATTTAGATCAATATGTAGTTAATGAAATAAAGTATTTACGAGATATGCTCTATGAACGGTCCAAAATCTACGAATCAACATTTGGAGAATGGTCTATATTTTGTACAAAATTCAGAGAATGAAGCAGGATATTATTTTAATTTTGCAAAAAATAAAAATTATCCAGATTTATCAGAGTTAATTCTGTCACAAACGCTGCACCAGCTTGAATAAGTTTGGCATTTTCAAATCTGAATCGTAAGTTAACATTCGGGGTTAACATTTCTTATTTCCTTCATCATCATTTTGTCTTGTAAGATTCTGAACATAAATTTTGGTCACTCAGAATTTTCTATTAATACGGTTAGGAACAATAATATAATTGAGACATTCTTTAAATGCACCTCATTTAAAACCGGAAGAATAGTACAATTATTAAAATTTTAAGGTATAATTTATAGTTTAACTATTCACAATTTGACAAAATAATAAATTTAACAGCCGAAAAGGGAATACGAACTTCTAGTACGCCTCTCAGTAATTTGAGAAAATTGGTTTGAAAAATAAAATTGTCGATTGTTATTATATTTGAGATTTTACAATCGTTAAATAAAAACATTTCGAGTTCTCCACGTAGCATGTGTATTTTTATTTTTCTTAAATAAAGATTATTAATTTAAATTTTTTAAGATTTTAAAATAGTCGATCTCATCATTTCTGCTTCATATTAAACCTGATCTGGTCATAATTCAAATAAAAAACGTTTCAAGTTAATCCTATCAGAATCAATAGTCCCTTTTTTCTTTGATAATTATTACTATTTTACATTTTTGAATCCTTTTCCTAGTCATATTTCACATATAGAACATTTGAATTCAACATTTGTCAAAATTAGACTTTTCATCGACGTTTTCCCAAAAACGCCTAAACCGATTTCAGAAATTTAAAAGCCATTTGATGTATCTCAATGAGGACTATCGTTTGTGCGGTGATCTGCTAAGCCGTTTCTTTGTAATTTAGAAAAAAGTGTTTAAGTTTCGTCCACATTTAAGCTCATACTACTGAATCGATTTAAAAAAATCAAAAACTGTTCGAAAGATATTAGTTGGGAATGATGCTGATTAGTTTTAGATAAAAATCTACCAAGCCGATTTTCTTGTAATTAACTGTTGAAAAAAAAATTGACGACTTTTGTGGAACTTTCATGGCGATATATCTCATGGTCTTATACAACTTACTGAAATATTACGGCCTTACGACAAGTAGTATAAATTTAAAAATTCATCAAAGTTTGAGAAAGTGAGTAGTTTTTTTGTTAAAATTAAAATTAGACGATTTACTTGGTTTAACAATTGAGTACTTGATCTTAATAAACATACTAAACCATTAAAGTCCTACGAAAACTGGTTCAATTACTAAAATTGTAGATTTTTTAAAATTTGCTTTTAGAAAATACTCCGAGAGTTAACGTGATCGTTCGTGTTCAATTATGTGTAACAAATCCACTCGGAATACTTTCAATCACCCATAAATTAATTTATTTTTTATTGATTAAGTCGATTATTTACACATATCGGAGAGTTCATGTAACTTGCCTCAAGGCAAAATACCAATACCAACTAGTTTATTTTATCCTTTTAACTCGATCTAAATCCTGATCTAGTTATACTTCACATATAAGCCATTCTACTGTTTTCCTAAATTATTTCTATCGATTCTTTGTCATTTTCATTCGAAATTAATCATAATTTAGCCATAACCTTACTTCTTATATGAAACTTTGATTCTTCACTCAGCATAAGCATCCCATTTTTCTTCAAAAATTGCAATTTTATTATATTATTAGTTATGGCGTTTTTTGTCATCAAAGTAGTTAATTTTGATAATATACAATTCTCAGCGGCAGAAAGTGATTTCTTTGTAAATATTTAGTATTTTTGCATCCAGATCACTGGCTCATATATAATTATAAATACAAATCAGCAAAATGCCTACTAATATTTAGCGTATGCCGTATACCAACACGTGGCCGTACCGTTTAATATACAACTTTATCGAGGCATTGGAAAGGATAAATGGACAGTAATGTATGCGTTGCTCTACTATTTTAACGCTAAATTACCAACGATCGCTATTATAAATATTAACGGTTCCAGCTACAAGGAACAACACATGCACACGAGCGGTGTCGTGATTAATGGACGACGATGTGTATATAAATAAATGCATAATTAAATGCATAAATGTACCTGCACGCCTTCGTGGGCTGAAACAGGAGGACCAGAGTACATTGCGCGGGACGGAACGATTTCCTTGATGATTTTAATATCTCAAATTATAAAAATAAACTAGTGGGGTGTATGGCATCGTGCCTTAAGGCAAATTGCTGGAACTTCCCGTAAATTGCTGGAACTTCCCGTACCGTAACGAAATGTTCGAGGAATATTGAATGTTTTCAAATAGATTATTATAAATATTGTACCATTGTCTAATATTTTATAAGAATTATATAAACTGAATTGCAAAGTTAAACATATTTGTTTAAGGGGGTTGTTCTTTTTTCGTTACAAAAAATGCATTTATCATAGATACATGCGGTTTTTTTTTAAAAAAAATTACAAAATCATAGAATATTACGTGATTTTCTCTTTTCTTTTTGCGCCGTCATTTTTTAACCAGGGGCGCCAAAGTCGGTCTTGCAAAATCGATCTCTTTTGCGGTGCCACAGATAAATCCGTTGCGCATCGCCCGAAACAAAAAAAAAGAAATTACGTTGAAGAAGAAGTTTGTTTCCAGTCCCCCTACCAAAATAAAAGAAAAAAAGCAAGAAGGAAAAAAAATTACAGCTATTTTAAAAAAAGTGTCAAAAAAGACCTTTTTTGGGGCGAGAAGCTTCGCGAAAAATTTTTGCGTATGTTATCAAGTCGTTTGAGGTAGGGGGACTCGGTATTGCAGTGATGAACAAATTAAAAAAAAATGCAAGTCGATCCGACTTGTAGTTTTTTGTTTAATTTGTGGCACCGCATTGAAAAAAGTAAATTTGAGAAAAACGTATTTAAAGTTCTTAATATAATGTACTGAATACACCATTTAATTTAATGTACTAATACACATTGGTGTTCAAAGATGCTGACACCTTAAAAAGGTCATGTGCATGAGGTATTATAATGAAAAGAGGAATCTGGCATACAATAGCTCGCGGAGCGATAAAAAAAACGCTTTCAGAGGATCAAACATATAGAGATATATATATCTATAACTTCGTCAAAAAATAGATATTGAGATGATTTTTTTTTTAAATGATTCTAAGGTTTTTATCTTTCATAATAAAAAAAAATCTCAAAACCGAAACAAAGAAAAATAAAAAAAGAACAACCCCCTTAAAGTACATTAGAACTTTAGTCAGAATTACGATTAAAATCTGAATTATTTTCGATATACAAAAAAAAAAATTGAAAACAAAAAATTTGAAACAAAAGTTTTTTTTCCAAAATCAATTATTTTGTTAAAACAAGCAGAAAGTTCTTTCAATCATTCAAATCGGATGCTCCGTTCTCTCAAAAACTTGATTTCTATTTTCTGCTCCGTATCTCCGACAGGGCTGGACCTGCCTTTGCCAAAAACTAATCAGCTCTTCTCCCTATCAATAGGAATCGAATGTTTTTTTGAACCATTCAAATCGATTGATCCGTGCGCCCGAAAACGTGACTGGAAATTTGTATCCATACATACATACACACACACATACATACACACACACATACATACACACACACGCACATCCATTTTTTCTGAGGTATGCCAAAATGTTCAGAAACCTTCAAAACGTCGAGAAATGTAAAAATTTTCAATTTCGATTTTCGGCCCATTACAATAACTTACCCTACGGGAAGTTAATAAATTGCCTAATTTGAAAATAATAGCACGTAAAGGAAATAATACTGACGAACGGTTAAAAATAAAATAAACAAATAGCATAATCTTCTTGGAATATTTCCATCATATCTAATCTAATTTGTATTGAACTAGTTTATAAGTAACAGTTTTGTGTCATCAGAATTCAGATAAAAGGTTTGTAAGGTATAATGTCACTTATATCTATTTATTTCATACCAACATAGCTCTAAAATATTCTTAATATTTTGACATTTGAGAGAATGTTTTAGATTTTTCTTTTCAAAAATTGCAATCTAAATAGCAAATGGTTGAATATTTATACGAATAACGAGTATATTGGTCACTACAAAAAATTTCTTACTATGACGAGTATATTCGTCATTTATATATAATTGTTAAGTAATCAAAATTTTTACATTAATGGAGTATTTGTGTTGCACTGAAAATGTAAGTTTTCACTCCAATGTGTTTCCATAAAGCGCAAACAAATGTGAAAAATTATTATACTAAAGGTTTTTTTTGGAAGCAAGAATTGCATTGAAATCAACCAATTTTATTTGAATGCATTAACAATATGATCAGTACGAATTATTACCGAAATTGAATTGTCCAAATAAATTCATATAAATAACCAGTTCTTTTCAAAGAATAAATAAATAATTTATTTATTTCTATTAATAATTTGAGAAACAAAGCAAGCAGTTATTTTTCAGGAAAAAATTTAATTGTGCACAATAAATGACAAATTGCAAGTATTATCAAATAAAGGAATAATAGTTCAGTCATTATAGTAAATTCACTTCGGAATTGAGATACCCAGCTGTAAGTCTGTAAATACT
>NW_020537646.1:25344900-25368473 GCF_003426905.1 Ctenocephalides felis | reverse complement strand
TTATCATTCTTTTAGGAGAATGGTTGACTGATGGGTTGCCTCTGATATAATAGGAAGTCTTCTCGAAAAGCTTATACAAGACGTTCTAAGTAAATTTGATTGATATATATATATATATATAATATATATATATATATATATATATATGCGGTAATACATTCGAAAATATTTCAAACAATTGTAATTAATCAATGATCAAATTTCATTGATTATTTTTATTCCTCGACTGTTTACGGTACGGTAAATTTTAGCAATTTGCCTTAAGACTCAATGCTATGCTGTAGATAATTATATTTAATATATTTGTATATTTCACGTACCAGCACATATTTTTATTTTATTTGTCAATAAAAACATTTCTATTCTTTAATAAATAAACTATAATATATTCTATAATCAAAATGAGAAATTTTAACAGAATTATTTGCATTATATTTTATGGCTTCTAATTATTTTCTATTTATAAAATATCGATACAGTTAAATAGTTTTATCGACACTATTAATTAAAATTGTATCACCCAATTCAGCAATCAAAATAAAGCAACAGTTTGAGAAAGCTACCGTATATAATCTTGTCGTGTTGAACAAGTTTTTGATGTTTGTGTAATGCATCATAAAAAGTGATCATAAAAAATAACCTGTTTTCACGAAATGCGCGACCCAAAGCGATCGTACATGTGTTTAATAATCGCCTTTATGTACGCAAGTGCGCCTACTTCGATGTTTTTTTATCCACATTCCATCGAAGATTTGAAGAAATACTTGTATAAAGCTACGGAAATAATTTGATAATGAACGAAATAAATGTATTATTAGATACGTTACTTTCTGGATTAATGGGTGATTTAAATTAGAGAACGCTCATTTGGTACGTGCGCGGCCTACGGTTCAGAAAAATTATATGAATTAGCTTTTAATGTCGTTATAATAATATTGTTGTTAGAAAATGGTTATATAAATCAAAAGAGTGAATTTCTAGAAAAAAATACTACGAACACGTAGACCGATGCTTGATACAAATTAGTTAAATTAATTCATTTTTGATCTTTTACATTAAGGTACTACTACTGTAATCTATTACTCATCAATATTAGTTATGATATAGCAATGAAAACGCAGATTTCTTCAGCCAACACAATTTTAAAACGCAAATATAAATAAATAGTGTCTTATTAAAATTTAAGACATATGTATTACATTTATCAATAGAAATACTAAATAGTTTAATTTACATATTTTATAAAAATTATTGAACAACAGTTAGTTATTTTACAGTTATCTCACATATTTTTAAGTCATTTTCATATTTATTCCAAAATTAATACTCTTATTCCATATATAATATTATATTCCATTTAATATCATTAAACATTATAATCATATAATATGTTAAAATATTTTGTTACTATGTGTCAGGACCGTTTCATTTGGCTTCCTCCAAAGTTTTCAAGTAGAGTTGAAAATTTTTTGTCTATTATGTTCTATATAAAATTGAAATTGAAATTGTCCATATAAAATATTATATTCTATTATGTACTAATTTTTAGGCAATTTTTATTTGAAGAGCAGAATTCAGATTGTTATTCCTGATTTTCCTAACATTCCTAAAATTAAGACGATTTCATTTGACTTTATCCAGTTTTCAAGAATAGTTTATAATTGTCTTTAGATATTTAAAAATGCAAGCATGCTAAAAATAATGAACAAGATTTATAATGATTCGAAGTTATTTAAGAATTTGCTCTAGTTTTATATGTCAATTATATTATATATGCAATAAATTGTATTTTATACGTATGGCATATACGAACATGAAATTAAAATACTTGACTGTTACCACTAATGACGTTATTAACCTTCTAAATTTTTAAACATAGTTGGAATCAACCAAGAGTAAATCAGGTGTAGTTAATTGACTTATAAAATTTTATTGTATTTTAAATCATAATATAATACCAATTCTAATAAAAATAGAAAACAATGTGAATTCTTTCAATGTTTGATACATATTTTCGAAAAAATTACAAATCTTTATCGGAATATTTTAGCTAAGTCTACTGTTAGATTAACTTTCATGTAATAATAACCAACAGTTTAAAAAAAATACATACAATCGATATTACAGTATTTTACGATTAAAAATATCAGAAAGATTTAAAACTATTAAAAAATTTGATTTGTAAATTAAAATGTCGAGCTCTTGTCGAAACTATAGTGCGCAAGCTCTACCACAAAATTAGAACAAATTCACACTGTACAGAATAAAATTCAAGCAGTGATAAAACTCTGTATTTTTTCCAAATTTTATTTAGAAACTTGGTCTATAAATCTATTCAATGTTAATAGTAATAAAAATCACTACCTGTTTGTAAAGCAAATAACATTTAGTATAGTCACAGGTTTTCACTACTATTTCATATGAAAATATATGTAGTAGCAACATTAATCTAACATGCAATGGTCTCGTTTACGGTGGTTTATTGAGATAACGTTATCTACTTTATTATTACTTCAGTTTATTAGCGATTGCAATACAATATTTCATGTCGGAAATTGCTTAATGCTATCGTAAAATTGATGCCACTATATGTTAAATGTCACTTAGTACGATTTAATAAGATATTTCATCCTGTGCATGGCCTAAGAACTTAAAGCGATATAATTTTTATGTCACTTCCTTAATTCTGTGTGAAATAGTTTATTACCTTACAACTGTTTCTGAAACTTTAAATAGTAAATATAGTGTAAATGAAATATTTTGAGCAATTAGGGAAGATCCAAATTTACTTGGAAACATATTTTCTTCTAATGAAAATTGAAATTATTTGAAACACTAGTTTGAACCTGGAATAAATTGGGTTTACAATTACGTAAGTTAAGTAGAAAATGGTCAGAGAGTATTAACGCCTAAGGCTTCACCCTGATCGAAAAAAAATATATAGATTTATTTTAATACTCTCCATACAGGATAGCAATGATGAAACAAAATTCCTTTTATTTTTACTATTTTGAAGTATCAATTAATCCCTTATATTGTAATGCATTCTGTTCATAAATCTATCCTTCATTCATTATTATTATTAACAAACATGTAACAAATTAATTTTCTATCAATTAGTACATATAGATATATCATTTTAATAGAAATTTTAAACTTTATTTCATCTTTAATTGGTCTTATATAGCCAATAATTACATCTGGTCCTTCTGCGTACAAATTCGAGAGAATGTTCGATTTTAAGAGTTCGGCAGCATCTCAATGGATCACGAGATGTTCATTCAGTTCATATTAAGAACTAATCGAATCAAAACTGAGAGAAGATTTAGAATAAATGAAAAGAGAACAAATATTATTGTATTCTAACAATTTTAAGAGTAGGTATAAAATTAAGTTGGGCGAAAGATATGCATGATAGAACTATTATTACGTTCGTAGAATTTATCTAGCCGATAGAATCTCATAGAGTATCAACAAGAAAAATGGTTTCCTACTACTGAAACTAATCAATGTATTAATCTCGATATAAATGTTTATTGGAAGCGGTTAATGATATACTGACAATGTCCTGCGTATTTATTAGCCTTTGATACGTTGCTTTTGCATAAAGTTCTATATCAACTGATACTAGACAATGTAACGGCTCACATACGAACAGTGTTTCAGATAACAAAACATGCCATTTAGATCGAATTATTACCAAGTATAGAGCTCTATCCGGTTTTGAACTTGACTTTTTGTAAATTTATAGAGAAATCGGAGGAAAAATTATAGTGTTTTTGGTTATCATCGGAATCATGCATCTTAGAAAGATTTTATAAAATTTAAGTATAAAATATATATTTTTAGCTGCCCGAAGGCATATCCATGGTGTGAGGATAGTTGACTGTTATTTTGCGCCTTTACTTACTTACTTATATATAGCTGATTTCTTCCTTGAAATTCCCGATTTTCCATCAAAATATATGTATATATAGGAGAGCTAGGAGCTCGGGTCTTAAACAATATTAAAATATTTTTGTTGTCTTCATTGGACATGTCATGCCAAACTGTCTTGAATTTTATTGCCATAGCTACTGCCCTGTAGACCAAAATAAACTTAGCAATATTCCAAAGTCAGTTTAGCAATTGAGAGCAGTAGAGAAGTCTAATATTTTCTTTTTGCACGATAAGTTTGAATTTAAATTAATATTTTACTTACATTTTTTCCTCTATCTTCGCATATGTCTCCGTTTAATCTAGCTGTTTATGAATACCTGAATAGTTGTTTTTGTAAACATCTTCTACGACAAAAAATTGAGTAGGAGGAACCTAAATAATTGCAGGTGAAATTTAACGAGCCGATATACATAGCTTCGAAGCATGTCAAGATAAAATCATCAGAAACTAGCATCAAAATTATATTTAAATGTGTAGATACAAACGCCTACTACTTTAGATAAGTAGGGGAGGTAGGGGAGCATTGGGCACTTTTTTACATAAATGTTAATAAAACTGTTATTTTTTATCATAATCAAAATTTTATTCCTAATATAGGGAGCACACATATTTGGTAGTATTATTTTATTAAGAAAGTTTCAATATTGTAATTAGTTTCAAAGTTACAAGAGATCTTCGAACACATGTCCAAAGTGCCCCAAACCTCCCCGCGGTCGGGAGGTTTGGGCACCCATGTAGGGAGGTTTGGGCACTGTATTTAATATGCACGAAATTGCATATAACATTACTATAAAAATTGTAATACAAACATTTTTTCTTATCATAGATTTTAGAAAAATTTAACAATGTGACTTAGAATCAGTACTGCACGATGTTAGACTTAATTAAACTTTAAAACTTAAAATTATATTTTAAGCTGCCACGTTTCATCCATGTCGTTGGTGTAGGCAATTTTGTCTTTATATCCTCTATCTTAAATCTGCAAGAACGTGTAAGTATCTGTGTTATCTTTTTCTTTTGTGTTTAATGAATATTATATTTGCCTGTAAATTAGGTTTCTACATTTGATAAAAATAATCTATTCTAATCTATTTGAAAAGTGAGGTTATGGGGAACATTGGGCATGCCAAACCTCCCTCCTACCTGCGTGCCCAATGCTCCCCATAACCTCACTTTTCAAATAGTTAGAATAAGATTATTTTTATCAAATGTAGAAACCTAATTTACAGGCAAATATAATATTCATTAACACAAAGAAAAGATAACACAGATACTTACATGTTTTTGCAGATTTCTTTGATAAGTTACATCAAATCACAAATAAAATATTTACTTCTGTACGCACCAAACCGTTACGCGCATGTAACTTGACAACCAAGTGAAATAACAGCCGACACTTTAGATAAGCGGTGTTGCTAGTGAATAAAGTATAGTGCTGTGGTAGAAAACAAAAAATATCTATGGAAGTTTTGGAGAAATGAGGGGTGCCCAAACCTCCCGACTGCCCAATGCTCCCCTACCTCCCCTAGATGTGATTATATTTTATGACGTCTGTTCACCAAATCATGTTGGAGAGATATCTTCAAGAATTAGAGAACTGCTAATTATTTTAATATTTCTACACAAAATATAATTACATGATTTAACTGTGTGAACGATAAAAATGAAGTTCACAAAAATTATTTTTGGTGTATCATTTTATTTCTAATTTTTTAAATTCAACTTCTAGATCAAACGGGTTATACAAAAATACAGTAATAATACTCTTCTCTAATTATTTTGTATAATTTAAAAACTTTAACAAATAGATATTGATTCTCTCCTAAATCACAAGTAACTGTGGTAATAAGGCTTTTTTTACCATTGATTTTGATGAAGATTTTCGTTACTGATAACTTTGAGTTCTTAGAGTAAACAAATTTTAATAATTAAATACATATATCTGAGCTCTTATTTCTTCTCGTTAGCTGTAAAACAAGTCTTTATTAAACAGTCTGATATCAAGTGGTAGTGATATATGTTTTCACTTGAAAACATAGATCTAAATATGATTTCAAGTGAAAATGGCCTTCCATTGTTATGAATTAAAAATATAATCACAATTAAACATATATATATATATATATATATATATATATATCATAATAAGAAAGGACCACCAGTTGTAATATTGCTCAATCAAATATGATGTTCTAATAGACACCTAGTAAGATAAAAAATAATGGTATATTTGTTTCTATTTTATCACTTTAGTGCCTTCAAAATTTCTGGGATAAGTACATCCTATTGATAATATTTTATAAATTACAATATTAATTGGGTGCTCACCTACAATTTAATACCCTATACAATGAATATAGATAGTCTTAAGTCGTTATTCCTAGTTCTACAAAATTTAATTCTAAATTTTAAAGGTTACCTTCAGGAACAAATTGGCAAATTGATAATCCTCCACTCAGTCCTCAGAACAAATATTAATATTATTACCATATATGGTTCTATTTTACACCGTGATAAACCTTATAGGTAGTCAGTATGTATTCAATTATTTTATCATGTTCAGTTTTAACTTTCTTCGCAATGTTGCACAGTCGTGAGAAGCACGACTAAGGAGATATTTACAATATTTTCATACAAACATAACTAATTGAGCTATTTATGAACAACATGTTTGCAAGTTTTTCTCCAGTAAGGAAACATAAATACGTTACGCATAGACGTAGGTACTTATCTTTAACAGCAAAAAGCATTGAGAAGAAATGTTAATTTTTAAAAGAAACTAAATAATATATTTCGATAAAAACAGTAGCGTGCATATCAGATTTCTTAATCAATTTTCTATATTGCCAGTGGAAATCGTTTGATGGCCTAATATGAGTCAAGAGTCAAATATGATTTGTTTTGTTTTTGTTTTTATTAACTTGTTTTCGTTATTATTATATATTATATTTTTGTTTATGTGGTATAAGCAATATGCTTATGTTTTCCGTGTCTCAGTGATAAAAACTTTGGACTTGCAAGCACAGGTTCCATTTACCTCGATATCATCTCCTTATCAAAGTGATACCAATTTTCAATCTAAAATGTTGATCTGAAATATGAGTTCAAGTGAAAATAGCATTTGGCAGAGTTAAAATAAGCACGTCTTATTATAAATAATTTATTTATATATGGGGCATTGTTGCATCAAACTGAAAGATCGTATGTTACCATATTACTTGTAAGAAACAATTATTCAAAATTATTATGTGATGTATTTATTTTTACTTCAATGCCATCTTGTATAGTAGCAAATTAAGTTTACTTCAATCGCGTATGAACTTTACGCGCACTCTTTTTTTATATAAAAGTACCCCAAGATCTATTATAATAAGTTAAAGGACTTAAATCTAATTATTACATATCTAATCATACCGTACGATACCTAAGACCATCAGTTCCTACATTTATATATAAATCTATTACCGCTTTATCATTATTTACTATTAACCTATTATATATAACATACACCCTACATATCTTCTTACGCCTTACAAAACTTATTTTTTACGCTTATTGATTATCTATTGTCTCTACGCGCTTATCTACCCTATACTCTATTGTATATAGCTTACACCGGGAATTGAACCCGGAACCACCACGTGGCAGTCTAGCGCCTTAACCACTACTCTATTGGGTTCCCCACAAATAATATATTAAGGGACGCACTGTTCTTCCGCGGTACCTTTACCTATTAATTAAGTAATTAATACTAAGGTGACGCGACGACACGCGAAAAACGACGACAAATCGTAGCGGTACCGTGGTCTAGTGGTTAAGGTCGCCGCCTGCCACGCAGAGGGCCCGGGTTCAATTCTCGGTAGTGTTCGGAAAAATTAGCGTTTAAGAAAAATTGTAGTGGTAAGATAAGAAATATTATTGAGCGGATTATGTATATAGGGTTGTAAGCGTATTGGGCGTATTAGGCATATTAGACGTTAGTTAAAAGGCGTACAATATAGGATTTAAGGTTTAGGCATACTTGAATATGGTATAGGTATCTTATAAGAAATACATGTTATATGACAATCGTTAGTAGAATTATGTTATGTGTACTGCATAAAATGCATTTTTAGCCTTATAACAACTCTTTGTTATTTTATTCATGGTAAATACAAGAAGTACGTGACATACCTCAACAATTAATTTTTGCAGCCACGGGTACTAGTTTTGCAGTTTATTAAATAATTTAGAATCAAAATAGGTATTGCTGAACTAAGAAAACAAAAATAAATTTTGCTTAAAAATACAATATATATTTTTTTCATCAAAATAAAAGTATTTACCAATATACATGTGCAGGGTTGTCCCAGAACTCAACCAACATGTTCGTCTTTATGTCTGTTCGTCACGTTTTTTTTTTGATAAATTTATGAAATAAACATTATAAGAACCATGTAAATTTTTAATGCTATTATAAATATATAATTTTTAATTTATTATTATATAAATGTGTATATTTGTCGACACTGATAAATGTGTGCATCACGAATGTTACCATATTACTAATAAACATTATTCAAAATTGTTATATGATGAATTTATTTTTACATGAATGACATCTTGTACAGTAAAAAATAAGTTTTACTTCAATCGCGTGTAAATCTTACGCGCACTTTTTTTTTCTTTCTAAAAATGCATTGAGCTTTGAATTTAAGATAGATTATATTTGAATGGAATCGTAGCTTAATGTCGTTACTACTCTGTAAAACAAATTCTTAATATTTTAACATTTGTTCAAATTAAAATTGTTTCATGTTAAGCTAAAATAGAAGTAAATCAGTACATTTCACAAGAAACAGTACTCAATTAGTACATTTAGTACTGAGCATTCATGAAGTTACCGAAAAAAATTATAAAATATACGATTTGACTTGAATTCGAATCATTTTTTTCAGAAATCAGCATGGATAACTATTTAATTTGTAATTTAACTGTAAACAATTAAAATATTTTTCCAGAAAATACATGAAATAAACAACAATTCTTCACTTCACAACAATGAAAATTTTCTTTGTTAATTACTAATGTGTTATAAATCATCGATCGATGGAATTTGTGCATTTCTCAAAGCATACCTAAACATAATTGATTTATGTATAATATTTATACATAAATCAATTGTATTTATATGTTTTAAGCGATACACAAATTCCATTCCACACAAATAGCGTTAGTTTATATTATGTATAGACATATCTTTCTATTAAAATTATATACGGTAATAATAATAAATTTTCAAGGTTTTGTTCAAAATGAGAAAAAGATTATATTTTGACTGATAAATTATTGTTAAGACAATATGTGAAAAATGTTAGGAAAATAATGTCTGTGGTTCCTAGGTACCCTTTTTTAGCTTGATGATAAATCAAATCAGTTCAAATAAAAGGTACCCTTTAAGCTTAATGATAAATCAAATCAGTTCAAATAAAATTCACAGGTTTTGTCATTTTAGATCAACTTTTACACACGTAAAAATAATATTGCATAATTTCACAATATTCTACTTGAATTCCTTAAATTATCAACCTATATACGATACAAATACCTTCTTGACTAGAAATGTAAGGTTAGAATTCACAATGCAGTTCGGGTATTTGTAGTCTACTGGCAAATTAAACAAACTTTGTCACCTCTTAGCTCAAGCAAAAAGTTATGAGATTATTTATATCTAATAGAGTTCTATAAATCACTCTGAATGTTTCTACAATTTTTCCTATTAGTATCGTTAATTGAAAGACTAGGGTATGACAGTTAAAATTTGTTATGCAAGCTGATTTTTATATTTATGTAATACAATTTACCACGCCAATGTACTTACTATTTACACTTTGGATATCCATGTAGAGATATATCTGATATTGATACCAATATAATATCGCCTTTATAACGATTGCAAGGCGTGAGAAGTATTTCGTTTATTCCGGGCCTCGCCTTTGTCTAGATTCACCCAGCTGATTTACATATGCAATCAATTTTACTACTCGCCGTCGCGTGGGTATTTATCGGACACAATACATCTATTTTGTGTATACATGCAATTATTATCATATACCATAACAGAAGTGCGATATTTGTTATAATTGATTATACGCGAAATTTCTATGACCGTTACATTGCTGCGAGAGTGCCAATTTTTCGAGAAAGCTGTGGGTGGGCAGATTTCCAAGATTGGCCGCATTGATTAGAATGTTTAAGAGACAATATTTTGATAAGACGTTAATTGGTGATAACAGATTTATAAACTTGCTCTTAATTCTATATCATGTCAGTTAAAGTTAATTTTTATATTGTAGTTATTATATTGTATTTTATATTGTAGTTATTAAGCAGTCTTCAGAACTTAACAGTTTTATGGGCTTGGTGATGATACTTTTCCCTGAATTTTAGAATGTACCCAAAATACTCTTAATGACGTATTTAAATTATTGCAATTTATCTAACATTCATTATATTATTTTTATCAATATTTGATGTTATTTAAAACAAATTGTATTAAATTTTTGAAATATGATATTTTACAGTTAAAGTCAAATTACAATTCAGTGCCATCAAATTTACTTCACATTCACATAAATATATAAAAATATAAAAAATAGTATGAATATTATATATATATATATATATATATATTATATATATATATATATATATATATATATATATATATATATATATAGTATATCGTATAAATTTTGTGCATATTAAAATAAGATTTAATTATTTCGAATTCAACTCTTATAATACTCTTAAAAAAATAAACCACTTAATTTGACATATTTTAGTATCTCGTTTTTTAATTTTGTAAGTAGTAAATAAAAAGACATTTTTATTGAACATGCATTTAATAGAATAAATATTTAAATTATAAATTTTTAAATATAGAAACAATTATAAAAATAGTTGATCTTGCTTATAAGAAATTAAATATAAGTCAGTCCTGGATTTCCACCTTGTGTCCCGGGTTTTTCTAAGAGCAATATTTGGTTTGATTTAGATCTTTTGTTCCGAGTTTTCTCGGCGTTTTGAGAAGTATAGGTTTAAATCAGCGTTTCTCAAACTTACTTCTTTCAACGCCCCCTTTGGAGATCAACATTTTTGTAACGCTCCCTACCAAATTTTTTATACCTAAATAATCTCTAAAAACATTTTTTTAATTTTAATAATATAGCTATATTAGTATATGTAACCTTACATTCTAAATTAAACAATTTTACCAGTAAGTGCAAATAAAACGCTACTTGAAACAGTGTATACATGTAAAAAAAATTTAGTTAGGGGCCTCTCATCACCTCCCTGCATATTACACCGTCCACTTTGAGAAAGACTTAAAGGTTAAAATGGAATCTTCAGAATTATGTAATATTAAAAATACAACAGTTTATCAAATATCTAAAAACGATACATAAAACTAATATGAAACTTTACGTTATGAATGAGAAAATTGACGAATAAAAAAATTTAAGGGACATGTTAAAATAGCCTCTCTTGTTAATATTAAAAAATTAACAAAATTATGAAAACGAACGAACAATCTCTTAATTTTTTAATTAATAAATTTAATTATGAAGAAGGTTGTACAGAATTTAATCCAGGGGTCAAAAACCAAAGAAAACATATGAATCAAAAAATATAAGATATATGTTATATTTTATATAGTTAATATAAAAGTATTACATATAATCGAATCATAAGGACTAAAAGTCGCAATTATAATTTAAGAAAAATATTTTATTCAGTAAAAACTATTTTTAATGTAACCTGAAATAGTATTTGCTATTTAAAATAAATCATATATAGAGATTCTTCTATTTGTTTTTTACAATTATCATTTTCATTCGACCTACTACTCCTATTATCTTATTATCCACCTGATTTGAAATTGATACAAATCATTGAAAATGACTTTGTTATCTAAGCAACTAATAGATTAGACTTTCGCTTGTTTAATAACTGTTGAACAAACTAAATAATTTAATTATACCCCATAACTATTTATTAATATTAGTCACGATACCTAGAGATCAGATGACCTTTCACGCAAATCGACATAAACACACACGACGGTGGCACTGTTTGCACAGAGACGTGTGATTAATATTTCTATAACTAATTCATGAAGAGAAAATATATTTAACAAGAAGCCAATGAGCCTAGAATCATATTGAACAGACGTTCGTATTCATGATATATTACTTGTTTTTATTGTTTGACTAACATAGGAGTATCCTAATGGAACTTGTATAGATTTATCATTTTACGACGTACGGTTGTAATTGAGCACTGTCTGTTAGTTTGCTTATTTAGGAAAATTAACATTATGCAATCATTATGGAAATTTTACAAATTGCAAGTATTTTGAGACAAAAAATATATTACAATTTTAGAATAAATAATAAAGCCTAAATTATAATAGTTATACCATCTAATGTGTACACTCCTTGATTTTTATCAAATAGCATAGGTATTAATTGCCCACTTATACCAATGTCTTACATAAACTTTGCCAATAAACAATTTTGGTATAAAAATATACAAATAAAAATTGCAAAACAAAACATGTACAAGAGCAAATACATTTCTGTGTCTAAATACCATTGAACCATCATCGTTTCTATATCATTTGCATAACTATCACACCAATTCGCAGTTAGCCAATTAACACTAACCTTGTAACATTTAAACTTGGAATTATATAACTCTGCGGCTCATCAAAAGTTTAAAAACACATATAGCAATATGTGTCAAGAAAATCAGATCAATTATATTTCAAACTTGCACCATCCAAATGGTCCATTGACCTTTGCGAATTTTAGCACGGCCGCCAACGAAATTCGTAATAGTTTTTTTTACTAGAAACTCGGAAATAAATAGGACGCAAATTTTGTATTTACTCACCGTGTAAATGAATAAGTGTTAATTGTATTAATTTATTTTATTAACGGCGATGGGATACATTGCACATGATTTTATTAGAATTTTATGAAACTTAATAAAAGCAAAAATTATTTAACGAGTTTCAGAAAAATATATTTGAAGTTAATTATACCTACTCCTACTTGTATCGACTGATTGTTTATATTGTGATTTTAAAAATATATATTATATTATAAATTTGATTTAAAATTTTTCTGGCAATGATAAAAAATTTATCAATTTAAAATAAAACTTAATACTAATTCTTTGCAGAGTATATAATTGAATCTGGAAAAAATATGGGTGTATATATTTGTTTGGTTTTCACAATATCATTGTCAAAAGCACAAATTGATACTTTGTGCTCTATATATATTATTTATTAATTTATTTGTTGCCATTTTGAATTTGGAATATAAATGGAGGTTATTATAAAAAGATTAGTCGTGATAAAATATTTATTAATACTTAATATTGCGTATAAATTCAATAAGCACTATAATAAAATTTAAGTGCGTCATATAAACTTTATACGACTTCTTCGCATATGCACTCACCTTTGATTCTGGATATTACTGTCTCCATATTAAATACAATACTACAATTTCCCATTGATTCCACTTCATTTTATACGAGTTTTATTGGCATTGAAGTGTTGATATTGCATTTAATATGTTATATTATGACATAGATTGTTTTGTTACAATTTCAACTTTATTCTGCTTTTATTTATGATTTTTTATTAAAAATGCCATTATTCTTTCAAATCTTAGGGCATACCATTTACTCAATAAAACTCTACACAATAAACAAATAATTCAAATATGAAAATTAATTTAAACGTAATAATTACATGTACAAAAACAATGATTAATTTTGATATGCTATAATTTAAATTACTTATTATTGTTATTGTATGAAAACCATTATTTATTTTGATATGATATAATTTAAATTACTAAGAAAATTTTCTATTTGTACTCGTAGTTACTGATATAAGTAAATAGTTTTAAAACTGAATAAATAATGCATGTGCCTATAATCGAAATACAAAATATATCCTTCCTAGTTTTTTTGCACTCCCATATTAACTATATCATCATACTCTAAACTTGCATTATCTAAATAACTGAATGTATATACTTTATATACATAAATATAATATGTTAATTATATACATATGAATATGCATACTTGCATTATATGTATTTATTAAAATTTTTAATAATTTGGCATTTATTTGATATATTCTAACATTATTTTCTTTTTTTACAGGGTCATACACGCCTAGCAAACAAGGTAAGACTCATCATAATTGATTTTTTTTTCTCATTTCGCAGTGAATAGAATTTGCAATTTTTCGTAAGTATACAAATTATTTTTATCAGAAATGGTAAAATATTATAACTCTCAAATATGAATCAATCGCTAAGAAGAAGTTTCTCAATCTTCCATTTCAAATTTTATTTCAAGTATGAAAGATCGGATTAAGGTATAACATACCTAATTGGAATCGGGATACTTACTAATTTAAAGTTACAAACTCTTTTACAAGTTTCCTTAGCAAGAAATCCATTAGCGTCTCTTATATAACCAATTTGATGCTAAACTGACAACTAACAGCAGAAAACTCTTGTTTAGAAATAAATTTTACTCTTTTTGCAAGTAAATTTCCATTTTTTGGGATTCAGAGGCCATGAAAAGACATAATATATACTTACAAGTATCAAAATCAATGTGTACTATAAAATTTCAAGAGCTTTGCTTACATTGCTGATTTTAAGCGATACAAGTTTTAAATCAATACATTTTCTTAATTGTAATTTAGTAAGGACCAGTTTATTATTGTTGTGTTTTATTCTATAAATTTGTTGTTGTAACTTTGCGTATCAATTAGACTAACTTTAAGCTTATTGTTTTACATGGATAAATATTTTTTGAATTGAAAGAATTCAAGAACGTGCATTCTAAGTAACTGTTTTTAGTACCTCTGATATCCAGTTTTGGTCATTTTTAACTAGAAGATACTATATCTTTAAATTTTTACGTATTATCAAAATTTTTAGTTTGTAATTGTTTTATTACAAGTATTATTATATCGTGATACAAAAGCTGCATTTTATATACAGCTTTTGTTTTAGTTAATCTGTGATTTACTATGTTAATCTGTGATTTTACTATGAGAGAAACATCTCTGATAGGCTATCAAACTTTGGTAATTTGGTTTCGTTTTGACTAAATATTGAGAAAAATGGTTCGAATTGATATCATAAAAAGTAAATGCAACTTAAAAATTGAAGTTTAACCATTTTATAAAGCGCTGTTTAAAATCGAACATTAAATTTTTTATTATAGTCCTCATAATTTATGAGACAGTAAATCTATGTTTAATAGAATATTTTAAAAACTTGTAGATATCAATCTTCATAACAATACAATAAATCTATACTTTCGATACCACCTACGACGGTAATAAAGATTTAGTATTTTCAGACACATGAAAGACTTAATATCTAGGTTCTATTGAATATAATATATTCGCAGCTATTTTCTTATTATTGAACATGTATTTTTAGCAAATCTCGCATAAATTTATTGAGGGAGTTGTATTGTCCATAATTTCTTTAAAGAAAGTATAATTGCAAGCTTATAAGAAGTAATATGAGATTTATAAATGCAGCTTTCATTTTATTTAAATTGTAAAGAATTTATTTAATCGATAAATTGGTGGTATGTAACATTATCAAAATATTTATTTATCCAACGCCAATCGACTATAAATTAAAAGGGTTCGAAAAAAATTAAATTGTGGCATCTATACTTACAAATATTGGATTTGACTTCCAATGCACTATTACAACTATTACATTTGATTGAGAAAAATGATTTCAACAACTACAACTAATTTTTATCAATTTTTTAAATTATTTTGTTTTTGAGAAATAAGGATAACTTTAGTAAACCATATTTGAAGTAATAAATTTTAAATCAAATATATTTTACTACCATCATATATATTTTTAGATAAAATTAAATTACTCTATCAAAACCATGTTCTTTTACTTAATATTATCAGTGTTATGATTTCTTTTTTATTGCTATCTTCAACTTTAATATTTTCTTCTGTATTAAATTATTTAATCATGGTTTATCATATAGATATCTACATTCAATTTATATAGATGAGAAAATTCAAAAATTTTATTACTACAAGTAATATAAAATATTCTTTTAATAAAAGTAGGCGAAGTATCTTCGATCTTCTTACGGTTTAATCACGTAGAGGAAATCAGTTGAACTTGAATCGAATGAGATGACTTAAATAGAAATCAATGACTAGCTTCAATCATTGGCAAGCCAAAGGTTAATAGAAATTTTAGATATAATATATATATAATATATATATATATATATATATATAACTAAGTCACTTCCACATTATAAATCTTTTAATACAAGATTTACAGTGGTTCAATTGGACACATGATTTATGTTGTAATGCAAGTATTTCTATCCAATAGAGCCATTATATAGTCCTTGATCAAAATATTTCTGCTATTTGTAGAAATGATTGATTTATTATTGCTTAATAAAAATACTATTTAAAGTAAATTAGAGAAAATAACATTTTATTATAATTATGTCCACAACTTCTAATATCATATTCCAGATAATAATTTATATAAATGTTTCTATAAAAGTTTTCATATAAATTACCCTAGATACAATACAGAAAATCGTATTCTTTACCGGGTTATTATTTCGGTTGTCCTTTTACAGCTTTAGAGACTTAACTAATTATGATAGTTTAGGTGTTATATTAATACCTTATTCAATATTGCTGTATTATATAAATTATTGGTAGAGTTCAGATATTGGAGTGGAGTTCAGATAATTTTCAACACAGTTCAGAAAAAACTCTATTATGTTCACAATTATTATCACTAATAAATCTGTGAGCTTTTGTAATGATACTTTATATTAGCAACTTTTAGAAGGCATACCAAAGGTTATCCTAATTGTATAAGATTATCTTTTATTATTAAAATTCATCTAAAATTTGTCTTAAATCCGGGCAAGAGCTATTTCCACTTGGATACATATTTTGGTTCTATATTTTCTAGTGAGATTGGATATCACTACTGCTTGATATCGCGGCTATACATTGCGTGAGATTGAACCCAGAGCTTGTTGATTACAAATCCGAAAACTTACCGAGCTACTGAAACTCCTAATAGATAGTTCAAATGAATTCAAATTTAAACCTCTTGGGCGATCAATTGATTGTTTGAATCCAAAAATTCGCAAAGATCAGAATATTTTTGGTGTTAATGATTTATGTGACCTTCAAGTCATATTGGCCTCTAATGTTTGCACTTTTTGTATGAAAATCTTATTTCAGTTTGCAAGGTTAGCACAAGTCAAAAATATTGATAATGATCGTCTTTACAATGTTATAGAAATAAATTTATACATCATTTCATGAAAAAAAGCCATAAATATTTGGTAATATGAAAAAATTGGAATGTGACTTGAAAGTTACGCGAGCCAATAGAGGGTTAAGTTGAAGTAAAATTTACGTCACCAAGACATAATGCCAAGCGCCTCTAATACTAGACGCTGATCTTTTTCACTACTACCAAGAGCTGTGTCGATAAATCTTTTAAAAAATTTTAGCAAGATTAATCTTTAAGTTATAATAGCATAATCGAATGGCAATAATTAATTTATTAAATCTTGATAATCGATTGGTTGCGTATCTGAAATGGTTGATCCGATTAGATTTCTCTTTTCGTAAGAGGGTGTCTCGTTATCAGCAAAGTCTTGGCCGTTCGCCAACCCTGATACGAATCAGTATCCGATAAAGTGGAACGTATCTATAGTTATAACCTACAGCTATCTTATCCCCAGATGTTCATTGTATATAGTTTATTGGCGGTGCCTATCTCGGTAATTATGGTTCGGATCTGGAGCAGACGCCAGTCCGCCGGTAATAATGTTTGTGTGTGTATCATGTTGGTGTTGCGTTGCATGGAGTTTTTGCTTCTATAAATTACATTTTATAGATTAGCGAACGTTATTGAAATGATAGCGTATATGTGCCGTAATAGGTCCGATCGCATAAATAATATGACGGTATCACAGCCAGCGGAACCGTCGAAGCAGAGGGTCGGAATGTTTTATATCTGGGCAAGCATACTCATGTTCATCTATCTTCATTACTTGAAAGTCCATTGATTCAAAATATGATACTACTTGACAATCCAGGATTTGGGATCTAATAATTATTAATCATTTTAATAATAAAGTATAATAATGAAAAACACTAATCAGGTGAGAAGACAACTTAAGAAGAATAGCTGGCATGATCTGGAGAGACGTAGCACAAGATAGAGATGCATGGGCATCTTGGGAGAATTCCTATGAACAATTCGGTGTTCTTGCCAAATAACTCTAAGCAATATGTACTGTCTATACATGTTTTAGTATATATACAGTTTATATCTGAGCAAGCATTATCATGATCATCTATCTTCATTACTTGAAAGTCCATTGATTCAAAATATAATACTACTTGACAATCAATAATTAATAATCAATTCAAAAATAAACTAATAATAGAAGACTTCTAATTGGATGGGAAGACGACTTGAGAAGTACAGCTGGCATGATCTGGCCAGACGTAGCACAAGAAGGAGATGTATGGGCATCTTTGGAGGATGCCCAATCCAGGACTCTTCAATAATCTAAACAAAATGCACTGTCCATATATGCTTCAGAAAATTTATATATAAAAGAAACGTACGTAAATGAATTCAAAATTCAAAAAAATGGTTGTAAATAAAAGGATTATTAATTTGTTTATTTATTTAATAAACTATATTATTTAATATATTAGCAAGTATGTAAGTGCGTTTTTCAGTTAGTTGGTTTGCTGGCATAGTCCAAATGTAAATACCTTTTGTTAATGAATTGTACTAGTAGGCAAATAGATGTCAATTAGTAGAAAAGAGTTTTTTGATCGATTACGTAGTTTTCATTTGGCGTCCATTGAAAGATAGAAAATCAATTCGTAAATGTTTGTTATATTTTGATTTTTTAGTTCTGCAAAGGTAAGTAAGCATATTAAGCTCACAAAAAGTCATGGGCTGTTTGTGGGAGAGGAGCCTTAAACAGTGTCAAAATTGGTTTGCCATATTTCATTCTGGTGATTTTTTACTAAAGATGAAAAACTCTCTGCTGTCCAGCCATTTGGTGCAAATAAGGCTGTCGCCGTTATAGTACTCGGTAATTCAGAAAATTGGTAATCTTATATATTTCAAAGTGCTGTTTACGAATTTAAATTTTGCGACCTCAAATTTTTAGTCGCCGCCATATTGGAAAAATCGCAAAAAACAGTTTTCAAAATATCTCCTTTCAGGCTCATTATGATAAAAGTAGCTATCTACAAATTAAACTAGATAAAATTTACTAAAATGCATTTAATAACCGTTTTTTTTTTTTTGTAAAATCAATAGTTTGAGTACTCGCGTCTCAAAGTCTTTGCAGCTCTTGCCGCCATATCGGATCATCCCATATTTGACCGCTTTCTGAACTTGGTCACATTCTCTGTAATAAATAAATATTTTTAATGTTAAATTAAGTGAGTAAGGTCTAGAAATAAAATAATTTAAATATTTTTCTCTTTCCTTGCTGATAATTAAACACTTCAATGGCAAAATAGCTATAATTTATTAAATATTTTATATTTTGTTAAACCAACAGTACATACTGAATAAAAAAAGTTTTTATAGGTTTGTTAAACTAAAAACTAAATATTGTAAAAATACTTATTTGAAAACTTACATTTTTTCATTATATCTTTAAGATAAAATTATACCTGGATTGCTTTAACAAGAAATAGAAGAAGCAATTATAAACATAAATTGGAACTTTATAAAATTGGTAAATCATGGTATTGGTCGAAATGTTGTATTACGTTGCTTGAAGCGTTTTATTGCCATAACAAAAGATTTATACGAAATGGTAAATAACTACCGTATTGAACAGAAATATAACGAGTAAATCAAGCAAACACCAGGAACTACAAGGAACATGTTCAATGTGTTCACGTAATATATTTACATACGGTATTATAGTGACTGTATGTTCTAATAACATCCTACGCGTTCTGGTTGTCAACGCCCTTAAAGCGATACCGATATCCATTTATTGCATTTCCAACAGTAGCCTTTGATTATTGATATATACTAGTCTTATCAAAGCAGAACATTAAGCTGCCAACTAAACCTGCTTAAAATAATATTACACTCTATGCTTTCAGATATTAGATAACAAGTTATTTATTTGGTACTTATTATCCTAGTTTATTGGTCTTTATTCTAAATATTAATGGTTAAATAAATTACTACTCTGATTAGACATGAAACATTACTTTGTTTTTGCGTATTAACTCGGATAACTTTTTAGTGGAGTTACGTGGTATCAATGTAACACTAGGTACGTGGTAAAGAAAGGTAATGATTTTCGTCGATTTGTGGTATGTAGATTTATTTAAAAGAATGGAAAAATTGCCTAGGAATGGATTTAAATTATGAAAAAATACGATTTACTTTGAGAATCACAAAATTTTTTTATTATTCTGTTATATCATAGAATTATTTTTATTCTATTACGTTATAAATTACCCCCTTTGCAACGACCTCTCACTCCCCTGAAGTGTTGCGCCCCCTAGGTTGGCAACCACGGTTTTAAGTAAACAATAGTGATACACATTTGTGTCTTTTAAGATATTATTTATTACATTTAAAGGATTTTGAAGCAAACATATTTTAAATAAGTGTATTTTTAAATAATTATCGATGATTAAAAAATTTCCCCTTTGAAGCGCTTTTGCAAGATTCATTCAAACTGTTTGAACAAGAGATAAAAAACTATTTTATATGACATTATTAATATTAGATAATATCTATTTATTTTCATTAAGGACGTTTGTAGCTAGATATTAAGGTAATGACATCTATTATATTTTCACTTAAAAATTTAAACTAAATAAAAATATAAACTGAAATATGCTATTTCTAAGTTACAATAGCTCTTAGGGCTACAGATTCAGTATCAAAATTATAAAGATCATCTCAAAATGAAAAGATAGCCATTAGTTTGGCTTTTAATAAAAAGCTCGGTAGTAAAAAATACAGAACTGCTAGAAAACATATAGAGAAATTCAGGTTGCTTTTCTAATAACAATGATAAAATCTTCATAAAATATAATTTTTATTATATACTTAGGTATGTAATTGAAATAATTTCAAATTTACATTTAATTTTAATTCACATTACCATTTCACAATTACCAGTGTATCAATTAATATAATTTAAAAATTTGCATATTTTAATGATAAATTCCGAGAAAGTGGAATATATATATATTATATTATATATATATATATTATATAAATGTATATATGTGTCCATTTCCCCTATCATTTTTTAAAGCAATTATAATTTTATGTAAGATTATAAATTAAAAGTCCGCTATATTTATTGCTTCGTGCAAGTATATTTATTCGTTATTTACATTGGAATTTTAAAATGATATTCTATAATAAGTAGGTACGCTTGTCCGAACCATCAATTTATGAACAAAGCGACTGCTTTTACAATAGTGCTAATGCAAAACATTTGTAAATTCTAGTACGAGGTTTAAAATACGAGTCGTATGCCAACAAATCATACGATTCGCCAACAATAAATGACACGATATATAGTATACATAAATAATATCATAATTTCTAATTCTACTTTATAATATAACTTGTATAATGCCGGAATAATCTTCAGTTTATGTGTAATTCGAATTTTAATAGATATTGTATTCTTACTGCTGAGGGATTTTCTAATAATGTTCACGAAAAGCAATTTTCACTTCTGATCATATTAAGATTTATAACCTCAAGTGAAAATTCTATACCATACTGCTTGATATCGAGCTAATCAGAGTCCCGGATTCCAACCCGGGACAGTTTGTGCTATCTCATGTTCTTATCTATTACACAACGACAGGTTCATTTTTGTTATAGCTCATTTTTTTTATCTGCATTTTTACTATATCTGACCTTACAACTTTAAATTGCATGATGCTATCATTTTAATAAGACTGAGTCACCTTTGTTTGTCTAAGGCCAAATTTTGTTGGATAGAATCATTTAGAAAGTAGAGCAAGAACGTTTTTTTAATCAACGATTTGCAATTTTTGAGATTCTAATATGAGATCACACCTGTATCTTGATAGATTAAATTTTAAATTTAATGCGGTTGCATACATAAATAAGATCACACCTGTATCTTAATAGAATAAAATTAAAATTTATACTGATTGCCTACATGTATGAGATCACATTTTTTAATTGATGAATTTGACGATTATGGATTTTAGTAGATAGTTTTTTTTACAAATTGGATTTTATTTAGTTATAAAATAAAGAGAGATCCTTCTACATTTTTATTCTGGAATTGAATGAATTTTATTTATTTAGCAGCAATCAGAACTTAACAATTCCTATAAGCTGTTATGCTGATTTTTAAACGACTTGGCTTTTTTACAGATGACAACCCGAACGGTTGTGCCTCTTCTATGAGATTAATTTTTTTATTAAATTTCCGTCATACTGATAATTTTTTATTGATGCATCAATGCCATTTAAGAAATATTTCCACTTAGAAACATTTTGCTATCTATATTTTCAATTAAAAACTGATGTCACTATACTTGAAATCAAGCTGCCTGAAGCAGATATCGAATCTAGGAGCCCTGATAGTTTGACAGTATGTAAAAATTAATGTTCTGGTGAAAAATGACCTTTCCCATTTGTATATTGTTATATAAAAAGTAAAACCGATATATAAAGAGCAACAGAAGATATCATCCATTTCTAACAATTGTTCCGTTACCATTAGCGTCATATATCTTCGTGCTGATTTCTTTTGAATGATTGATAGATTACGTCATGTTTTAAGAACATGTTTAGCAAAAGGTCAAACATATATATTTTGCAAACTGATGTAAGTGAATAAAAAACCTCTTCGAGAATTTGTTGATCTAATAGTAAATATTATAACATTTACAGCATCTATTTGGTCAAAAGGGACCACTTTCACATAATTTCAATGATATCTCGGTTAAATAATGAGCTAAGGAATTGACAATTGGTATATCGAATTTTCTCAAAAAGATCTTTAAAATTACACAAATTGGCTAATATCTTAAATATCGGTCGTGCCGATTCTGTATGGAACAAACGCTCGCCTATATATTTTATTTCGAAGCATTAACTGTTAAATAATTAATTAATATAATTGGATTTGCATATATAATTAAAATCGGAAAGTTTGTACAACAATTTCACTTAAAAACGTCGCTTCAACAGTAAGATTCAATTTCAATCCTACGATTTTTTTGGATTGCAAAAGAGACATTTACAGTACATTGACACAGAAGTTACAAATGTATATTTTATTTTTAAAATAGCATATTGCATAACTCTACACGTTAAATGAAATCAATTAAATGCTCGATATGTAGGAATTCATACAATTTTATTAATAAATAAATAATTTACATTATTCATATTAATGTACATTTCAGGTGACACAAGTTTAGATATGAATTTCTTGGT
>NW_020537646.1:25316614-25343900 GCF_003426905.1 Ctenocephalides felis | reverse complement strand
TTTTAGCAAATCTCGCATATATTTATTGAGGGAGTTGTATTGTCCATAATTTCTTTAAAGAAAGTATATTGCAAGCTTATAAGAAGTAATATGATATTTATAAATGCAGCTTTCATTTTATGTAAATTGTTAAAGAATTTATTAATCGATATAATTGGTGGTATGTAACATTATCAAAATATTTATTTATCCCACGCCAATCGACTATAAATTAAAAGGGTTCGAAAAAAAAATTAAATTGTGACATCTGTACTTACAAATATTGGATTTGACTTCCTATGCACTATTACAACTATTATCTTTGATTGAGAAATATGATTTCAACAACTACAACTGATTTTTATAAATTTTTTGATGATACTTCATCTTTACCAGCATATATATTTTTAGATAAAATTAAATTACTCTATAAAAAACATGTTATTTTACTTAATATTATCAGTTATGATTTCTTTTTTATTGCTATCTTCAACTTTAATATTTTCTTCTGTATTAAATTATTTAATCATGGTTTATCATATAGATATCTACATTTAATTTATATAGATGAGAAAATTCAAAAATTTTATTACTACAAGTAATATAAAATATTCTTTTAATAAAAGTAGGCGAAGTATCTTCGATCTTCTTACGGTTTCTATCACGTAGAGGAAATCAGTTGAACTTGAATCGAATGAGATGACTTAAATAGAAATCAATGACTAGCTTCAATCATTGGCAAGCCAAAAGGTTAATAGAAATTTTCGTATATATATATATATATATATATATATATATATATATATATAACTAAGTCACTTCCACATTATAAATCTTTTAATACAAGATTTACAGTGGTTCAATTGGACACATGATTTATGTTGTAATGCATTTATTTCTATCCAATAGAGCCATTATATATTCCTTGATCAAAATATTCTGCTATTGTAGAAAGAAATGATGATTTATTATTGCTTCAATAAAAATACTATTTAAAGTAAATTAGAGAAAATAACATTTTATTATAATTATGTCCACAACTTCTAATATTCATATTCCATATAAATTACTTTCATAAAAATGTTTCATATAAATTACCCTAGATACAATACAGAAAAATCGTCTTCTTACCGGGTTATTATTTCGGTTGTCCTTTTACAGCTTTAGAGACTTTACCTAATTATGATAGTTTAGGTGTAATATTAATACCTTATTCAATATTGCTGTATTATATAAATTATTGGTGGAGTTCAGATATTGGAGTGGAGTTCAGATAATTTTCAACACAGTTCAGAAAAAACTCTATTATGTTCACAATTATTATCACTTAATAAATCTGTGAGCTTTTGTAATGATACTTTATATTAGCAACTTTTAGAAGGCATACCAAAGGTTATCCTAATTGTATAAGATTATCTTTTATTATTAAAATTCATCTAAAATTTGTCTTAAATCCGGGCAAGAGCTATTTCCACTTGGATACATATTTTGGTTCTATATTTTCTAGTGAGATTGGATATCACTACTGCTTGATATCGGACTATACATTGCGTATAGACTATACATTGCGATTGAACCCAGAGCTTGTGATTACAAATCCGAAAACTTACCGAGCTACTGAACTCCTAATAGATAGTTCAATGAATTCAAATTTAACATTCTTTGGGTCGATTTATTGTTTTGAATCCAAAAAATTCGCAAAGATCAGAATATTTTTGGTGTTAATGATTTATGGGACCTTCAAGTCATATTGGCCTATAATGTTTGCACTTGTTTGTATGAAAATCTTATTTCAGTTTGCAAGGTTAGCACAAGTCAAAAATATTGATAATGATTGTCTTTACAATGTTATAGAAATAATATTTATACATCATTTCATGAAAAAAGCCATAAATATTTGGTAAAATATGAAAAAATTGGGAATGTGACTTGAAAGTTACGCGAGCCAATAGAGGGTTAAATTGAAGTAAAATTTACGTCACCAAGACATAATGCCAAGCGCCTCTAATACTAGACGCTGATCTTTTTCACTACTACCAAGAGCTGTGTCGATAAATCTTTTAAAAAATTTTAGCAAGATTAATCTTTAAGTTATAATAGCATAATCGAATGGCAATAATTAATTTTATTAAATCTTGATAATCGATTGGTTGCGTATCTGAAATGGTTGATCCGATTAGATTTCTCTTTTCGTAAGAGGGTGTCTCGTTATCAGGCAAAGTCTTGGCCGTTCGCAAACCCTGATACGAATCAGTATCCGATAAAGTGGAACGTATCTATAGTTATTAACCTACAGCTATCTTATCCCCAGATTGTTCATTGTATATAGTTTATTGGCGGTGCCTATCTCGGTAATTATGGTTCGGATCTGGAGCAGACCGCCAGTCCGCCGGTAATAATGTTTTGTGTGTCGTGCGTTAGTCATGGAGTTTTGCGCGTTCTATAAATTACATTTTATAGATTAGCGAACGTTATTGAAATGATAGCGTATATGTGCCGTAATAGGTCCGATCGCATAAATAATATGACCGGTATCACAGCCAGCGGAACCGTCGAAGCAGAGGGTCGGAATGTTTTATATCTGGGCAAGCATACTCATGTTCATCTATCTTCATTACTTGAAAGTCCATTGATTCAAAATATGATACTACTTGACAATCCAGGATTTGGGATCTAATAATTATTAATCATTTTAATAATAAAGTAATAATGAAAAACCACTAATCAGGTGAGAAGACAACTTAAGAAGAATAGCTGGCATGATCTGGAGAGACGTAGCACAAGATAGAGATGCATGGGCATCTTGGGAGAATTCCTATGAACAATTCGGTGTTCTTGCCAAATAACTCTAAGCAATATGTACTGTCTATACATGTTTTAGTATATATACAGTTTATATCTGAGCAAGCATTATCATGATCATCTATCTTCATTACTTGAAAGTCCATTGATTCAAAATATAATACTACTTGACAATCAATAATTAATAATCAATTCAAAAATAAACTAATAATAGAAGACTTCTAATTAGATGGGAAGACGACTTGAGAAGTACAGCTGGCATGATCTGGCCAGACGTAGCACAAGAAGGAGATGTATGGGCATTTGGAGGATGCCCAATCCAGGACTCTTCAATAATCTAAACAAAATGCACTGTCCATATATGCTTCAGAAAATTTATATATAAAAGAAACGTACGTAAATGAATTCAAAATTCAAAAAAATGGTTGTAAATAAAAGGATTATTAATTTGTTTATTTATTTAATAAACTATATTATTTAATATATTAGCAAGTATGTAAGTGCGTTTTTCAGTTAGTTGGTTTGCTGGCATAGTCCAAATGTAAAATACCTTTTGTTAATGAATTGTACTAGTAGGCAAATAGATGTCAATTAGTAGAAAAGAGTTTTTTGATCGATTACGTAGTTTTCATTTGGCGTCCATTGAAAGATAGAAAATCAATTCGTAAATGTTTGTTATATTTTGATTTTTTAGTTCTGCAAAGGTAAATAAGCATATTAAGCTCACAAAAAGTCATGGGCTGTTTGTGGAGAGGAGCCTTAAACAGTGTCAAAATTGGTTTGCCATATTTCATTCTGGTGATTTTTTACTAAAGATGAAAAACTCTCTGCTGTCCAGCCATTTGGTGCAAATAAGGCTGTCGCCGTTATAGTACTCCGGTAATTCAGAAAATTGGTAATCTTATATATTTCAAAGTGCTGTTTACGAATTTAAATTTTGCGACCTCAAATTTTTAGTCGCCGCCATATTGGAAAAATCGCAAAAAACAGTTTTCAAAATATCTCCTTTCAGGCTCATTATGATAAAAGTAGCTATCTACAAATTAAACTAGATAAAATTTACTAAAATGCATTTAATAACCGTTTTTTTTTTTTTTGTAAAATCAATAGTTTGAGTACTCGCGTCTCAAAGTCTTTGCAGCTCTTGCCGCCATATCGGATCATCCCATATTTGACCGCTTTCTGAACTTGGTCACATTCTCTGTAATAAATAAATATTTTTAATGTTAAATTAAGTGAGTAAGGTCTAGAAATAAAATAATTTAAATATTTTTCTCTTTCCTTGCTGATAATTAAACACTTCAATGGCAAAATAGCTATAATTTATTAAATATTTTATATTTTGTTAAACCAACAGTACATACTGAATAAAAAAAGTTTTTATAGGTTTGTTAAACTAAAAACTAAATATTGTAAAAATACTTATTTGAAAACTTACATTTTTTCATTATATCTTTTAAGATAAAATTATACCTGGATTGCTTTAACAAGAAATAGAAGAAGCAATTATAAACATAAATTGGAACTTTATAAAATTGGTAAATCATGGTATTGGTCGAAATGTTGTATTACGTTGCTTGAAGCGTTTTATTGCCATAACAAAAGATTTATACGAAATGGTAAATAACTACCGTATTGAACAGAATATAACGAGTAAATCAAGCAAACACCAGGAACTACAAGGAACATGTTCAATGTGTTCACGTAATATATTTACATACGGTATTATAGTGACTGTATGTTCTAATAACATCCTACGCGTTCTGGTTGTCAACGCCCTTAAAGCGATACCGATATCCATTTATTGCATTTCCAACAGTAGCCTTTGATTATTGATATATACTAGTCTTATCAAAGCAGAACATTAAGCTGCAACTAAACCTGCTTAAAATAATATTACACTCTATGCTTTCAGATATTAGATAACAAGTTATTTATTTGGTACTTATTATCCTAGTTTATTGGTCTTTATTCTAAATATTTAATGGTTAAATAAATTACTACTCTGATTAGACATGAAACATTACTTTGTTTTTGCGTATTAACTCGGATAACTTTATGTTTAGTACGTGGTATCAATTTACACTAGTACGTGGTAAGAAATGTAATGATTTTCTGTCGATTTGTTGGTATGTAGATTTGATTTAAAAGACTGGAAACACTTGCTAGGAATGGATTTAAATTATGAAAAAATACGATTTACTTTGACATCCAATTTTATTTTTATTCTTTAATATAGAAATTTATTTTTATTCTATTACGTATAAATTATAAGTAATGACTACAACAACATATTTTTATCCTTATATATAAAGGTAGTAATGAATTATATATATATGAAATAAAATAAGTAAAATGTATGTTATAATATTTCATACTATCGCGATTGTTAATATAATTTTGGGTTTCCAACTTTTACCTAATGTGAGATACTCGTTCACTGAAAAACTATTGCTTAATGTTATTATCAGATCACAAATATAAATATATTATTATAAAATATTATGTAAAAATAGACATAAATTTTTTTAGTTATTCATTCTGTTTTTTATATCATTTCAACGTTTTTGGTTATTTGGTTGAAAATAGTATTTTGGAAGATGTGCCCCCCCCCCCCTTTGCAACGACCTCTCACTCCCCTGAAGTGTTGCGCCCCCTAGGTTGGCAACCACGGTTTTAAGTAAACAATAGTGATACACATTTGTGTCTTTTAAGATATTATTTATTACATTTAAAGGATTTTGAAGCAAACATATTTTAAATAAGTGTATTTTTAAATAATTATCGATGATTAAAAAATTTCCCCTTTGAAGCGCTTTTGCAAGATTCATTCAAACTGTTTGAACAAGAGATAAAAAACTATTTTATATGACATTATTAATATTAGATAATATCTATTTATTTTCATTAAGGACGTTTGTAGCTAGATATTAAGGTAATGACATCTATTATATTTTCACTTAAAAATTTAAACTAAATAAAAATATAAACTGAAATATGCTATTTCTAAGTTACAATAGCTCTTAGGGCTACAGATTCAGTATCAAAATTATAAAGATCATCTCAAAATGAAAAGATAGCCATTAGTTTGGCTTTTAATAAAAAGCTCGGTAGTAAAAAATACAGAACTGCTAGAAAACATATAGAGAAATTCAGGTTGCTTTTCTAATAACAATGATAAAATCTTCATAAAATATAATTTTTATTATATACTTAGGTATGTAATTGAAATAATTTCAAATTTACATTTAATTTTAATTCACATTACCATTTCACAATTACCAGTGTATCAATTAATATAATTTAAAAATTTGCATATTTTAATGATAAATTCCGAGAAAGTGGAATATATATATATATATATATATATATATATATAAATGTATATATGTGTCCATTTCCCCTATCATTTTTTAAAGCAATTATAATTTTATGTAAGATTATAAATTTAAAAGTCCGCTATATTTATTGCTTCGTGCAAGTATATTTATTCGTTATTTACATTGGAATTTTAAAATGATATTCTATAATAAGTAGGTACGCTTGTCCGAACCATCAATTTATGAACAAAGCGACTGCTTTTACAATAGTGCTAATGCAAAACATTTGTAAATTCTAGTACGAGGTTTAAAATACGAGTCGTATGCCAACAAATCATACGATTCGCCAACAATAAATGACACGATATATAGTATACATAAATAATATCATAATTTCTAATTCTACTTTATAATATAACTTGTATAATGCCGGAATAATCTTCAGTTTATGTGTAATTCGAATTTTAATAGATATTGTATTCTTACTGCTGAGGGATTTTCTAATAATGTTCACGAAAAGCAATTTTCACTTCTGATCATATTTAAGATTTATAACCTCAAGTGAAAATTCTATACCATACTGCTTGATATCGAGCTAATCAGAGTCCCGGATTCCAACCCGGGACAGTTTGTGCTATCTCATGTTCTTATCTATTACACAACGACAGGTTCATTTTTGTTATAGCTCATTTTTTTATCTGCATTTTTACTATATCTGACCTTACAACTTTAAATTGCATGATGCTATCATTTTAATAAGACTGAGTCACCTTTGTTTGTCTAAGGCCAAATTTTGTTGGATAGAATCATTTAGAAAGTAGAGCAAGAACGTTTTTTTTAATCAACGATTTGCAATTTTTGAGATTCTAATATGAGATCACACCTGTATCTTGATAGATTAAATTTTAAATTTAATGCGGTTGCATACATAAATAAGATCACACCTGTATCTTAATAGAATAAAATTAAAATTTATACTGATTGCCTACATGTATGAGATCACATTTTTTAATTGATGAATTTGACGATTATTGGATTTTAGTAGATAGTTTTTTTTACAAATTGGATTTTATTTAGTTATAAAATAAAGAGAGATCCTTCTACATTTTTATTCTGGAATTGAATGAATTTTATTTATTTAGCAGCAATCAGAACTTAACAATTCCTATAAGCTGTTATGCTGATTTTTTAAACGACTTGGCTTTTTTACAGATGACAACCCGAACGGTTGTGCCTCTTCTATGAGATTAATTTTTTTTATTAAAATTTCCGTCATACTGATAATTTTTTATTGATGCATCAATGCCATTTAAGAAATATTTCCACTTAGAAACATTTTGCTATCTATATTTTCAATTAAAAACTGATGTCACTATACTTGAAATCAAGCTGCCTGAAGCAGATATCGAATCTAGGAGCCCTGATAGTTTGACAGTATGTAAAAATTAATGTTCTGGTGAAAAATGACCTTTCCCATTTGTATATTGTTATATAAAAAGTAAAACCGATATATAAAGAGCAACAGAAGATATCATCCATTTCTAACAATTGTTCCGTTACCATTAGCGTCATATATCTTCGTGCTGATTTCTTTTGAATGATTGATAGATTACGTCATGTTTTAAGAACATGTTTAGCAAAAGGTCAAACATATATATTTTTGCAAACTGATGTAAGTGAATAAAAAACCTCTTCGAGAATTTGTTGATCTAATAGTAAATATTATAACATTTACAGCATCTATTTGGTCAAAAGGGACCACTTTCACATAATTTCAATGATATCTCGGTTAAATAATGAGCTAAGGAATTGACAATTGGTATATCGAATTTTCTCAAAAAGATCTTTAAAATTACACAAATTGGCTAATATCTTAAATATCGGTCGTGCCGATTCTGTATGGAACAAACGCTCGCCTATATATTTTATTTCGAAGCATTAACTGTTAAATAATTAATTAATATAATTGGATTTTGCATATATAATTAAAATCGGAAAGTTTGTACAACAATTTCACTTAAAAACGTCGCTTCAACAGTAAGATTCAATTTCAATCCTACGATTTTTTTGGATTGCAAAAGAGACATTTACAGTACATTGACACAGAAGTTACAAATGTATATTTTATTTTTAAAATAGCATATTGCATAACTCTACACGTTAAATGAAATCAATTAAATGCTCGATATGTAGGAATTCATACAATTTTATTAATAAATAAATAATTTACATTTATTCATATTAATGTACATTTCAGGTGACACAAGTTTAGATATGAATTTCTTGGTAACATAAATGTATTCTATTTTTAGCTTGACCGCAGTCTAGCATTTTGAAATCAAAATGTGTTTGCATGCGCTCTATGCGTGAAATATGAAAATTTCCTGATTTTATCATTGATTTCATTATAAATCGGCTCGGGGAACCCGTTTAGCCAGTGGGCAATGCATTGCCTTCGCATTCTGCGAGATAAGTTAGTTAAATGAAATATTTAATTATCGCATTTCCATGAAGATAAAGATATTACTCGCTGCGAATTCAATAAAGCTCGGGGATTAAGATTTATATCTGAGTTAAGATCGAGTCTGGATTTAAATTGCTGTGATTGATGAGATTAACCGAAAATAATGCTTGTTGGTTGATTGTATTATTATTCATTCCATATTACGAAACATTGTAACTTTTTTTTATTGAACAGCGATCTGAGCTATTGTAATGATTTACTTAACTAACTACGCCGTGTTTTTTTATACTATCCAGCAATTTCGGGTAAGAGCTATTTTTCACTTGGAAACATTTGATTATAGGTTCGGGCATGGTGTTTTGTTTTTTAATAATATTAATTTATTTAATGATATTACATACAGTCTTCATGGTTTGTACTCATCTTAGATTCATTTGGCCTACCAAAACATAGTCATTTTACTTAAGTGAGAACTATATTAACATATATATTCAGGAATAAAGCAACTAATTTTAAAACCATTTTATTCATTTAGTATGGTCAAAATGACATAAATTGAAGACGTGCTGAAATAATATTTTTTAAGAAGGCAGTTTATAAATAAATCATTTAATCCTTAAAGGGCAAATCATACATCCCAACTACCTTCGCTGGGTTTGGAACGTGAAAATATCTCTTTGCACTTAATGCTAATATCTCATTTTTATCTGTAGATCCTTTGATCTGTTTTAAATCTAGTTTGTATAATAGTTAAAATCCAATCACCTCTTACAAGTTTTTTTTTTTCTTTGTCTCTAATCAAGTGATTTGTAGTTTTTGCAAAATAGTACTGTCTTTTTGGCCATTGAATAAGTATGCCATTTTGTCCGAAAGTGATCAAAAATGGATAATTAACCAAAACATCTCTATAATTGCAATGAAATCGTTCGAAATTATTATTACTATACCAAAAAAAACATAACAAAACCCTCAAACTAAGGCGAGATACACGTTTGAACTGATTACTGTGACAAAACTGCGACAATGACGCTCAACATCTGACAGGATTGAGTTTATATTTTTCATGTTTCATGTTTTATGTATTTCTGATTGCTAAATAAAACTGAGTTAAAAAGAAAAAAAAAAAAATGTTATACAGTCATGGAAACGTCACTAAAACTCTCTAATTTTGAAATAAAGACACTGTGTCATTTTGGCCGTATATATCATTTTTTCTGTATTTTCCTCATCATTTATTTCAAAAAAGTAAAAGTCAAAAGCTCGGTGGGACCTTTAATTCAAATCCCAAAGCTGTTACCACTTCTTGCCAAATCCAAATATGAAAACAAATCGCATTATATTTCTGATACAATTCACAAACCATTGTTTGCTAATTATTGCTATAATTAGTTATAAAACTAAATATTGCATTGTACACTGTATTACATTTGGATAAAGATACTATTTAATGTTAATTACATATTCATTCATTACAGTTTCTAATAGGTACGAAGATTAATTCATATAATTAATCTATCATTTAAATGCTTGCAGGTTCCATAAGCATCTACTTACTATTTGTACCAGTGATATGTTCATCTCTGATAATCACTAACGATTACCGTAGTGATCTTTCACAATATTTTTCAAAATGCATGCATATCATTAACATCATGCAAATTGCAAACTTGCTGTTCGAAGTCACTTCAGTTTGTTTATTTCTTCTAAGCTACTGCTGGCGATTTACCGCACACGCGTTCACTAACCCGCTGCTTACATTTATAATTGCGAACAGGGTCGAACCGAGCTTTCAGAGAAATATTTTATTTTAGTTGATTGATCAACTTATTATATAAAATATTACATTACAAAGTACAAAAAAATTTAATAACCAAGTTTTAAAAATGTAATCATAACCAATTTTTTTTTAAATATATAGTAAACTCTTGTTCGATTACATTTTACATTTGTCGAAGTTAAAGTCACACAGGAAACTTTGTCATTTTGTCATTTATTAACTTCTATTAATAAATTATAACTATTAATGAATTATATATTATATATTTATAATAGCATTAAAATTTATTATAATGTTTATTTCATAAATTTATCTAAAAAAACGTTACGAACAGACATAAAGGCGAACATGTTGGTTGAGTTCTGGGACAATGTATATTGGTAGATACTTTTATATTAGTAAAAAAATATAAATTGTATTTTTAAGCAAAATTTATTTTTGTTTTCCTAGTTCAACAATACTTATTTTAAATTTAAATTATTTAATAAACTGCAAACTTGTACTCGTGGCTGCAAAAATGAACTGTTGAGGTATGTCAGGTACTTCTTTTATTTGCCATGAATAAAATAATATTTAAGGAGTTGTTATAAGGATAAAAATGCATTTTATACAGTATCCGTATCAAAATTCTGCTAACAATTATCATATAACATGTGTTTCTTACAAGATACCTATACCATATTCACGTATTCCTAAACCTTAAACTCTATGTTGTACGTCTTTTAACTAACTATATAGTACGCCTAATACGCCTATAACCGTATATACGTAATACGCTCAATATTATTTCTTATCTTACACCTATAATGTTTCTTAAACGCTATTTTTTCCGAACCCTACCGAGAATCGAACTCGAGCCCTCTACGTGGGAGGCAGCGACCTTAACCACTACACCACTGTTGCGCTGCGATTGGTCGTCTTTTTCCGCGTGTCGTCGCGTCATCTTAGTATTAATTACTTAATTAATAGGTAAATGAACCGCGGAAGAACTGTGCGTCCCTTAATATATTACTTGTTGGGGTCCAAATAGAGTAGTGGTCAAGGCGCTCGACTGCCACGCGGTGGTCCCGGGTTCAATTCCCGGTGTGGGCGGTAGAAAATAGTGTATAGGGTAGAGACAATAGATAATATAGATATGAGTAAAAAAATATATAGTATAGGGTAGAGGCAATAGATAATAGATAAGAGTAAAATATAGCGTATATATAAAATATAGCTATTATATATAAATATAGCTTATATAAATATATGTGGTAGTATGTAAAATTTGTAAGGGGTAAGAAGATACAGTAGGGTGTATGCTACCTATAATAGGTTAATAGCAATTTAACGCGGTAATAGATTTATATATAAATGTAGGAACTGATGATCTTAGGTATCGTACGGTATGATTAGATAGGTAATAATTAGATTTAAGTCCTTTAACGTATTGTAATAGATCTTGGGTACTTTTATATAAAGAGTGCGCGTAAAGAGTGTTTCTTAGTAATATGGTAACACTCGTAATGCATACATTTATTAGTGTCAACCATTATACACATTTATATAATGTTTATAATAATGCTTTATACTTCAAATGTGATGTGATCGGTTTGTCATTGTAATTAGCATTTAGAAATAAACCTTCATTATAAAAATGAAGTAATTGCTGATTAATAACTTTTATAATATTCGTTCACACAGTGGATTATGTTAGACAACGCCTAAACAAATATTGTTCTCACAATTTCATACCTGAAGAAATAATTTTACTTAATTACATAATCGAATCAATGTAAGATAATAATATTTTAAAATTTTCAAAATAAGAGTAAATAAAGTGAGCGGTTTTCCCGGGACAGCCCCGGATTTCCACCTTGAGTCACGGATTTTGATCTTTTGTCCCAGGTTTACGAATAGTATTAGTTTAAACTGAATTTTTGCAATTGCTTGGTAATGAAATTGCAACAAAAATTAACAAATTTTTTGACTGCCTGGCACAACTTGCTTATTTTTACTATCAATAAGTTAAATATGAAGAAAATGAAACAGACGTTTATACAAGGTTTAAAAGCAAGAGAACAATTACAACGAAATAATAAGATCTAATTACTTCTTATTCAAAAATAATTATTTATCTTATATGATGGTGACACCTTTCAAAGAATCAGCTCACAAAAGTTATATGATAGATATTTTTTTAAAGTGACAATTATTAATAATCCTAAATTTTTCATACAATCATAGAAATTCCATTTTATTTCGTTATATAGAAAACATCTTTCAAAAATTTATTAACAAAATCATTTTTGCTTTTTTGAGAAACTACAATAAATTTTGTTTGAGTTGATCAACAGCTGTATAATTCTACGCACAATTAATCTATTACTGCGCCACTGGTTTTAAGAAAACACCAACATGATGGCAAGTAGTTTTATATGCAAGATTTAGACGTAGATTTATACATATGATAATGTGACATGATTGCATATTATTTAGACGCTTTGATTTAGTTAATTCCGTGATATAATACAGAAACCTGTAGTTAGTTAGCACCTGTTCTGATAGCATGCGATGAAAAAGCCATATGGAAATATGCTGATATTTTTAATATGCATAATGTTGTCTACAAGTTTTCTACAATGTTTGTATGTTCAAAGTTAATTCAATTCTGTAATTATAACGGCTCATTTACATAAATTTTTAATTACTAATAATGTGTTAAAATTTGAATAATACTTACAGTTTGTATGTATTAAACACTTTCATGCATTCAATCACATGTTGGTTGTTACTGTTTGTATCTAATTATTAATAAATTTCGTTGTGTTTATTTTTTGTCGTAATTTTTCGTAAACTAATCGAGAATTTTTCAAAAACTACATTTTCCGCAGATGGCACTTTAATTCTAATTTAAAATCTAAATTTTTTTCTGCATTGATAAATGATTTATAAAGAAATTGAGAATACTGTCAAAATAGTTTTTTTTTATTCTAGTGCATTTCTTTCTATTAATCAATCAATAGGGAATTATTTAATTATTCGTAATCATATTCTAATTAGTAAACTATCCTAATTTCCTAATCCTAATCATTGAAAATTGATCTTTTTTCTGAGACTTGATGATTGTTTTATTTTTTTTGTCATATATATTCGATATTATGCAGATTATTTTAAGATAAAATGTTGTGTAATATTAATTTAACATACTTTTGTGTAAAAAAAACTCATATATACAGCCACATACTGCAATTCACCTTATTCAATGAAATACATGTTTCTAAATTCTAAAAAAAACATTAAAATTCTCCAAATACTATCAAAGTAGTTCTTTTTATTCTAGTGCATTTTTCCACTTATCAATCAATGAAGAATTATTCCTTTATTCGCACATTTTTGCATTTATGGATACAAATGAGTATGCCTTATCATTTTAAGAATTAATTCAAATTATAAGAGCAATAAGTTAGTATATTAAGCATCACATAATAATGATAATTATGATCAATTCCAATCATTAAAATTACGGTTTCACTTTTTATTCAAAAAGATAACTATTAGTCAATTATAATACAGCCCAGTATATATTCCTCAGATCCTTTAAATCTCATTGGCATAATTTTCCGTCGGCCCACAAAGACGCGATGGGGTTAACCTTTGCGTAATTAATGTCGATATAGAACTTGTACAATTATCAACTTAATAATAATTAATTCTCCATACTATCACATTTATTAGATCCCCATGAATGCTTTTGATATTAAATTTTGCTACTTGTTTTCCGTATAAGGTCTCAAACAGAATTACCGCTCTGTATTTTTTCGTAACCGAGTTGCATTTTTCGCGAGCAAAGTTTAGACCGACCGCATCGCGGCGGAGATTTGGGCCAAGTCGAACATCAAAAATATAAGCCGCTTGCCAAATGCCACACCGATGTAGATGTTAATTATATTAACACTTTATCATAAATATTTTTTATACTGTATAATTTAATTTTATTCGGGGTCATTTATAAATATAAAAACAATTTATATTTCTACATTTTACGGTATACGACAGAAATGGCTAATTGAATCACGCAGTAGGCCATAAAATGCCAATTTGTGTATTTCACGATTGTTGTTAATTCTATTAGAATAATCCTAGATATTTTTGAAAGATTTTTTTAACTTTCCGTAGGGTGAGTTATTGTCATCGTCCAAAAATCGAAATTGAAAAGTTTTGCATTTCTCGACGTTTTGAAGGTTTCTGAACATTTTGGCGTACTTCAGAAAAAAATGGATGTGTGTGTGTTTGTGTGTGTGTTTTGTATACCCGAATTTTTTCGGGTAAACGGATCAACCGATTTGAATGGTTCAAGAAACATTCGATTTCTATTGATAGGGAGATGTGCTGATTCGTTTTTGGCAAAGGCAGGTCCAGCCGAACATAAATATATATTAATTTTTTGCAAGTTCAACTCTCAAGCTATAAATTCTCATTATACAATTATAGTAGATAATAATTTCTTCATTGAAGCTTGTATTGAAATTCTGCCAAAAAATTCTATTAGAACATATACAAGCAACTTTCTATTATATAACATATGTTAATTATAATGAGATCTTATCCTTATAGCATACTTCTTGTAAAATTAATTAAATGACTTATACTGACCTCTGGTGCAATTTGCTCATATAGATGCTAATATTATGGGCAATCGTATTATAGAATTATGTTCAATAAGTATTTTGCATTATTTTTGAATATAATACTAAAATTGCGGTTTAATGTGTGTAACAGGTTTTGCAATACTTTATGCTACAAATCTACTAAAAAAATTAAGCAAATAGCACAAATTTCCCATTCATTCGTCGGACATAAATATATTATGTAACAAATGTTTATAGATACATTTTATTCTGTTCTACATATTTTTATTCTGTTTTTAACATTTCAATTCCTACAACAATATAATAATTAATTAAATATTTTATTATATATAAATAAATATTTTTTTATGAAATTACAATATTTGTTACAACTGCTAAATAATTTAACATCTAGTAACAATAATGAATAACATAAATCTAAATAAAAAGGAGTACAAAATAAATAATAGTATTCACATTAAAATGATATCCGTAGTATGAAGATTTAATATAAAATAAAAGCTAATAATAATAATAAGAATAAAATTAACAAATAAAATAAATATAATTTCTCAATAATAAAAATAATACTAGAAAAACAATAAAGTGGAATAAAAACAATGTGACAGATAATAATAAATATAACAAAATAACTGACAACAATTAAATAGAAATTAAATAGAAAACTCATTTGCGGTTGAAAGAGCATTTTTTCAAACTTTTGAAGGTTTGTAATGTTATAGTAATTTTATTTATTTCTTTGTAATTATTTTATGGCATTATTATCATTATTATTTCTTATCATTTTTTATTATTTGATCACAAGGTCATCACAAGGGTAATTTGTCAATGGATATACTAGTCATTGTTTTTTATAAATTTAATGACTAACAATTATCTCTAGTAAATAAAATTAACAATCAAATCGATTAAAAGAAATTTTAAGTTCATTCTTCTAAAATAATTGGATTACTTAGATATAAAGCTAAAAAAATCATACAAAAATGATGTATTGCCCTACAGCAATTGGTTGAACTTTAAATTCAAAAAATCAATTGAGCGCACTGTAGACAAGTACTTACTTTTATTTTTGTACATTTTTTATTATATATTTTTTATTTCATTACATTTTTTGAAATTATTATCATCATTATTGTTATTTATCTGATTTTTTGTTTGCTTTTTTCCTGTTCCACATTATTTTTATATACCTACTTACTGTTTACATTTTGTAATTTGGTTTTGGATTTTTCATTATATTATCTTGAATATACACGTACAAAAGCCGTCTCAGGGATCACCCAAATTTGCCCAAGCTCCGCTACAACACTTCTAGGCCTAGAGTAAAGTCCTAGTTTCAGCATCATTCATCAAAATGAATAGATAAGATTCTTATCATAGCATTTTCACTGGCAACGATTAGTCGTCATCAGTTATTTACCAAATGTTTTACTTGTTGTCCGTTACGGGGTTGTTGTAAAATTTATAATTTAACCCTTTTTACTCAGATGCTGCCGCTCCGGCGGAAAAATTCATATAAATCTCGGATTTCGCGAGTGGAATGATGATGCTGCTCAATGATATGATGATGCTCAATATTTTTTAGCAAAAATTAAAAAAAAATAAGTTTAGAAACATCAGATGTGATTCTCAAGACGCTGGTTAACAAATACGGAAATTTCTGAAAAAGTCGACCACATTGTATAGACAGTATTAGTATTCAGTTTCTTTATATCCACAACTCTTGGAATGAATACAATCGAATGCAACAAAACAATAATAGAAATCGTCTGATGTCGGATGAGCTTTTGATGATCCTTTTCTCCTTCTGAGCCAGTTCCAAAGATTGAGTAGCATGTAACCCTAGGTCGTGCATATCAGGCATTTATGGTAATTTTGAGTTATCTTATTGCAGTCACCGAGGTGCTTTAGAATATAACGGTGCCGCTCGGCAGATGTATCAGTAATAGCCGGACGTGGGTCGCCAAATGGGTGCCCGATGAGATGTATCCGCATAAAATTCATAATATAAATTAAACAATGTGATTATAATGTAGTACTTGCTTTTATGATTAAATATAAATTATTGCGTACATGAATAGAGATTCACTCGTAAACCTACGATAGTACCGTTGCTCGTTAATTTATTAAGTAAAATCTGAAACTTTATTGGATAGGTTAGAACGATTTTCAGCATATGTATAATATAAACTGTAAACCTATTTGTTGTCACAAATACAAAATATTGTAATAAAAGTAGTGCAATAGTTCTTTAAGCTTTAATTATTTTTAACTTCTGATAGGATAAGTTATAGTAATCGCAAAAAACAAAAATGAAAATGTTTGCATATCTTTATATGTATTTCAAAGTTTTCTGAACATTTTGGCATACCTTGGAAAAAAGTTATGTATGTGTATTTAGATACACATACATATTATCCACAATTTTGAGATCATGAATCAATCGTTTAAAGAAAACATTCGATTTCTATGGTAAACGTTTTGCTTGGTTTTAGGCAAGGGCGGATCCAGCCGTTTCGGAGATTCAGGGCAAAAAAGCAAAAAGGAGCATTTCAGTTTTCAAAAAATGCATGTTACTTGCATTGACAAAATTAATTATTAACTAAATTTTTGGGAAAGCAGGTTCAACGATTTTGGAGGCTCAGAAGAAAGTCAAAATTTATCATTATAGACATATCCACATTAAATTATCAAATATTTTAGAGGCATTTTAATAATTCTGCATCAACCTTTGTAATGTTTAAATATCACTTATATAGTACGGTATTGATCAACCGACTTATGTAACTGGCTAAATAACCTTAGTGCTGAAGCCATATAAATAAATAAATAAATAAATCGACTTACGGATTTCAAAATTTTCAAAAAATGTAGAGGTTTTCAAAAAATTTCAAGAATTTTGAAATTTTAATCCAAAAAATTTAATTTTGATAAAATGTTGAAGCTTTAAGCCAATTTTCCTTGGAGCACGATGCCATACATCACTAGTTTAATTCATTTTTATTGATAATTACTGGGAATAAAAAATATACTATATTTCATATAGTCCCGCAAATTCAGTATATATTGTGTTGATACATAATTATTAAATTTCTTTGTTATAGAATTATCTAACCTTTTAATGTTTAGTTTTATTGATTTTACAATTATCCAAAAAAGTAAATTAAAATCTGCAAACGAGACACAAATACAATATATTTCACAGCACAAATTTGAAGAGACAATAATTATTTTTACACATTAAATAGTTATAACTTCAGTGGATGTATTTTGTAATAAATTATCTCATTAATTTATGTTATAGCTGCAAGAAGAGTAAATTAATTTTAAATATCCATTTTAATTTTCTATTGGCAATTAACTACATTTAAATGTTAAAGCTAAAGATATATTATAAATAATAGTATTATTATAAATATTGTTTGAAACTACCTGATATCAAACAGTTAGTGACGAATTCTAATTGCTAATTGATCTATAATCTATAGTGCAAATTAATTTGCGAAATTTTTGCTTATACGAACGTATATATTTAAAGTTTCCGTCGTTAATTTATGAGCTTACAAAATATGAGTTCAAAAAACGCCTCATCAACTATAAAACTACATTTACTTTACAAGGCATGTTTCTTCTAAAACATAATTAATAGAATTATAGTCGTTTATCTTGTTGAAACTCACTTTATTTCTCGCGTGAGAATGTATGAAAACGTGTTACGTTGAATTTCGCAAATGTTTCGCAACTTATCATATACTGCAAGATTGAGTGTTGCGCAGAAATATCGTTTTACCTATAACGACCGCATTAAATATTCGTATTTGATATAGAGGATCATTAAAATTTTCAGTAAAAACCACAACCTAGAGCCAATAGAAGCAAATTTGTATTTTAGTTTATTTTTTATAACAAAATTTATGCAAGCCCTCATAGTAATTGTCCAACGTCAGTAAAATTCCAAAAGCTCTAAAGCTCAATTCAGACAAAACGCACAAAACTAATAAAAATGTTTAGACATTGTTTTTAAACGTTTGATAAAAATGATTAGTTAATACATAATTTTCAAATATCAAGTCCTCCATATAGAAATTTATGATTTTGTACCATGATACAAATTTTGGCTAACCCTTTTTAGTGTACTACTTTATATATATTGCTTTCTTGAACAAATTATTAGTTGCTCGTCGTCAAAGCAAATGTGATCGTCTTCTTTGCCATTTAGATCAGAAAGGATTATGTTGACCAAATCTTATATGAGATTCCAAATTAGGTTCAAGGTTTTTAAATGTAGCTATATAAAAAATTTATTACATGGTGCATTAAATTTGTTCTCGATCATCCTATTAAAATGCAATAAACTCTAAAACCGGTCATGCAATAAACTTAAATTTTTCCAAAGACAACAATGTAAATCTGTTCACATTTTCGAAAAGCTGTTGACAACTCGCTTGTAATTCGTAAATTTTTTAAAAAACCTTGCGAAGAATTTTAAAAATAAAATAAATAAATAATTTTATAATTGAAACTAATTGAATTTAAATTTTAATTTAATAATTAAACGTTTGAACTGATAGGTTTTTAGTGGACAAATAACTAAATTAAATGAATCATATATTACTTTTATTTATATACTTCTTATTACATATCAGGTAACTTAGTTGTATTCAAAATACATACTTATGTACAGAATAGTTCTTATAAGAAATTATGCATGGGTTTTCATGCTCGATAAAAGTTATTCTGTAAAACGTTCTCCATTGTTTTAGAGACATGTTTCTTGTATGTATATATTATATTACTATATTATATTTTGTTTGTAAATTGTAGCAGGATAGCTTATATAGAATTATTACAGCTTATAAAGTATTTCTAATTGCTGTTTATTGATAAAAAAGCTAGATGTGACATTTTGCTTCGAGGCAAGTTGCATAAACATTCCGATATTTGTAAATATTCGATTAAATCAATTATAATTTGTTTTTTCTGTCTACTTATTTGCGTTTTCACCTATGTATCTATCTACCTCTCCACCTGTCTAAATACCTACTTTTTTACATTTTTACCTGTTTACCTGCTAATCTATTTACCTGTATGAAACATTTGGAATTGATTACAATACTTACCGAAGAAATTAAAAAAAGCACTGTATTTTTTGCAGTAGAGTAAAAAGTAGTACATTGAGCGTCAATTCCTTAATTATTTTGGACGCGAGCTGCCTTTATATTTGAAATACTCTGAAATTTCAAGATATTTTATTTGTCCTCTGACAAGAAATAAAACCGGGACCAGTTATCGTTTATAAATCAAAGAATTATGATACTATATTATTTGCAATGTATGCGTTTTATAATATCATATATTAATATATCAGCACCTTGCACTTTTGTATTGTTTGAAGTTGAAACAAAATTATACCGTAGCCTCCAGTAAATATACCAGACACTTTGATATTTTCAAAATAACACTTCGACGTAATTGTTTAACTGTATAGCAAGTATCTGATATGTGTCTTGTTAAATTTCATTCATGGCGCCTGCTCTATAATAAATATATTAAATCACTTAATAATACTGTTATGAAATTATCCAAAGTTCATAAGGAGACAAGGTCATTCACATTACCTTAATCCAAGAACATAATCTTAATGTACTAATCTTTCTAGGATGTATACAATGGATATAATATCTGTTGTTTATAAGTTGTGCTCTATGATTAGTAATGGCAGTATCTGATTTCTAATAATAATGGTTCAAGCTTATATTAATATAAGAAACGGCGAACACGGTAACTTTAAAACGAGTTTTGTACTATCCATGACTCATGTTTATAAACTAGTTAAAATTAACGATTTTAGAACCATTTTATTATAGGTTATACCATAAACTAAAATAATGGTTTATAGCATAACCTATAATAAAAATCGTTACGAATGCCAAATTAGTGAGTCGTAGATCATCATGGCATTTAGTAAATTCATATAATTTGAGATATATAAATGTGGGATTTGGGTAAGAACTTGGTTTAGCAAACACTGGTTTTGGGTTTGATAGCCATCTTGGATAGCTTGGCATCAAACAGTAGTGATATCAGATCTTAACTTGGGATTAGATATACTTCAAATATTATATAATGTGAAAATAGCTTTCTTGGACACTGAAACAAACCAATTAATTATGCTAAAACTAGAATATGAAAACACCTGGGTTGGTTTTTTATAGAATGGTTTTATAAAATATTAGATTTGTATATATAATAATAGTTTTATAAAATAATTGTAATTTAAAAAGAAATATTATCGCATATTTGTACGAATACATGAACTTCTAAAAATAAAACGTACATATATACATTTATTACCTTTATCACATCTCTGGAACAATCAAAATCAAATGAATTATGTTCAACTAATTTTGTAATTACTTTATTGATAGTTATAGAGATCATAATATAAAATATTTGTAATTTTAACCCTTTCCACTCGGATGCCGCCTAACATAACAAAATTTTGTCAATAAATGAAATACTTGTAGTAGTTCTGATCTATGTAATACCTAAGTTATGTATATTGGCTTAGCAAATAATACTAACGGTGAATAAAACTTTAGTTCGTTTATTTTAATGTTTAATTAAATATAATTCGTAAAACTGAAACGTCACGAAATTCAAACCCGTATTATGTACAACTTGATATCAAGCAGTACTGGTATTCATTTTCATACATAGTAAATATACATGGAAACATGTATCGAAGCAAAAATAGCTTCTTTTAGCATTGCTGTATTAAGCTAAACATATAACCCATTATTAAGAAATTTGTGATAAAAAAACCTTTGTTTTAATGTTTAATTAAATATAATTCGTAGCCCTAAAGCGTCACGAAGTTTAAACCCGTGTTTTGTGCAACTTGATATCAAGCAGTACTGATTCATTTTCACTCACATAGAAAATATATATGAAACCATGTTTCCAAGTAAAAATAGCTCCTTTTATTATAGTTGTAAACTAAACATATATCACTATTAAGAAATTTATGATAAAAAGATTTATTAAGTATATATATATATATATATATATATATATATATATCATTAGGTTGCCTTCCAAAACAAATCACGTGGTTGAGAAGTATCGTCACAATAACTTATGGGCACTTTCAAATTGTTTTTCTATTAATTTTTTTATTATTCACAAATTTTATTTATTTTATTTATTAATTTTATTATTATCCTTATTTGCTTTATTTTACATTAAATCATCAGAATACGGATATCACTTTAATAAAAATCCTTTAATGAAAATCCTTTAATGAAACTATCCTTTATTTTGTTCTTTATTTTATTTATATTTGTTATTATTCACTTATTATGTTACTGGATGTTGTATTATTTAGCAGTTTTAACAGATATTGTAATTAAACAAATAATAAAAAAGTATAAGATAATAAATAAATAATTTTAAAGATCGTAAATAAATAATTTATATTTCCAGTAGCATATTCCCACATTTTACAACCATAACCGCCCCAAACACACACAATAATCAATTTCAATCACTCTAGCCGCAAAAGTTCTCCATAAATGGCAAGTTCGTTAATAGAAAAAACAACGTTATTTTTGTATGTCGAAAACAAATATGTTACCTACACATTATTCATACAACATATCAATTGAATTGCATTGGACACAATCAAAATAATCCACAACGGAATGTTTATTTTTATTTGTTGACCACCGAAGGACCTCGCCGTACATGTTATCATCAAAAGTAGAAAGTCGAAAGCCGCCGTGTGGCCTCAGGTGTTATTGTAAAATATTATTATTTGAGTACTATGGCTTACGGTGTTCTTTATACTAGACAATGCATAAATATATTAAGTCGAGACACGCGGTATACTCGTATTTCGACTCGGGCTAAGCTTGACGTTCGAGCTAATGCGAAAATTGTCCACGGCCGGAGCTGAAATACTATAATATAGCATTAAATTTCATTTGTTTGACCAGAGTTGACGTTAATTTTATATAATTAAAATAATAGCGTTTATTAGAGATTTTTTAGATTATGCATAATGTTTTGGTTTATACATTTAAGTGAAGACTTGTTAGGTTGTGAAATGGTGGATAGTTTATGAATTGTCTATCTATATTGAGTTAATTATATATTTTACATTTTTGGTTTAAAAACATGTAATTCGGTAATCCGGCAAAATCTAGATACAGTAAAAAATCGTTCATCCGGCCCTCAGTTATAAGGATTCACGACTGTCCGGACTACCGAACGCGACCAATTTATTTGTATGTACATACCTACAAGTCAAGTTTATGCAAAATAAATTAAACCAAATTAAGCTTATTACCTACTTATTTGATAATTGCCAAATACATATTGTAAGCCTAAATATTTGATATCATGCTTAATCTAATTGTAAGAAAATATGTATGTGCATACATATGTGAGTGTTTATTTCTTAATAAATAATGATTTTTGTTGATATCTATCTACGTTTTCAGTTATCCGGATTTTCGATCATACAAATGCCCATCGACAATAATTATTCCGGTTAATCGAGTTTCTACTAAATGAAGTTGCCATATTTTTCCTTTGTATGATTATCAAAAATGAGACAATATAATCTATCTAAATAAGTCAGTAATCCAGTTCCTTACAGTGGTGAAAGTGCAAAATGAAAAAAAAAACTTATCAATGGGCCTAAAATAATTTATTCAGACTTTTAATAATTTTTCAATTATGGATTTTATCTACTATCATCTATACTAGATATTGGGATGTTGTCAGCCGTATCTCTTCTTTGGTGGAAACCTATTTTTAGACTTTTTTAATAAGCCAAATAGAAATATATCTAGGTGTATTCACTATTTGTTTGTGATTTCTTGATATTCAAATATTAAAATAAAAATAAGAATAATATTACCTTATTAAATATTGTTTTATTTCATCTTTGGTAATCGAATGCCAAATTAACTCTAAGCTCTACGAATGTTACCATAAGAACATGTATTTCAAATTTTACATATAAATATTTATTCTATTCACATAATTACCTACTTTAATAATTTACTGGAATTTAGCGTAATATAGACACATCTAAAATATTTAGTTTCCCTAGAATATTTCGCAAAAATGTTCAACGAAATCCAGCAGTTTTCTTTCCAATGGTGCATTGCCTATTTTATTGCTACATTTTTAAATTCTTTATATCAAGTATATATTCGCAATTTATATAGAATGTAGAATAAAAATAAATAAGTCAATTTTAGTCGCTATAAAAGTATATACATATTACAAAAAATTCGTAATGCATATTCGTATTATAATAGTACTAAATTTTATTTTGTATTTAATGTTTATGCAAATTGATTGTAGAGCTCAATAATAAATTTACATATCAAATAACCATAATTCTATTACCTACGTTTATGGTAATTTTTACAAACCACGAAAATATTTTAAATAGGTGTGTCGCATTTTGCGTTTAAAAAACATCCCAATACGTGTAAATAATCGATAGAATCACGAAGAGATTTGCAACTTTTATCATTGTGACGATAGATTTTTGAGTATTTGGGTCGGCCTAATGATTTTTATAATTGAGACAGTTTTTGTAAGTCCATAATATTTTAAGATATTTTTTTAAGAAACCTTGTTATTATGCAAAAGTTAAAGTTTCACTAATTACAAAGATTTTCGAAATGAGCATTGAATTTCATATATAAATTTTTATTGGTCAAGGGAAGTTCTTGCAACTTTTCTCGAGGCAAAATATCCAACTCAAAAAACTTAAGATTAACGAGTCGAATTTTATGTCAAAAACATAAATTTCTCCTTCTAAGTTAATAATGTGATACACGTTCAATTTTGCTTCATATAAACTAAATTATTAATATTACTACTGGATGTTTTAAAACAAGTCATAACAACAAATATGAGTGCAAAATCAAAAATGATTAAAATTACATATTGTCAAAAATATATAAATTGCGATGTATGTAAATATTTGTTGTACTCTTGCTTATATTAAATTCGCAACTAACATTTTCTTTGTACTTGATTTATGCAAAGTATATTTAATATAATTGAAATTAACACTAAGTTAAAAAAATCAAATCAAATACAAGTTTATTACATTTAATTTGATATTTACAGGCTTCGATGTATTAAGATACAAAACAAAGTTCAGAATTTGAGGTCAATTGGGCTCATCGGTATCTCGAAACCCACGCATGCGTTTTCATAATAATATAATTCACGATGTTAGGCAACGGATCTCTATTAGAAATTACTACTATAATCTCATTTTAATGTATATAATAAAATGAATTGCTTTAACACATCCGAACATGTAATATTGTAACTGCAAATTATCTAAAAGCCAATAAGTGGGTGATAACTTGTAATCAAGGAAGAAAGTATATGGTATCTTGTGTTAGGCCAGCTCTTTAAGGTGGAAGAAAGCGAAATCCTTCATACTTTTATTTGAGTAAAATTATGTTAACATAGATCATAATTCATTTTTTCACTAAAATGGTAATTTTTCATTTTTATCAAGTCAACTAAATGAAAATACAAAATTAGGTCATTGCAAATATACTTGGAAATTAGATTTCTTTTAAATTGATAAAAAATAATACATTATTCGAAATTTTAGTGTAATTAGGAAATAATTAAAAATTACTACTGTTAAATCATTTAAAAACATTTTTTTTTGTAAAATCCATATAGATTACTTATTTGATAAATATTCTCATCTGTAACATAAATTTCAAAAAAGTTTTTACACCATATTTTTGTTATCTAGGTTATTCATATTGCTCTAAATTACTTCTAAATATTTTTTTATTTCTAAATAGTATTTTTTTAAATTGCACGTTTTATTGATTGACTCAATAGATTGACTACTAATTCACAAATTATATGAATATTACAATATGCAATATATCATACAAATCATTATATCGTTGCCACAAGTTCAGGAAAGATTTTATAACTTCCTCTTCCCTAAACGATTTCTTTGCAGACAATAATTTATTTACTGGCCTTATCGTAGAAACCGTGTAATTATATTCTTACTATACGCAATTAAATAGTAAATCGTGTATTTTTCTATTCTTTTATGATGAATTAATGGTTTGAATTTGCAAAACAAATTCTAAGTTATAATGTCAATAATTAATATTATCAATATATTGATTGCTATTCGTTTTCTATCACACTTTTTTACTATTTTATTGTGAGTTTTGCATGGGTTTAATATTAAATAAAATTATTCATGAAGTTGAACCGTTACAGGCATCTTGTTGCTTATATTTTCAAATGATTTATTGTCTAATAAATGGCCGTGCAATATTATAATTTCTCAAAGAGTTGTTCCTTATCACGCACTTTGTGCAGAACGAAGTCGGATGACTCACAAGGTGTTCCATATAGTTTTTGTGGCGTCCTTCATAAGATTATTTCATTAAAAAAATGTTCCGTGTTCTTTATAGATTCTTGGAAAATGGTTATTAATAATATTGTAAATATGCGAGTATGGTTCTATCTAGGAAAATCCATTTGAATGAGCAAGTACTTTGTATATCCGTAGCAAATTGCGGTTTTACCGTAGCTGCGACTATATGGGATAGATTTCAAGAGATATATGTCTTAAACTTGTCATAAAATATTTAATTTTTCTATTTATTTTCAAATTATTTTGAATGAATCTGTTTTTTATTCTATAGTAATTTTTACACCTGTCCTGAAATGGACAACTAGTAAAACTGAAAGAAACTTCTGACCATCGACAAATATTTTGAATTTTTTTGCTTTTTTTGCATAGCAAACTATACAATATACAATAAGTACATTAAGCCATCATTGCAGACAAATTAATATGATGGCGTATGAAGGATAACTATCCTATAAGTTATTTTGAAAATTGGCATATTTTAATGTAACATGAATTTCTTTTCTAATCTTTACCTAGTAATGTTGTAGTGTAGTTTCTACGATTCTGTAATTGTTAGAATATCTTCATTTATCAAATGAATATTGATGTATGATCTTGATAAGATATGATATGATTGAAGCCAATAATCATCCGCTTTTAGGGGTAAAAGATTCAAATAAAACATTTTTATATGAGGGTTTTTATTTAGAAGTGTCAGAATTCTATATTCGACAATATTCACTTTGTTTTTGCAAGTATTTATCTGTATCACATATCAAAACACATCAATTTTATCTCATGTGCATCTCAATACATATAATTTCTCTAAATTTTGTATTTTAAAGCCAACTTTTATTCTCTCTATCAGTAGTT
>NW_020537646.1:25202559-25315614 GCF_003426905.1 Ctenocephalides felis | reverse complement strand
AACAGGGTGATAGTATTGATCATAACATCATGAAAAAAATTAGAAAAAAAATAACCCATCTGGTTTGTGAGCTTTTTAGTACAACCAAAAGCTTTAGTAAAACCGTGTCAATTTTTATGTCACTGTAGTTGATTTTTATTCATTTTGTCTATTTAAATTTCAAACTTAGTCGACAATAATTACATAATTGCCCCAAGTTTAAAAAATAAAAACCCTATAATTTCAATTTGAACATAGTGAATATTTTATGAAAAATCTTACAATTTCATTATTTAAAAAAGTTGGTGATTAGTTAAATTATGCAATGCATTTGAAGTGAAAAAAGTAGTTTCAGCTTTTGGTTTGAGCTTCAATATTGATATAAATTCTAAGGAAATCTACTTTAATGTACCACTTATAATGTAGAATCATATAATCAGTAAATATATGTTACTCTTTCCAAATGCTTCTATTATTTCTTATTTGAAACATTTTATAATGAATTCATCGGAAGCTAAAACTTTCAACATTCCAATAATACATTAGTTAAATCTAATCTTATTAATTCATATTTCATGATTTTTTTAGAATGCCATTATCAATGAAATTTTCATATAAATGCAGGGAGTATTAAATATGTATTAAAGGGACAAATACTTCCTAAAATAAATTAATTAATTTGGTTATTGATAAAAGATTAAAAGCAATATTAAAGAAACTAAGAAAGAAACTAATGCTATCATATTATAGACAAAAGTAGTTTTTAGTATAATTATACATAAAAATATTATGTTAAGAGTATTAATTTTGATGTAAAATGTATGTGTAAATTCTTAGAGGGCATAACATCAAGTAAAAAATATAATTAAACATTTTTAAAAATCTTTATTATGCCATACGTTTCGAAGTAAATTTCTACCTCAATTAGTGAATATAAAGTTTTTAGTTTTAGATTGAATTAAACACTAATAATACTGAAATGTGGGAATTATATGATTTACACGTAAAACTATCTAACAGTGGTAGCATTTTTAATTTGTTATAATCACATAATTTTTGAAGAGAGTAGAAGATCTGAAAGACTAAATTTACTCCATATTGAAGTATATATTAAATTTATAATCAACGATTAGACAGACCAAAGAAGTTTAAACCAAGAAATACAATTGCATAGTTATATCAACCATTTGCCATTTGAAATGATCCATTTGCAGTCCATAGGTAAGGTATAGTTACTCGTATTTCATACACACGCCTAAAATCTGTTTAACAAATAATAAATCTAAATATCTATTTTCATCAACTTATCAATTCATATATCAAACCTAACTTCAAATGCAAATAATCATGCATGTACTGAAATAAATCCAGTAAAGAAACATATCCCACATGGTCAATAAATAGAAGTGTGTTTGGCATTTAACAACACGGTGCTAAATATTACATTCGTTGCGCTCAAACATTCGAATAAATATTTATAGGCCATTTAATATGAATTTGTACGACCAGAAAGATCGAACTAAATATGGTAAAGATATTCAGTGACTTTAAACAACTCAATTAGAGTTTAACCATGTAAATTAGTAATATACATAGCAGTCGTATGCTTATTATTTATTACTTATAAATAAATAAATAAATAAATGTATATATATATATATATATATATTATATCTGGGGTCAGCAATCAATCATATCCATGCAAGTTAGAAGTTAGGAAAAATTCTAAGACACAATAGCGTCAATAAATTTTGAATTGATATGGAGCAAATTGATAATTAAATTCGTTAAAGCTAATAACTAATATTGACCCGGCAGAAAATGTGTTCAATCTCTCAATACTCGTTTTTTTTTATTTTACCATATAATTTACTACTGTCCTTAAGAAGCGTTTTAGTCAATGCAGCGTGTTAGGTCTGATTTTTTTTACTGTGCTCCGATTTGAATGAAATTTTGGAAATAGTTTATTTTACTCTCAAGTTCAAAAGTGAAAACAATTTAGACTCTGCCGCCACCCACCGGGGGAATGACACCACTTCTGAGTGGTGTAATTTTATATTATAAATTCAAAATTACGTCGAATATAGATAGAATAACTAATTTTAAGAAAAAAATGTGCGACATTATAGCAACATATACCCTTAGTGTTGTTTTAAATAAACGTGATACTGTTGCTTTTGTTTTACCTTATATTACATATTTTTAATATACTTTTTTGGCAAGTACTATTTCACACAGGCGCAAACCAAACTCGACATACTTTTGAAAAATCCAAAAATGTGTGATTTGGTATTTGGAACAATATGGACATGAGTATAATAAAAATTTAAACAAGGCGATAAATAATAAATTATATATCAAGAATTTGAGGCTAGACATCGCAACGGGGAAGCAAAATCGTTGGCGCCGAACGTCTATTATGCATAATACGCTCATTCGCATTACTAACGAATTAACAATGTAATGTTACAGTTGTAACCGTATTGCCTTAAAACAAAGCGGACGTAACAATTTATTGTTCTTCAGATAGAACAAAGATAACGGAATCAATTGGCATTAATAAGCCAATAAAAAAATATTCAATAACATCGGTGTTTAGATTATTGAAACTTTTGGTAAGAGGAGGTTAAATACTAATTCAGCTTTTTTTATATTTGTGACACAAATTTCATTTTTATTCGAATAATATATTTATTCGAATTTGTACCAAAAATTTAGCATATTTATGCTTCAATTGTAATCATCATTATTTCTTTACTTTTTAGAATGTTTCCCATTACTGAATTTTAATAATGAAATTGTCGTCTAAATGAATTTTTATGTGTTTTTCAAATATTTCAATTACTTAGTTATTTAAGAATAATGCATATATATCGTCAAATATTATGAAAATTTTGATGGTTTAAGCTCGTGTTTAAATCCATGTACACTCATGCACATATTCATTATTTTTCAGTCAAAATGGTTTTACAGCTGATTTTTTTTGGCAAACTATAACTAAATCAATTTGGTTTAAATGAAGTCGTTATTAAATAAACATTATTTTCCTTATTTCAATCGTAATCATTCAAAAATCAATATAAACTTTTTATTGCAGTAATGTGCACTCACATTCATTTGAAATAGTTTTCCAGATGACTTTTTGCAATATATTTTAGTACTTATTAAGGTCTAAAAGCCCTTTCTTTATGTTGATTAAAAATTTAAAGTATTAAATTGGTATGTATATCTACATGTACACACAAACTATTAATTTATTATTTAGAAGTTCATAAAGACTTGAAGCTTTGATTTGATTCTTTGTTCTCATTTTTATCGCGATAATTCAGAAATAAAATATATTTCAAATATATTATATAATATTGTTGTACACTCATATACATATTCGATATAGTTTTCCAGATATTTTCCCATAATATATTATTTAATTATTTTTTTTTTTTTAAATGTAGTTAGACCACTATTTACAGACGTGTACGTACTATTGGCGATACAGTTCTCTACAATGTATATACAATTATTTTTTGTCTGTTTTTTTAATAACTCAGAAATAATTAAAAGTTTCCAAATTAAAGATCAATTTATGAATTTTTGCCTTTTGTTTTATATATCTCGTTCTCATTCTCTAAGGGGAATGGTTGACTGATGGGTTGCCTCTGATAAAATAGTAGGAAAAGTTTTCTCGAAATGCTTATACAAAAAGTTCTGAGTAAATCTGATTGCTGTTGAAACAAATAAAAAAAATATATATGATAATATATTAAAAAATATTTAAAACAATTGTAATTAATCATTGATCAAATTTCATTGATTATTGATTATTTTTATTCCTCGATTGTTTAATTAGGTTACAGTAAATTTCAGCAATTTGCCTCAAGATATATTTATATTCAATGTATTTATATTCAAGTACAGCTTTTTATTTTCTTTATCAATATGAATATTTCTATTCTTTACTTAATAGACTAATAATATATTCTATAACTATAAAAGAGAAATTTTACCAGAATTATTTGCAATATACTTTATGGCTATTATCCATTTATACAATATCGATACAGTTAAATAGTTTGATCGACACTATTAATTAAAATTGTATCACCGAATTCAGCAATCAAAATAAAGCAACAGTTTGAGAAAGCTACCGTATATAATCTTGTCGTGTTGAACAAGTTTTTGATGTTTGTGTAATGCATCATAAAAAGTGATCATAAAAAATAACCTGTTTTCACGAAATGCGCGACCCAAAGCGATCGTACATGTGTTTAATAATCGCCTTTATGTACGCAAGTGCGCCTACTTCGATGTTTTTTATCCACATTCCGTCGAAGATTTGAAGAAATACTTGTACAAAGCTACGGAAATAATTTGATAATGAACGAAATAAATGTATTATTAGAATACGTTACTTTCTGGATTAATGGATGATTTGAGAGAATGCACTTTTGGTACGTGCGCAGCCTACGGTTCAAAAAAATTATATGAATTAGCTTTTAATGTCGTTGTAATAATATTGTTGTTAAAAAAATGGTAATATAGGGCAAGAAAGTGATGTTTATAGAAGAAAAAATACGACATACGTATATGCAACCGATATTTGATACCAATTAGTTAAATTAAAACATTTTTAATATTGTAACATCGTAGTACTACTGCATAAATACTAAATTCTGATACTCATCAATATTGTTCTATAATAATGTGAAGAAGTTTGTTTTGATTGAATATAATTCCAAAAATAATATTAAACTATTTTATTACTACTAATGTGTCAGGACATTATATTTTAAGAGCTGAATTCAGATAGTTATTCCTGATATTCCTAAGATGATTTCATTAGTCAAAATATTAGACTTTTTCCACAGTTTCCAATAGTGGTAAGAAAATCATTGTCTCTAGATATTTAAAAATGCAAGCAAGTTGAAAATAATGAACAAGATTTATAATGATTCAAAGTTATTTAAGAATTTGCTCTAGTTTTATATGCCATTTATATTATATGTGTAATAAATTGTATCTCAGCATATACGAATAGCAAATTAGAATACTTGACTGTTACCACTAATGACGTTATTAACCTTTTAAATTTTTAAACGTAGCTGGAATCGGCTAGGAATAAACTAGGTATAGTCAACTACTTTTATTATACATATTTTAGAATTTAGTTTGATTCTAACAAAAATCTAACGAAAATAGAAAACGAAGTAAATTCAGCCGATGTTTGATACAAAATTTCAAGTTATTAGAAAAATAGGATTAGAATAAAGTAATAAAATCTAAAAAATATTATCTTAAGTTTTAATTCGTTTAACATGTTTATATTAAAGAATATCATTTATCAATTAATATATTTTTCATATAAACTTCTTTTAAAATTATACTCTGTTTATTTTAAGAGAATGGTTTATTAATGAATCGGTGTAAAATTACTAATGACAACCAATAATAAATCAATAATTTAGTTACAATGGAATAAAATGTATTAACTCAAATGAATGGAATTGAAACTTCATTTTACTATATTTATAGATAAAAAAAATTACAAATCAGTGTCAAAATATTTGGACTCGGTCTACTGTTAGATTAACTAAGAATACCCAACAGTTAAAAAATAACATACTACATGATAAATGTCGATGCAAATATATTAGCAGTATTTTACCACTAAAATATTATTTATTTAAAATTATTAAAAAAATATGATTTGTTAATCAAAATGCCGAGCTCATGCCGAAACTATAGTGCGCAAGCCCTGCCTTTTGTTTTATTCACAAAATTAGAACAAATTCACATTGTACAGAATAAAATTAAAGCATTGATGAACCTCTATATTTTTTTCAAATTTTCCTTACAAATAGAACTGACTGATCTATAAATCTATTCAATGCTAGTCAATAGTAATAAAAATCACTACCTGTTTGTAAAGCAAATAACATTTAGTATAGTCACGGGTTTTCACTACTATTTCATATGAAAATATATGTAGTAGCAACATTAATCTAACATGCAATGGTCTCGTTTACGGTGGTTTATTGAGATAACGTTATCTACTTTATTATTACTTCAGTTTATTAGCGATTGCAATACAATATTTCATGTCGGAAATTGCTTAATGCTATCGTAAAAGTGATGCCACTATATGTTAAATGTCACTTAGTACGATTTAATAAGATATTTCATCCTGTGCATGGCCTAAGAACTTAAAGCGATATAATTTTTATGTCACTTCCTTAATTCTGTGTGAAATTGTTTATTACCTTAGGACTGTTTCTAAAACTTCAAGTAGTAAATGAAATATATTAAGTAATATTGAAAAGGACAATTTTTATTTGCAATCATATTTTCTCCTAATGAAAATGTATATCAGTACGGTTTGAACTTGGAATGAATTGACAATTACGCAAATTTAGTAGCAAGAGACTAAGTGGGTGTAATGCAAAAGCTTCAACTCTGGTCTAATGAAATTATATAGATTTATTTTAATAGTCCTCATACAGGATAACAATAATAAAACCCAACCTTTTATGGCACTATATTGAAGAATCAAATTATCTCTTATATTGCATCCTTAATTAATATTGTAGTTATATAAAATATGATCAATAGGATGCACTAATTCCAGAAATTCCGAAGGCACTAGAGTGATACAATAGAAACATTCTTGTAATGCATCCTCAATCATTAATTTGTCTTTCTAAGAAATTTAGATTCCTTGAACTGGACCCATCTAAATTACAGGTCAATATATGATTGAATGAGAATGTAGTGGGCTGTCGCTAGAACCCAAAATCAAACAATCAGAATAATAATATAAAATTATGAAGTTTGTAAATGAGTAAATTTTCAACATTTATCTTACTAAATCAGTAAAATAATAATTTAATCAGTATTACTTCAACATTAAAGCAAATAACAATATAATAACAAACAAGTAATAAAATAATTTAATAATATTTTATAATAATTTAGTAATAATTTTTAGTATTTAGTATTCCATCATCTTAATAGACAACATTATGAACTTTATATTATTTTAATTGGTCTGATATAGCCAATAATTACATCTGGTCCTTCTGCGTACAAATTCGAGAGAATGTTCGATTTTAAGAGTTCGGCAGAATCTCAATGGATCACGAGATGTTCATTCAGTTCATATTAAGAACTAATCGAATCAAAACTGAGAGAAGATTTAGAATAAATGAAAAGAGAACAAATATTATTGTATTCTAACAATTTTAAGAGTAGGTATAAAATTAAGTTGGGCGAAAGATATGCATGATAGAACTATTATTGCGTTCGTAGAATTTATCTAGCCGATAGAATCTCATAGAGTATCAACAAGAAAAATGGTTTCCTACTACTGAAACTAATCAATGTATTAATCTCGATATAAATGTTTATTGGAAGCGGTTAATGATATACTGACAATGTCCTGCGTATTTATTAGCCTTTGATACGTTGCTTTTGCATAAAGCTCTATATCAACTGATACTAGACAATGTAACGGCTCACATTGGAACAGTGTTTCAGATAACAAAACATGCCATTTAGATCGAATTATTACCAAGTATAGAGCTCTATCCGGTTTTGAACTTGACTTTTTGCAAATTTATAGAGAAATCGGAGGAAAAATTATAGTGTTTTTAGTTATCATCGGAATCGTGAATCTTAGGAAGATTATACAAAAATTTATGTATAAAATATATATTTTTAGCTGCTGCCCGGAGGCAGATCCATGGTGTGAGAAAAGCCTATTGTAATTTTGCGCCTTTACTTTCTTACTTACATCTAGCTGATTACCTCCTTGCAATTCCTGATTTTCCATCAAAATATGTGTATATATAGGAGAACTAGGGGCTCGGATCTTAAACAATATTAAAATATTTTTGTTCTCTCTATTGGACATGTAAACTGTCTTGCATTTTATTGTAATAGCTAGTGTCCTGTAGACCAAATAAACCGAACTGTGCAGGTCCGTCACATTTGGCAAGCAATATAAAATTGATCAATCTTAAATTTCAGTTGGCGTTATTATTATTTTTATTTAATATTTTCGTTAATATTGAATTTTATATATCTCATTTTGTTTAAAATTTATCAATCTTTGATAATGTGTAACAATTTTTGTGATTGCTAAATTGTATAGTTGTTTTGATTAATGTAAAAAAAATCCATCTGGGGTAAGTTAAAACAAAATTTTGGAACTAGTTGTAATATACAACAATTATACAAATTCAAGTGAAAAAGATAGGATGGAATGTATAGTTTGTTTTGAAGAATGTGGGAACATGTAATTTGCGTTCATTAATAATAAAAATGTATTTACAGTAGTTAATCTACATTTTTTTCGTATTAACTAGAGTTTGTGTTGATGTATAAAAAGATTTTTTTAGCAATATTCCAAAGTTAGTTAAGCAATAGGCATACAAGATATAGGTCTATATTTTTTTGAATGAAAAGTTTGAGTTTAAATTAATATTTTCCATATTTTTTTTGCTCCATCTTCACATATGAATCTGTTTAGTCTAGCTGTTTATGAATACCTGAATAGTTGTTTTTGTATAACATCTTCTACGACAAAAAATTGAGTAGGAGGAACCTAAATAATTGCAGGTGAAATTTAACGAGCCGATATACATAGCATCGAAGCATGTCAAGATAAAATCATCACACAACTATCATCAAAATTATATTTAAATGTGTAGATACAAACGCCTACTACTTTAGATAAGTAGATGTGATTATATTTTATGACGTCTGTTCACCAAAATCATGTTTGGAGAGATAATCTTCAAGAATTAGAGAACTGCTAATTATTTTAATATTTTTACACAAAATATAATTACATGATTTAACTGTGTGAACGATAAAAATGAAGTTCACAAAAATTATTTTTGGTTTATCATTTTATTTCTAATTTTTTAAATTCAACTTCTAGATCAAACGAGTTATACAAAAGTACAGTAATAATACTCTTCTCTAATTATTTTGTATATTTTAAAAACTTTAACAAATAGATATTGATTCTCTCCTAAATCACAAGTAACTGTGGTAATAAGGCTTTTTTTACCATTGATTTTGATGAAGATTTTCGTTACTGATAACTTTGAGTTCTTAGAGTAAACAAATTTTAATTATTAAATACATATATCTGAGCTCTTATTTCTTCTCGTTAGCTGTAAAACAAGTTTTTATTAAACAGTCTGATATCAAGTGGTAGTGATGTTTTCACTTGAAAACATAGATCTAAATATGATTTCAAGTGAAAATGGCCTTCCATTGTTATGAATTAAAAATATAATCACAATTAAACATATATAGATATATATATATATATATATATATATATATATATATATATATATATATATATATATATATATCATAATAAGAAAGGACCACCAGTTGTGATATTGCTCAATCAAATATGATGTTCTAATAGACACCTAGTAAGATAAAAAATAATGGTATATTTGTTTCTATTTTATCACTTTAGTGCCTTTAAAATTTCTGGGATAAGTACATCCTATTGATAATATTTTATATAATTACAATATTAATTGGGTGCTCACCTACAATTTAATACCCTATACAATGAATATAGATAGTCTTAAGTCGTTATTCCCTAGTTCTACAAAATTAAATTCTAAATTTTAAAGGTTACCTTCAGGAACAAATTGGCAAATTGATAATCCTCCACTCAGTCCTCAGAACAAATATTAATATTATTACCATATATGGTTCTATTTTACACCGTGATAAACCTTATAGGTAGTCAGTATGTATTCAATTATTTCATCATGTTCAGTTTTAACTTTCTTCGCAATGTTGCACAGTCGTGAGAAGCACGACTAAGGAGATATTTACAATATTTTCATACAAACATAACTAATTGAGCTATTTATGAACAACATGTTTGCAAGTTTTTCTCCAGTAAGGAAACATAAATACGTTACGCATAGACGTAGGTACTTATCTTTAACAGCAAAAAGCATTGAGAAGAAATGTTAATTTTTAAAAGAAACTAAATAATATATTTCGATAAAAACCGTAGCATGCATATCATATTTCTTAATCAATTTTCTATATTGCCAGTGGAAATCGTTTGATGGCCTAATATGAGTCAAGAGTCAAATATGATTTGTTTTGTTTTTGTTTTTATTAACTTGTTTTCGTTATTATTATATATTATATTTTTGTTTATGTGGTATAAGCAATATGCTTATGTTTTCCGTGTCTCAGTGATAAAAACTTTGGACTTGCAAGCACAGGTTCCATCTACCTCGATATCATCTCCTTATCAAAGTGATACCAATTTTCAATCTAAAATGTTGATCTGAAATATGAGTTCAAGTGAAAATAGCATTTGGCAGAGTTAAAATAAGCACGTCTTATTATAAATAATTTATTTACATATGGGGCATTGTTGCATCAAACTGAAAGATCGTATGTTACCATATTACTTGTAAGAAACAATTATTCAAAATTATTATGTGATGTATTTATTTTTACTTCAATGCCATCTTGTATAGTAGCAAATTAAGTTTACTTCAATCGCGTATGAACTTTACGCGCACTCTTTTTTTATATAAAAGTACCCAAGATCTATTATAATAAGTTAAAGGACTTAAATCTAATTATTATATCTAATGATACATATCTAATCATACCGTACGATACCTAAAACCATCAGTTTCTACATTTATATATAAATCTATTACCGCTTTATCATTATTTACTATTAACCTATTATATATAACATACACCCTACATATCTTCTTACGCCTTACAAACCTTACATACTATCATTTAAACGCTATATTTTACTCTTATATTTTACGCTTATTGATTATCTATTGTCTCTACGCGCTTATCTACCCTATACTCTATTGTATATAGCCTACACCGGGAATTGAACCCGGCACCACCGCGTGGCAGTCGAGCGCCTTAACCACTACTCTATTGGGTCCCCCACAAATAATATATTAAGGGACGCACTGTTTTTCCGCGGTACCTTTACCTATTAATTAAGTAATTAATACTAAGGTGACGCGACGACACGCGAAAAACGACGACAAATCGTAGCGGTACCGTGGTCTAGTGGTTAAGGTCGCCGCCTGTCACGCAGAGGGCCCGGGTTCAATTCTCGGTAGGGTTCGGAAAAATTAGCGTTTAAGAAAAATTATAGTGGTAAGATAAGAAATAATATTGAGCGGATTATGTATATAGGGTTGTAAGCGTATTAGGCGTATTAGGCATATTAGACGTTAGTTAAAAGACGTACAATATAGGATTTAAGGTTTAGGCATACTTGAATATGGTATAGGTGTCTTATAAGAAATACATGTTATATGACAATCGTTAGTAGAATTATGTTACGGGTACTGTATAAAATGCATTTTCAGCCTTATAACAACTCTTTGTTATTTTATTCATGGTAAATACAAGAAGTACGTGACATACCTCAACATTTAATTTTTGCAGCCACGGGTACAAGTTTTGCAGTTTATTGAATAATTTAGAATCAAAATAGGTATTGCTGAACTAAGAAAACAAAAATAAATTTTGCTTAAAAATACAATATATATTTTTACTTTATTGTATAAATACAATATACATGTGCAGGGTTGTCCCAGAACTCAACCAACATGTTCGTCTTTATGTCTGTTCGTCACGTTTTTTTTTTGATAAATTTATGAAATAAACATGTAACCATGAAAACCAAACCAAATAAACCATGTAAATTTTTAATGCTATTATAAATATATAATTTTTGACACTGATAAATGTGTGCATCACGAATGTTACCATATTACTAATAAACATTATTCAAAATTGTTATATGATGAATTTATTTTTACATGAATGACATCTTGTACAGTAAAAAATAAGTTTTACTTCAATCGCGTGTAAATCTTACGCGCACTTTTTTTTTCTTTCTAAAAATGCATTGAGCTTTGAATTTAAGATAGATTATATTTGAATGGAATCGTAGCTTAATGTCGTTACTACTCTGTAAAACAAATTCTTAATATTTTGGCATTTGTTCAAATTAAAATTGTTTCATGTTAAGCTAAAATAGAAGTAAATCAGTACATTGCACAAGAAACAGTACTCAATAAGTACATTTAGTACTGAGCATTCATGAAGTTACCGAAAAAAAATTATAAAATATACGATTTGACTTGAATTCGAATCATTTTTTTCAGAAATCAGCATTGATAACTATTTAATTTGTAATTTAACTGTAAACCTTTAAAATATTTTTCCAGAAAATACATGAAATAAACAACAATTCTTTACTTCACAACAATGAAAAATTTCTTTGTTAATGACTAATGTGTTATAAATCATCAATCGATGGAATTTGTGCATTCTCAAAGTATACCTAAACATAATTGATTTATGTATAATATTTATACATAAATCAATTGTATTTATATGTTTTGAGCGGTACACAAATTCCATTCCATTTATACTACAAATAGCGTTAGTTTATATTATGTATAGACATATCTTTCTATTAAAATTATATACGGTAATAAATAAATTTTCAAGGTTTTGTTCAAAATGAGAAAAAGATTATATTTTGACTGATAAATTATTGTTAAGACAATATGTGAAAAATGTTAGGGAACTAATATGTCTGTGGTTCCTAGGTACCCTTTTTTAGCTTGATGATAAATCAAATCAGTTCAAATAAAAGGTACCCTTTAAGCTTAATGATAAATCAAATCAGTTCAAATAAAATTCACAGGTTTTGTCATTTTAGATCAACTTTTACACACGTAAAAATAATATTGCATAATTTTACAATATTCTACTTGAATTCCTTAAATTATTAACCTATATACGATACAAATACCTACTTGATTAGAAATGTAAGGTTAGAATTCACAATGCAGTTCGGGTATTTGTAGTCTACTGGCAAATTAAACAAACTTTGTCACCTCTTAGCTCAAGAAAAAAGTTATGAGATTATTTATATCTAATAGAGTTCTATAAATCACTCTGAATGTTTCTACAATTTTTCCTATTAGTATCGTTAATTAAAAGACTAGGGTATGATATGATGTAATACAATGTACCACGCCAATGTACTTACTATTTACTCTTTGAATCTCCATGTACAGATATATCTGATATTGATACCAATATAATATCGCCTTTATAACGACTGCAAGGCGTGAGAAGTATTTCGTTTATTCCGGGCCTCGCCTTTGTCTAGATTCACCCAGCTGATTTACATATGCAATCAATTTTACTACTCGCCGTCGCGTGGGTATTTATCGGACACAATACATCTATTTTGTGTATACATGCAATTATTATCATATACCATAACAGAAGTGCGATATTTGTTATAATTGATTATACGCGAAATTTCTATGACCGTTACATTGCTGCGAAAGTGCCAATTTTTCGAGAAAGCTGTGGGTGGGCAGATTTCAAAGATTGGCCGCATTGATTACAATATTTAAGAGAAAATATTGTGATAAGACGTTAAATGGTGATAATAGATTTATTAACTTACTCTTAATACTCTAATGTGTCAGTTTTTTATTATAGTTTTTGAGCACCCTTCAGAACTTAACAATTCAATGAACTTGATGACGATATTTTTATCTTACATCCATTATATTATTTCTCTTGATATTTGATGTTATTTAAAGTTAATTGTATTGAATGTTTGAAATATGATATTCTTCAGTTTTAAGTCAAATTACAATTCAGTGCCATCAAATTTACTTCACATTCACATAAATATATAAAAATATAAAAAATAGTATAAATTTATTATAATATTATATATATATATATATATTATTATTATTATTATTATCGTATAAATTTTGTACATATTAAAATAAGATTAATATTTTAAATTCAACCCTTATAATACCCTTAAAAAATATACCACTGACATTGACATATTTTAGTATCTCGTTTTTTTTTAATTTTGTAAGGAGTATATAAACGGATAATTTTATCGGCCGTGCATTCAATAGAATGAATATTTAAATTATAAATTTTTAAATATAGATATATGTAATTAAAAAAATAGTTGATCTAGCTTATACTACATTAAATATAGGACAGTCCCGGATTTCCACCTTATGTTTTGAAAAGTATAGGTTTAAATCAGCGTTTCTCAAACTTATTTCTTCCAACGTCGCCTTTGAAGATCAAAATTTTTGTAACGCTCCCTAACAAATTTTTTATACCTATATAACTCTGGAAAACATTTTTTTAAATTTTAATAATAAAGTTATAGAGTGCTATATTAGTATATGTAACCTTAAATTCTAAATTAAAAAATTTCACTAGTAAGAGCAAATAAAATGCTACTTGAAACAGTGTATACATGTAAAAAAAATTATCCGCCTACTTTGAGAAATTATAAAAATACAACAGTTTATTAAATATCTAAAATGATATATAAAACTGAAATGCTAATATGAAACTTTACGTTATGAATGAGAAAATATGGCGAATAAAAAAATTCAAGGGTAGGTTAAAATAGCCTATATTATTAATTTTAACAAATTAACAAAATTGTGGAAACGAACGAACAATCTCTTTATTATTTTTTTAATTAATAAATTTAATTATAAAGAAGGTTGTACAGAATTTCATGCAGGGGTCAAAAACCAAAGAAATAAATGAAACCAAATGAAATATGAATAAAAAATATAAGATATGTTATATTTTATATAGTTAATATAAGAGTATAACATATAATCATGAAGACTAAAAGTTCGCAATTCTAATTTAAGAAAAATGTTTTATTTAATAAAAACTATTTTTAATGTAACATCAAATAGCATTTGCTATTTACAATAAATCATAAAAGCAATTTTTCATTTTGTTAACTTCATGTAGAGCAAGTTATTGTAATCGCAAAAAAATCGAAAATGAAAATTTTTATATATCTTAAGTTTCAAAGGTTTCTGAACATTTTGACATACCTTAGAAAAAATAGATTTCGGGAACAAGGATCAACCGATTTGTATAATTCAAAACGCATTCGATTCGTATTGATAAGGAGACGTGTTGATTAGTTTTTGGCAAAGGCAGATCTAGCCATCCTGAAGATATGGCGCAAAAAGTGCCAAAAACGGTAACTCAGTTTTGAAGAGAACGGAGCGTCCGAATTTTAATAATTCAAAAAACATTTTACTTGTATTATCAAGATAAACAACTGATTGAGGCAGGTCTAGCGGTTATCGACTCTCAATAAAAATAAGATAAAAAATGTCATTTGGCGGTCAAAAATGTTTATTGGACTTACGCACATCAAATTATCAGATATTTTATAGAGATTTTCATAATGTGTACGCATTTTGTGTATTTTTTTTTTGAGTTCCGTATTAAGAGTTTTAATTACGGTACGGAAAGTTCCAGCAATTTGCCTTAAAGCACGATGCCAAGCACCCCACTAGTTTTGTTCTTTATAATCATCATTTTCATTCGACCTACTATTCCTATTATCCACCTGATTTGAAATTGATACAAATCATTGAAAATGACTTTGTTATCTCAGCAACTAATGGATTAGACTTTCGCTTGTTTAATAACTGTTGAACAAACTAAATAATTTAATTATACCCCATAACTATTTATTAATATTAGTCACGATACCTAGAGATCAGATGACCTTTCACGCAAATCGACATAAACACACACGACGGTGGCTCTGTTTGCACAGAGACGTGTGATTAATATTTCTATAACTAATTCATGAAGAGAAAATATATTTAACTAGAAGCCAATGAGCCTAGAATCATATTGAACAGACGTTCGTATTCATGATATATTACTTGTTTTTATTGTTTGACTAACATAGGAGTATCCTAATGGAACTTGTATAGATTTATCATTTTACGACGTACGGTTGTAATTGAGCACTGTCTGTTAGTTTGCTTATTTAGGAAAATTAACATTATGCAATCATTATGTAAATTTTACAAATTGCAAGTATTTTGAGATAAAAAATATATTACAATTTTAGAATAAATAATAAAGCCTAAATTATAATGGTTATACCATCTAATGTGTACACTCCTTGATTTTTATCAAATAGCATAGGTATTAATTGTCCACTTATACCAATGTTTTTCATAAACTTTGCTAATAAACAATTTTGGCATAAAAATATACAAATAAAAATTGCAAAACAAAACATGTACAAGAGCAAATACATTTCTGTGTCTAAATACCATTGAACCATCATCGTTTTTATATCATTTGCATAACTATCACACCAATTCGCAGTTAGCCAATTAACACTAACCTTGTAACATTTAAACTTGGAATTATATAATTCTGCGGCTCATCAAAAGTTTAAAAACACATATAGCAATATGTGTCAAGAAAAACAGATCAATTATATTTCAAACTTGCACCATCCAAATGGTCCATTGACCTTTGCGAATTTTAGCACGGCCGCCAACGAAATTCGTAATAGTTTTTTTTACTAGAAACTCGGAAATAAATAGGACGCAAATTTTGTGTTTACTCACCGTGTAAATGAATAAGTGTTAATTATATTAATTTATTTTATTAACGGCGATGGGATACATTGCACATGATTTTATTAGAGTGTTATGAAACTTAATAAAAGCAAAAATTATTTAACGAGTTTCAGAAAAATATATTTGAAGTTAATTATACCTACTTCCTACTTGTATCGACTGATTGTTCATATTGTGATTTGAAAAATATATTTTATATTATAAATTTGATTTAAAATTTTTCTGACAATGATAAAAAATTTATCAATTTAAAATAAAACTTAATACTAATTCTTTGCAGAGTATTTAATTAAATCTGGAAAAAATATGTGTGTATATATTTGTTTGGTTTTCACAATATCATTGTCAAAAGCACAAATTGATACTTTGTGCTCTATATATATTATTTATTAATTTATTTGTTGCCATTTTGAATTTGGAATATAAATGGAGGTTATTATAAAAAGATTAGTCGTGATAAAATATTTATTAATACTTAATATTGCGTATAAATTCAATAAGCACTATAATAAAATTTAAGTGCGTCATATAAACTTTATACGACTTCTTCGCATATGCACTCACCTTTGATTCTGGATATTACTGTCTCCGTATTAAATACAATACTACAATTTCCCATTGATTCCACTTCATTTTATACGAGTTTTATTGGCATTGAAGTGTTTATATTGCATTTAATATGTTATATTATGACATAGATTGTTTTGTTACAATTTCAACTTCATTCTGCTTGTATTTTTGATTTTTTAATAAAAAAGCCATTATTCTTTAAAAACTGTGTTATTTAACTATAGCATTGAATCTCAATAATATATGAAAATCTTATGACCAAATTCACTCAATACTTAATATTTTAGCAAATAATTCAAACAAGAAAATCAATTTAAACGTATTAATTACATGTATGAAAAACAAGAAAGCTTATTTGATTAATTTTGATACAATTTAAATTACTAAGAAAATTGATTATTTGTACTCGCAGTTACTGATACAAATAAATAGTTTTAAATCTGAGTCTATAATCGAAATGCAAATTATACACTTTCTTGTTTTTTTTTGCACTCTTGTATTAGTATATTATTATACTCCAAACTTTATATAAATAATTGAATATATATACTTTATATACATACATTTTAGATTTTATGTACTTATATGAATATTTATACTTGCATTTTATGAATATGTATTTATTGCATTTTTTAATAATTTGGCATTTATTTGATATATTCTAACATTATTTTCTTTTTTTTACAGGGTCATACACGCCTAGCAAACAAGGTAAGACTCATCATATTTGATTTTTTTTTATCTCATTTTGCGGTGAATAGAATTTGCAATTTTTCGTAAGTATACAAATTATTTTTATCAGAAATGGTAAAATATTATAACTCTCAAATATGAATCAATCGCTAAGAAGAAGTTTCTCAATCTTCCATTTTAAATTTTTTTTAAGTATGAAAGATCGGATAAAGGTATAACATACCCAATTGGAATCGGGATACTTACTAATTTAAAGTTACAAACTCTTTTACAAGTTTCTTTAGCAAGAAATCCATTAGCGTCTCTTATATAACCAATTTGATGCTAAACTGACAACTAACAGCAGAAAACTCTTGTTTAGAAATAAATATTACTCTTTTTGCAAGTAAATTTTCATTTTTTGGGATTCAAAGGCCATGAAAAGACATAATATTTACTTACAAATATCAAAATCAATGTGTACTATAAAATTTCAAGAGCTTTGCTTACATTGCTGATTTTAAGCGATACAAGTTTTAAATCAATACATTTTCTTAGTTGTAATTCAGGAAGGACCAGTTTATTATTGTTGTGTTTTATTCTATAAATTGGTTGTTGTTACTTTGCGTATCAATTAGACTAACTTTAAGCTTATTGTTTTACATGGATAAATATTTTTTGAATTGAAAGAATTCAAGAATGTGCATTCTAAGTAACTGTTTTTAGTACCTCTGATATCCAGTTTTGGTCATTTTTAACTAGAAGATGCTATATCTTTAAATTTTTACGTATTAACAAAATCTTTAGTTTGTAATTGTCTTATTACAAGTATTATTATATCGTGATACAAAAGCTGCATTTCATATACAGCTTTTGTTTTAGTTAATCTGTGATTTACTATGAGAGAAACATCTCTGATAGGCTATCAAACTTTGGTAATTTGGTTTCGTTTTGACTAAATATTGAGAAAAATGGTTCGAATTGATATCATAAAAAGTAAATGCAACTTAAAAATTGAAGTTTAACCATTTTATAAAGCGCTGTTTAAAATCGAACATTAAATTTTTTATTATAGTCCTCATAATTTATGAGACAGTAAATCTATCTTTAATAGAATATTTTAAAAACTTGTAGATATCAATCTTAATAACAAGACAATAAATCTATACTTTCGATACCACCTACGACGGTAATAAAGATTTAGTATTTTCAGACACATGAAAGACTTAATATCTAGGTTCTATTGAATATAATATATTCGCAGCTATTTTCTTATTATTGAACATGTATTTTTAGCAAATCTCGCATATATTTATTGAGGGAGTTGTATTGTACATAATTTCTTTAAAGAAAGTATAATTGCAAGCTTATAAGAAGTAATATGATATTTATAAATGCAGCTTTCATTTTATGTAAATTGTAAAGAATTTATTTAATCGATAAATTGGTGGTATGTAACATTATCAAAATATTTATTTATCCAACGCCAATCCACTATAAATTAAAAGGGTTCGAAAAAAATTAAATTGTGACATCTGTACTTCCCACGCACTATTAGAACTATTATCTCTGATTGAGAAATATGATTTCAACAACTACAACTGAATCTTATCAATTTTTTAAATTAATTTGTTTTTGAGATATAAGGGTAACTTTAGTAAAAAGTAAAAATAACAAATTATCTACGAATTATAAAGTTATAATATTCTTAAACCATATTTGAAGTAATAAATTTAAATCAAATGTATTTTATTACCAGCATATATGTAGCGGGTTGCCAACACGCATAGCGGCTTGTCAACACGCATCACATGTCTCTGGACAGATTGGCCCATATAGTGACAGCACAGAAAAAAACAAAAGGAAATTCAAGTGTCAGATCGGACACGGTTTTTGTTTCTCCCTAGTCGAACTTGCCAAAATGTATAATTTTCAAAACCTTTCTTTTTCTATTATAAATAAGAAAATACCAATCACATTTTATTAACGATAAATATGACAACACATAGTGTCGTGGATATTAATCATATATAAAATAAACGAAATATAAATAATATTTTATGAAATTTATTATTGTCTATCATATTGGTATTAATATGGAGGACTACAACACCGATCTGTAGCGACCTGTCAACACACGTCGCATTTTAACTTGACAGATGTTCATTATTTGAAGCTCATCATAGTGTCAGCTCAAAAACAAAAAGTTCAAGTGTCAGATCAGATCTCGTTTTTGTTTGCTCAATGTTCAAAATGCCAAAATTGTAATTCTTTACTTTTTTCCTTTTTTATTATAAATACTGAAATAACATCTACGTTTTTGTAAATGATCAATATAATCACACATAGTGTTATTACTATTGTCATAATAAACAATATTCGTAGTATAAAGAACTCGAGTTTCTTTATATATATTTTTAGATAAAATTAAATTACTTTATCAAAAACATGTTATTTTACTCAATATTATCGGTGTTATGATTTCTTATATATTCCTCTCTTTAACTTCAATTTTTCTTCTGTATTAAATTATTAAATCTTGGCTTATCACATAGATATCTACATTTAATTTATATAAATGAGAAAATTTAAAAATTTTATTACTACAAGTAATATAAAATATTCTTTTAATAAAAGTAGGCGAAGTATCTTCGATCTTCTTACGGTTTCTATCACGTAGAGGAAATCAGTTGAACTTGAATCGAATGAGATGACTTAAATAGAAATCAATGACTAGCTTCAATCATTGGCAAGCCAAAAGGTTAATAGAAATTTTCGTATATATATATATATATATATATATATATATATATATAACTAAGTCACTTCCACATTATAAATCTTTTAATACAAGATTTACAGTGGTTCAATTGGACACATGATTTATGTTGTAATGCATTTATTTCTATCCAATAGAGCCATTATATATTCCTTGATCAAAATATTCTGCTATTTGTAGAAATGATTGATTTATTATTGCTTCAATAAAAATACTATTTAAAGTAAATTAGAGAAAATAACATTTTATTATAATTATGTCCACAACTTCTTATATTCTTATTCCATATAAATTACTTTCATAAAAATGTTTCATATAAATTACCCTAGATACAATACAGAAAAATCGTCTTCTTAACGGGTTATTATTTCGGTTGTCCTTTTACAGCTTTAGAGACTTTACCTAATTATGATAGTTTAGGTGTAATATTAATACCTTATTCAATATTGCTGTATTATATAAATTATTGGTGGAGTTCAGATATTGGAGTGGAGTTCAGATAATTTTCAACACAGTTCAGAAAAAACTCTATTATGTTCACAATTATTATCACTTAATAATTCTGTGAGCTTTTGTAATCACTACTGCTTGATATTGGGCTATACATTACGTGAGATTGAACCCAGAGCTGACATATACATTACGTCACTGAACATCTAATAGATAGTTAAATAAATTCAAATATAACTCTCTGTGAGCCGATTTTTTGTTTTAGGTCCAAGCAATTAGGAGAACAAAAGAGGAAACAAAAAATTCTGTTCAAACCATTTTTGGTATTATTGATTTACATGACTTTCATGCCTCATTAGCCTATAATATTAGCACTTGTTTGTATGCAAATCTTATTTCAGGTTGAAAAGCCTAGCACAAGTCATAAATATTGTTAATGGTTAATACACCATATCATAAAAAAGCCTCAAATATTTGGTAAAATATGGAAAAATTTGGAATGTGACTTGAAAGTTACGCGGGCCAATAGAGGGTTGAATTGAAGAAAAATTGATGTCACCAGGACATAATGCCAAGATTTCCAAGTGCATCTACTACTGACGAGATCAGCATCTACGACGCTGATCTCGTCTACTACTACCAAGAGCTGTTGATAAATATTTTATAAAATTTTAGAAAGATTAATCGCTCAGTTATAATAGCATAATCGAATTGCAATAATTAATTCTATTAAATCTTGATAATCGATTGGTTGCGTATCTGAAATAGTTGATCCGATTAGATTTCTCTTTTCGTAAGAGGGTGTCTCGTTATCAGGCAAAGTCTTGGCCGTTCGCAAACCCTGATACGAATCAGTATCCGATAAAGTGGAACGTATCTATAGTTATTAACCTACAGCTATCTTATCCCCAGATTGTTCATTGTATATAGTTTATTGGCGGTGCCTATCTCGGTAATTATGGTTCGGATCTGGAGCAGACCGCCAGTCCGCCGGTAATAATGTTTTGTGTGTCGTGCGTTAGTCATGGAGTTTTGCGCGTTCTATAAATTACATTTTATAGATTAGCGAACGTTATTGAAATGATAGCGTATATGTGCCGTAATAGGTCCGATCGCATAAATAATATGACCGGTATCACAGCCAGCGTACCCGGCGAAGCAGAGGGTCGGAATGTTTTATATCTGGGCAAGCATACTCATGTTCATCTATCTTCATTACTTGAAAAGTCGATTGATCCAAGCTATGATATTACTTTACAATCCAGGATTTAGAATCTAATAATTATTAAGCATTTTAATAATAAAGAAATAATAAAAGACCACTAATCAGATGGGAAGAAGACTCAAGAAGTACAGATGCCATGATCTGGAGAGACGTAACACAAGATAGAGATGCATGGGCATCTTTGAAGAATGCCTATGAACAATTCAGTTTTCTTGCCAAATAACGATATGCAATATCTACTGTCTATATATGTTTTGGTATATATGCAGTATATATCTGAGCAAATATTCCCATGATCATCTATCTTCATTACTTGAAAAGTTCATTGATTCAAGCTATGATACTCTACTACTTGACAATCCAGGATTTAAAATATAATAATTAGTAATCATTTCAATAATAAACTAATAATAAAAGACCAATAATAAGATAGGAAGACGACTTGAGAAGTACAGCTAGCATGATCTGGAGACGCATAGTACAAGATAGAGATCTTGTCTTTGGAGAATACCTATGAACAATTCGGTGATCTTGCCAAATAACTCTAACAATAAGCAATATGTATTGTATATATATACATATATGTTTTGGTATATCTGAGCAAGCATTATCATGATTATCTATCTTTATTTCTTGAAAAGTCCATTGATCCAAGCTATGATATTACTTGACAATTCAGGATTTAGAATCTAATAATTATTATTCATTTTAATAATAAAGTAATAATAGAAGACTTCTAATTGGATGGGAAGACGACTTGAAAAGTACAGCTGGCATGATCTGGCCAGACGTAGCACAGGATAGAGATGTATGGGCATCTTTGGAGGATGCCTATTCTCAATCGCATATAATATGTACTGTCTATATATGATTTGGAAAATTCATATACGAAAGAAAAGCAAATTAATTGAAAATTAAAATTTATTTATTTAATAAACTATATCATTTAATATGTTGGCAAGTATGAAAGTGCGTTTTTCAGCTAGTTGGTTTGCTGCTATAGTCCAAATGTAAAATACCTTTTGTTAATGGATTGTACTAGTAGACAAATAGATATCAATTAGTAGAAAAGAATTTTTTGATCAATTACGTAGTTTTCATTTGGCGTTCATTGAAAGATGGAAAATCATTTCGTAAATTTTTGTTATACTTCACTTTTTTTACTTCTGCAAAGGTAAATAAGCATATTAAGCTCACAAAAAGTCATGGGCTGTTTGTGGAGAGGAGCCTTAAACAGTGTCAAAATTGGTTTGCCATATTTCATTCTGGTGATTTTTTACTAAAGATGAAAAACTCTCTGCTGTCCAGCCATTTGGTGCAAATAAGGCTGTCGCCGTTATAGTACTCCGGTAATTCAGAAAATTGGTAATCTTATATATTTCAAAGTGCTGTTTACGAATTTAAATTTTGCGACCTCAAATTTTTAGTCGCCGCCATATTGGAAAAATAGCAAAAAACAGTTTTCAAAATATCTCCTTTCAGGCTCATTATGATAAAAGTAGCTATCTACAAATTAAACTAGATAAAATTTACTAAAATGCATTTAATAACCGTTTTTTTTTTTTTTTTGTAAAATCAATAGTTTGAGTACTCGCGTCTCAAAGTCTTTGCAGCTCTTGCCGCCATATCGGATCATCCCATATTTGACCGCTTTCTGAACTTGGTCACATTCTCTGTAATAAATAAATATTTTTAATGTTGAATTAAGTGAGTAAGGTCTAGAAATAAAATAATTTAAATATTTTTCTCTTTCCTTGCTGATAATTAAACACTTCAATGGCAAAATAGCTATAATTTATTAAATATTTTATATTTTGTTAAACCAACAGTACATACTGAATAAAAAAAGTTTTTATAGGTTTGTTAAACTAAAAACTAAATATTGTAAAAATACTTATTTGAAAACTTACATTTTTTCATTATATCTTTTAAGATAAAATTATACCTGGATTGCTTTAACAAGAAATAGAAGAAGCAATTATAAACATAAATTGGAACTTTATAAAATTGGTAAATCATGGTATTGGTCGAAATGTTGTATTACGTTGCTTGAAGCGTTTTATTGCCATAACAAAAGATTTATACGAAATGGTAAATAACTACCGTATTGAACAGAAATATAACGAGTAAATCAAGCAAACACCAGGAACTACAAGGAACATGTTCAATGTGTTCACGTAATATATTTACATACGGTATTATAGTGACTGTATGTTCTAATAACATCCTACGCGTTCTGGTTGTCAACGCCCTTAAAGCGATACCGATATCCATTTATTGCATTTCCAAAAGTAGCCTTTGATTATTGATATATACTAGTCTTATCAAAGCAGAACATTAAGCTGCAACTAAACCTGCTTAAAATAATATTACACTCTATGCTTTCAGATATTAGATAACAAGTTATTTATTTGGTACTTATTATCCTAGTTTATTGGTCTTTATTCTAAATATTTAATGGTTAAATAAATTACTACTCTGATTAGACATGAAACATTACTTTGTTTTTGCGTATTAACTCGGATAACTTTATGTTTAGTACGTGGTATCAATTTACACTAGTACGTGGTAAGAAATGTAATGATTTTCTGTCGATTTGTTGGTATGTAGATTTGATTTAAAAGACTGGAAACACTTGCTAGGAATGGATTTAAATTATGAAAAAATACGATTTACTTTGACATCCAATTTTATTTTTATTCTTTAATATAGAAATTTATTTTTATTCTATTACGTATAAATTATAAGTAATGACTACAACAATATATTTTTATCCTTATATATAAAGGTAGTAATGAATTATATATATATGAAATAAAATAAGTAAAATGTATGTTATAATATTTCATACTATCGCGATTGTTAATATAATTTTGGGTTTCCAACTTTTACCTAATGTGAGATACTCGTTCACTGAAAAACTATTGCTTAATGTTATTATCAGATCACAAATATAAATATATTATTATAAAATATTATGTAAAAATAGACATAAATTTTTTTTAGTTATTCATTCTGTTTTTTATATCATTTCAACGTTTTTGGTTATTTGGTTGAAAATAGTATTTTGGAAGATGTGCCCCCCCCCCCCTTTGCAACGACCTCTCACTCCCCTGAAGTGTTGCGCCCCCTAGGTTGGCAACCACGGTTTTAAGTAAACAATAGTGATACACATTTGTGTCTTTTAAGATATTATTTATTACATTTAAAGGATTTTGAAGCAAACATATTTTAAATAAGTGTATTTTTAAATAATTATCGATGATTAAAAAATTTCCCCTTTGAAGCGCTTTTGCAAGATTCATTCAAACTGTTTGAACAAGAGATAAAAAACTATTTTATATGACATTATTAATATTAGATAATATCTATTTATTTTCATTAAGGACGTTTGTAGCTAGATATTAAGGTAATGACATCTATTATATTTTCACTTAAAAATTTAAACTAAATAAAAATATAAACTGAAATATGCTATTTCTAAGTTACAATAGCTCTTAGGGCTACAGATTCAGTATCAAAATTATAAAGATCATCTCAAAATGAAAAGATAGCCATTAGTTTGGCTTTTAATAAAAAGCTCGGTAGTAAAAAATACAGAACTGCTAGAAAACATATAGAGAAATTCAGGTTGCTTTTCTAATAACAATGATAAAATCTTCATAAAATATAATTTTTATTATATACTTAGGTATGTAATTGAAATAATTTCAAATTTACATTTAATTTTAATTCACATTACCATTTCACAATTACCAGTGTATCAATTAATATAATTTAAAAATTTGCATATTTTAATGATAAATTCCGAGAAAGTTGAATATATATATATATATATATATATAATGTATATATGTGTCCATTTCCCCTATCATTTTTTAAAGCAATTATAATTTTATGTAAGATTATAAATTTAAAAGTCCGCTATATTTATTGCTTCGTGCAAGTATATTTATTCGTTATTTACATTGGAATTTTAAAATGATATTCTATAATAAGTAGGTACGCTTGTCCGAACCATCAATTTATGAACAAAGCGACTGCTTTTACAATAGTGCTAATGCAAAACATTTGTAAATTCTAGTACGAGGTTTAAAATACGAGTCGTATGCCAACAAATCATACGATTCGCCAACAATAAATGACACGATATATAGTATACATAAATAATATCATAATTTCTAATTCTACTTTATAATATAACTTGTATAATGCCGGAATAATCTTCAGTTTATGTGTAATTCGAATTTTAATAGATATTGTATTCTTACTGCTGAGGGATTTTCTAATAATGTTCACGAAAAGCAATTTTCACTTCTGATCATATTTAAGATTTATAACCTCAAGTGAAAATTCTATACCATACTGCTTGATATCGAGCTAATCAGAGTCCCGGATTCCAACCCGGGACAGTTTGTGCTATCTCATGTTCTTATCTATTACACAACGACAGGTTCATTTTTGTTATAGCTCATTTTTTTATCTGCATTTTTACTATATCTGACCTTACAACTTTAAATTGCATGATGCTATCATTTTAATAAGACTGAGTCACCTTTGTTTGTCTAAGGCCAAATTTTGTTGGATAGAATCATTTAGAAAGTAGAGCAAGAACGTTTTTTTAATCAACGATTTGCAATTTTTGAGATTCTAATATGAGATCACACCTGTATCTTGATAGATTAAATTTTAAATTTAATGCGGTTGCATACATAAATAAGATCACACCTGTATCTTAATAGAATAAAATTAAAATTTATACTGATTGCCTACATGTATGAGATCACATTTTTTAATTGATGAATTTGACGATTATTGGATTTTAGTAGATAGTTTTTTTTACAAATTGGATTTTATTTAGTTATAAAATAAAGAGAGATCCTTCTACATTTTTATTCTGGAATTGAATGAATTTTATTTATTTAGCAGCAATCAGAACTTAACAATTCCTATAAGCTGTTATGCTGATTTTTTAAACGACTTGGCTTTTTTACAGATGACAACCCGAACGGTTGTGCCTCTTCTATGAGATTATTTTTTTTATTAAAATTTCCGTCATACTGATAATTTTTTATTGATGCATCAATGCCATTTAAGAAATATTTCCACTTAGAAACATTTTGCTATCTATATTTTCAATTAAAAACTGATGTCACTATACTTGAAATCAAGCTGCCTGAAGCAGATATCGAATCTAGGAGCCCTGATAGTTTGACAGTATGTAAAAATTAATGTTCTGGTGAAAAATGACCTTTCCCATTTGTATATTGTTATATAAAAAGTAAAACCGATATATAAAGAGCAACAGAAGATATCATCCATTTCTAACAATTGTTCCGTTACCATTAGCGTCATATATCTTCGTGCTGATTTCTTTTGAATGATTGATAGATTACGTCATGTTTTAAGAACATGTTTAGCAAAAGGTCAAACATATATATTTTTGCAAACTGATGTAAGTGAATAAAAAACCTCTTCGAGAATTTGTTGATCTAATAGTAAATATTATAACATTTACAGCATCTATTTGGTCAAAAGGGACCACTTTCACATAATTTCAATGATATCTCGGTTAAATAATGAGCTAAGGAATTGACAATTGGTATATCGAATTTTCTCAAAAAGATCTTTAAAATTACACAAATTGGCTAATATCTTAAATATCGGTCGTGCCGATTCTGTATGGAACAAACGCTCGCCTATATATTTTATTTCGAAGCATTAACTGTTAAATAATTAATTAATATAATTGGATTTTGCATATATAATTAAAATCGGAAAGTTTGTACAACAATTTCACTTAAAAACGTCGCTTCAACAGTAAGATTCAATTTCAATCCTACGATTTTTTTGGATTGCAAAAGAGACATTTACAGTACATTGACACAGAAGTTACAAATGTATATTTTATTTTTAAAATAGCATATTGCATAACTCTACACGTTAAATGAAATCAATTAAATGCTCGATATGTAGGAATTCATACAATTTTATTAATAAATAAATAATTTACATTTATTCATATTAATGTACATTTCAGGTGACACAAGTTTAGATATGAATTTCTTGGTAACATAAATGTATTCTATTTTTAGCTTGACCGCAGTCTAGCATTTTGAAATCAAAATGTGTTTGCATGCGCTCTATGCGTGAAATATGAAAATTTCCTGATTTTATCATTGATTTCATTATAAATCGGCTCGGGGAACCCGTTTAGCCAGTGGGCAATGCATTGCCTTCGCATTCTGCGAGATAAGTTAGTTAAATGAAATATTTAATTATCGCATTTCCATGAAGATAAAGATATTACTCGCTGCGAATTCAATAAAGCTCGGGGATTAAGATTTATATCTGAGTTAAGATTGAGACTGGATTTAAATTGCTGTGATTGATGAAATTAACCGAAAATAATGCATGTTGGCTGATTGTGTTATTATTTATTCCATATTACTGAACATGGAAACTTTTATTTATTGAACAGCAATCAGAACTTCAGGGTTTTATGAGCTGTTGTGATAATTTACATAACTAACAACATCGGGTTTTTATTGGAGGCGACCCAAATAGTATTCCCATCTCTGTGTTTAAACTTTATTATCATAATTTCTATAAGAGTGATGAATTTTTATTGATGCAGCAATTCCGGATAAAAGCTATTTTTTACTCGGAAATATTTAGATTAGAGGTAAAGTAGGTTTGGACAAAATGACATGGAATTTTGTTTTCTAATAATATTTATTTAATTAATGATATTATAATCTGTCTTAATCCTTTGTATTCATCTTAGATTTATTTATTGACTTGGTAGTAATCAAAGTCTTGAATTAACTATAACAATAACAACAAACTATAAGAAAATGTGTAAAATAAATTAAGGACTTACTGAAATACTAATTTTTAAGTAGTTGGTTTATAAATATGTACATAATAATTTTTATATCGTCCTCAATGATAATAAATCATACTTTTCAACCTTAGTTTAATTGCAATAAAATTGTTCAAAATTATTATTATTTAGATAAGTACATTTATTTTAATAGAAATAATTGCAATGAATAAATCTCAAAAAAACATGACAAAACGATCCCCAAAATAAACTTTTGAAAGCGAGATATACGTTTGAACCGATTACTAGCGACAAAACTGTGAGAATGACGCTCAACATCTGACAGGATTGTGATTATATCTGTCTTTTAAGTTATACATTCGTGGAAACATTACTAAAACTGGGCAATTTTTAAATAAGGACTCTGCGTCATTTTGTCCATATATATCAGTTTGTCTGTATTTTCCCCATCATATATTTCTAACTAAGTAAAAGTCAAAAAATCGAAGCGTGTATCGAACATAGGACCATAGGTCAAATCGTAAAGCTCTAACCACTTCTCGCCGAGTTCAAATATAAAAACAATACACATTATATTTGTAAAACAAATCTCAAACCAATCAATTACAAAACTGAATATTGCATTGTACACTGCATTACAATTGGATAAAGATACTATTTAATGTTAATTATATATTTACTCATTTCAGTTTATAATAGACACGAAGATTAATTTATAGAATTAATCTATCACTTAAATGCTTGCAGGTTCCATAAGTATCTACTTACTATTTCTACCAGTGATATGTTCATCTCTGATAATCACTAACGATTACCGTAGTGATCTTTCACAATATTTTTCAAAATGCATGCATATTATTAGCATCATGCAAATTACAAACTTGCTGTTCGAAGTCACTTCAGTTTGTTTATTTCTTCTAAGCTACTGCTGGCGATTTACCGCACACGCGTTCACTAACCCGCTGCTTGCATTTATAATTACAAACAGGGTCGAACTAAGCTTTTAGGAGAGCTTTACTTGTATAATCAACTTATTATATAATATATTGAATTATTCATAAAGTACAAAAAATCTAATAACCATGTCAAAAAATTTAATCATAACCAATTTTTACATTTAGTCATTACATTTTTTAGTCAAATTCATACTGCAAAGTCATTATTAAGTCATAAGTCACTAATTACATAAGTCAAGTTTATGTAGAAGTAAAGCTTATTTGCTACTGTACAAGATGGCATTTAAGTAAAAATAAATACATCATATAACAATTTTGAATAATATTTATTAGTAATATGGTAACACTCGTGATGCACACATTTATTAGTGTCGACTATTATACACATTTATATAATAATAAATTATAAATTATATATTTCTAATAGCATTAAAATTTTACACGGTTTTTATAATGTTTATTTCATAAATTTATCAAAAAAAACGTTACGAACAGACATAAAGACGAACATGTTGGTTGAATTCTGGGACAACCCTGCACATGTATATTGGCAAATAATTTTATATTGGTAAAAAAATATAAATTGTGTTTTTAAGCAGAATTTATTTTTGTTTTCTTAGTTCAACAATACCTATTTTGAATTTAAATTATTTAATAAACTGCAAAACTTGTACTCGTGGCCGCAAAAATTAAATGTTGAGGTATGTCACGTGCTTCTTTTATTTGCCATGAATAAAATTATATTTAAAGTGTTGTTATAAGGATAAAAATGCATTTTATACAGTACCCGTATCAAAATTCTGCTAACGATTATCATATAACATATATTTCTTATAAGATACCTATACCATATTCAAGTACGCCTAAACCTTAAATTCTATGTTGTACGCTTTTTAACTAACTTATATAGTTACCCTAATACGCCTACAACCCTATATACATAATACGCCGAATATTATTTCTTATCTTACACCTATAATGTTTCTTAAACGCTAATTTTTTCGAACCCTACCGAGAATCGAACCCGAGCCCTCTGCGTGGCAGGCAACGACCTTAACCACTACCCCACCGTACCGCTACGATTGGTCGTCTTTTTCCGCGTGTCGTCGCGTCACCTTAGTATTAATTACTTAATTAAAAGGTAAAGGTACCGCGGAAGAACAGTGCGTCCCTTAATATATTACTTGTTGGGGACCAAATAGAGTAGTGGTCAAGGCGCTAGACTGCTACGCGGTGGTCCCGGGTTCAATTCCCGGTGTGGGCGGTAGAAAATAGTGTATAGGGTAGAGACAATAGATAATAGATAAGAGTAAAAAAATATATAGTATAAGGTACTGGCAATAGATAATAGATATGAGTAAAATATAGCGTGTAAATCGTAGTATGTAAGATTTGTAAGGGGTAAGGGGGTAGGGTGTATGTTATATATAATAGGTTAATAGCAAATAATGATGAAGCGGTAATAGATTTATATATAAATGTAGGAACTGACGGTCTTAGGTATCGTACGGTATGATTAGATAGGTAATAATTAGATTCTAGTCCTTTAACGTATTGTAATAGATCTTGGGTACTTTTATATAAAAAAGAGTGCCCGTAAAGAGTGTTTCTTAGTAATATAACACTCGTGACGCACACATTTATTAGTGTCAACCATTATACACATTTATATAACGTTTATATTGCTTTATACTTCAAATGTGATGTGATCGGTTTGTCATTGTAATTAGCATTTAGAAATGAACCTTTATTAGAAAAATGAAGTAATTGCTGATTAATAACTTTTATGATATTCGTTCACACAGTGGATTATGTTAAACATCGCTTAAACAAATATTGTTTTAACAATTTCATATCTGAAAAATTTTTTTTACTTAATTACATAGTTGAATCGATGTAAGATAATAATATTTTAAAATTTTCATAATAGTAGTAAATAAAGTGAGCGGTTTTCCCGGGACAGCCCCGGATTTCCACCTTGAGTCACGGATTTTAATCTTTTGTCACAGGTTTACGAATAGTATTAGTTTAAACAGAATTTTTCCAATTGCTTGGTAATGAAATTGCAACAAAAATTAACAAACTTTTTGACTGCCTGGCACAACTTGCTTATTTGTACTATCAATAAGTTAAATATGAATAAAATGGAACAGACGTTTATACAAGGTTTAAAAGCAAGACAACGATTAGATCGAAAAAAATAAGATCTAATTACTTCTTATTCAAAAATAATTATCTTATATGATGGTGGCACCTTGCAAAGTATCAACTCACAAAAGTTATATGATAGATATTTTTTTAAAGTGGCAATTATTTTTAATCCTAAATTTTTCATACTATTACAGAAATTCCATTTTATTTCGTTATATAGAAAACATCTTTCAAAAATTTATTAACAAAATCATTTTTGCTTTTTTGAGAAACTACAATTAATTTTGTTTGAATTGATCAACAGCTGTATAATTCTACCCACAATTAATCTATTACTGCGCCACTGGTTTCAAGAAAACACCAACATGATGGCAAGTAGTTTTATATGCAAGATTTAGACGTAGATTTATACATATGATAATGTGACATGATTGCATATTATTTAGACGCTTTGATTTAGTTAATTCCGTGATATAATACAGAAACCTGTAGTTAGTTAGCACCTGTTCTGATAGCATGCGATGAAAAAACTATATGGAAATATGCTGATATTTTTAATATGCATAATGTTGTCTACAAGTTTTCTACAATGTTTGTATATTCAAAGTTAATTTAATTCTGTAATTATAACGGCTCATTTACATAAATTTTTAATTACTAATAATGTGTTAAAATTTGAATAATACTTACAGTTTGTATGTATTAAACACTTTCATGCATTCAATCACATGTTGGTTGTTACTGTTTGTATCTATCAGTAAGTTTCGTTGTATTTATTTTTTTTGTTGCAATTTAATATAAATTAGGTTTTTGCAAAACTGATAAACAAGTCGGAAACTGTAAATTTTTCAAAAACTATACTTTCCATAAAAGATTCTGATTACCTTGATACTATTGTTACATTTGATAGATTCAAAAGTAAACTTTTGGTTCACGGTGTATTTTCAGGTTTTTAGGATAAGATTTTAAGATTTTAAGATTTTTATTTATAAACCTTCAGTATATTATTTGAATCTAATAATTTAATAGGAAAAATCAGCTTTGTTCATAGTGAGACTGACTGATTGACTGAAATAAATATATACTGTTTTCAAACATATGGGTTATATTTGCAGAAAATGTGTAAATATGGTGTAAATTTAAAACTTTACAAAATGGTTCTGTAGAAATCATATATTGATCTATTGAAATTCCTCTTATATTGATAAACAATTTATAAAGAAATTTACAATACTATCAAAATCATTTTTTTAATCTAATATATATGTGTCCATTATCCATCAATAGGGAATTAATTCTTTATTCGCATGATATTTTATTTGTGGATATAAATATAAAGAGTTGGAGAGTATATATACTCTATTATTACAAGTTTTAATTTAAATTATAGAGTATTATTTCAGTGCTTTAAGCATCACATAATTATGGTAATGGAAAGAGTAGATCACCATGATTATTACACAACTTTAAAGATGGTATGTTCATTATCAAATAGCCTGTGTAAAATTATAAAGCCCAAAAACAAATAAAAGATTTTTATAAAAAATGATGTAAGTAGAAAATATGAAAAAAAATAAACAAATAAAAATAATCAAACTTTAAAACTACGGTTCCATTACTTGTTCTGATATATCGCACAAAAATGAGGAATATTAGTCTATTATAAAATCGCGATTAAATGATTCTGTCCAGTATATATTCCTCAGTTCCATTAAATCTCATTGGCATAATTTTCTGTCGGCTCACAAAGACGCGATGGGGTTAACCTTAGCGTAATTAATGTCGATATAGAACTTGTACAATTATCAGCTTAATAATAATTAATTTTCCATACTATCACATTTATTAGATCCCCATGAATGCTTTTGATATTAAATTTTGCTACTTGTTTTCCATATAAGGTCTCAAACAGAATTACCGCTCTGTATTTTTTCGTAACCGAGTTGCATTTTTCGCGAGCAAAGTTTAGAGTAGACCGACCGCATCGCGGCGGAGATTTGGGCCAAGTCGAACATCAAAAATATAAGCCGCTTGCCAAATGCCACACCGATGTAGATGTTAATTATATTAACACTTTATCATAAATATTTTTTATACTGTATAATTTAATTTTATTCGGGGCCATTGATAAATGTATAAACAATTTATATTTTTACATTTTACGGTATACGACAGAAATGGCTAATTGAATCACGCAGTAGGCCATAAAATACCAATTTGTGTATTTCACGATTGTTGTTAATTCTATTAGGATAATCCTAAATAGTTTTGAAAGATTTTTTTATCTTCCCGTAGGGTAAGTTATTGTAATCGTCCAAAAATTAAAGTTTTGCATTTCTCGACGTTTTAAAGGTTTCTGAACATTTTGGCAAACCTCAGAAAAAATGGATGTGTGTGTGTTTGTTATGTGTGTCCGCATTTTTTCGTTCACGTTTTCGAGCGCACGGATCGACCGATTTGAATGGTTTAAAAAACATTCGATTCCTATTGACAGAGAGATGTGCTGATTCATTTTTGGCAAAGGCAAGTCCAGCCGAACATAAAGATATATTAATTTTTTGCAAGTTCAACCCTTAAGCTATGAATTCCCATTATACAAATAGAGTAAATAATTTTTTCCTTGTATTGAAATTCTGCCAAAAAATTCTATTAGAACATTTATACAAGCAACTTTCTATTAAGTAACATATGTTAATTATAATGAGATCTTATCCTTATAGCACACTTCTTGTAAAATTAATTAAATGACTTATACTGACCTCTGGTGCAATTTGCTCATATAGATGCTAATATTATGGGCAATCGTATTATAGAATTATGTTCAATAAGTGTTTTAAATTATTTTCGAATATAATACTGAATTCGCGGTTTAATGCGTATGACAGGTTTTGCAAAACTTTATGCTACAAATCTGCTAAAAAAAATTAAATAAATATCACAAATTTTACATTCATTTGTCGGATATAAATATAATGTGTAACAAATGTTTATGGATACATATTATTCTGTTCTACATAATTTTATTCTGTTTTTAACATTTTAATTCCTACAACAATATAATAATTAATGAAATATTTTATTATATATACATAAATATTTTTTTATAAAATTACAATATTTGTTACAACTGCTAAATAATTAACTAACTAACTTAAAAGCAAGAAAGTGGAATAAAAACAATAAGTGACAGATAGTAATAAATATAACAAAATAACTGACAACAATTAAATAGAAATTAAATAGAAAACTTATTTGCGGTTGAAAGAGCGTTTTTTCAAGTTTTTAAGGTTTGTAATGTTATAGTAATTTCATTTGTTTCTTTGTAATTATTTTATGGCATTATTATCATTATTATTTCTTATCATTTTTTATTATTTGATCACAAGGTCATCACAAGGGTAATTTGTTAATAGATATACTAGTTTTTGTTTTTTTTTATAAATTCAATGACTATCAATTACCTTCAGTAGCTTAAATCAATAATTAAATTGATTAAAAAAATTTAAGTTTATTTTTCTAAAATAATTAGATGGGATTACTTAGGTATAAAGCTAAAAAAAATGATACAAAAATGGTGTATGGCCCTATAGCAATTGGTTGAACTTTAAATTTAAAAAATCAATTGAGCGCACTGTAGATAAGTACCTACTTTTATTTTTGTGAAATTTATATATATTTTTTATTATCTTATTACATTCTTTGAAATTATTTTTATTATTATTATTATCTTTACTATTATTTATTATCTGATTTTTTGTTTGCTTCTTTCCTGTTCCAAATTATTTTTATATATCTACCTTCTGCTTACATTTTGTAATTTGTTTTTAGATTTTTTGTTATATTATCTTAAGTTTATACGTACAAAAGCCGTCTCAGGGATCACCGAAATTTGCACAAGCTCCGCTACAACACTTCTAGAGTAAAATCCTAGTATCAGCATTATTCATCAAAATCAATAGATAAGAGTCTTATCATAGCATTTTCACTGGTAGTGATTAGTCATCATTAGTTATTTACCAAATGTTTTACTTGTTGTCCGTTCTAGGGTTGTTGTAAAATTCATTATTTAACCTTTTCCACTCAGATGCAATTCATTCGGGGTTGATGTAAAATTCATTATTTAACCCTTTCCACCCAGATGCAATTCATTCGGGGTTGATATAAAATTCATATAAATCTTGGAATTTGTGAGTGAAAAGGGTTAATATAAAAAATACTATATTATTACACGGGTAATTCGTTATTGGACATACTATCCTTAATATATGAACTATATTCCAAATGATGTTGCTCAATATTTTTTGGCAGTAATATAAAATGTAAGTTTTTACAAACATCAGATATGATTCTCAGGATGCTGGTTAACAAATACGGAAATTTCTGAAAAAGTCGACCACATTGTATAGACAGCATTAGTATTCAGTTTCTTTATATTCACAACTATTTCAATGAATACAATCGAATGCAACAAAACAATAATAGAAATCGTCTGATGTCGGATGAGCTTTTGATGATCCTTTTCTCCTTCTGAGCCAGTTCCAAAGATTGAGTAGCATGTAACCCTAGGTCGTGCATATCAGGCATTTATGGTAATTTTGAGTTATCTTATTGCAGTCACCGAGGTGCTTTAGAATATAACGGTGCCGCTCGGCAGATGTATCAGTAATAGCCGGACGTGGGTCGCCAAATGGGTGCCCGATGAGATGTATCCGCATAAAATTCATAATATAAATTAAACAATGTGATTATAATGTAGTACTTGCTTTTATGATTAAATATAAATTATTGCGTACATGAATAGAGATTCACTCGTAAACCTACGATAGTACCGTTGCTCGTTAATTTATTAAGTAAAATCTGAAACTTTATTGGATAGGTTAGAACGATTTTCAGCATATGTATAATATAAACTGTAAACCTATTTGTTGTCACAAATACAAAATATTGTAATAAAAGTAGTGCAATAGTTCTTTAAGCTTTAATTATTTTTAACTTCTGATAGGATAAGTTATAGTAATCGCAAAAAACAAAAATTAAAATGTTTGCATATCTTTATATGTATTTCAAAGTTTTCTGAACATTTTGGCATACCTTGGAAAAAAGTTATGTATGTGTATTTAGATACACATACATATTATCCACAATTTTGAGATCATGAATCAATCGTTTAAAGAAAACATTCGATTTCTATGGTAAACGTTTTGCTTGGTTTTAGGCAAGGGCGGATCCAGCCGTTTCGGAGATTCAGGGCAAAAAAGCAAAAAGGAGCATTTCAGTTTTCAAAAAATGCATGTTACTTGCATTGACAAAATTAATTATTAACTAAATTTTTGGGAAAGCAGGTTCAACGATTTTGGAGGCTCAGAAGAAAGTCAAAATTTATCATTATAGACATATCCACATTAAATTATCAAATATTTTAGAGGCATTTTAATAATTCTGCATCAACCTTTGTAATGTTTAAATATCACTTATATAGTACGGTATTGATCAACCGACTTATGTAACTGGCTAAATAACCTTAGTGCTGAAGCCATATAAATAAATAAATAAATAAATCGACTTACGGATTTCAAAATTTTCAAAAAATGTAGAGGTTTTCAAAAAATTTCAAGAATTTTGAAATTTTAATCCAAAAAATTTAATTTTGATAAAATGTTGAAGCTTTAAGCCAATTTTCCTTGGAGCACGATGCCATACATCACTAGTTTAATTCATTTTTATTGATAATTACTGGGAATAAAAAAATATACTATATTTCATATAGTCCCGCAAATTCAGTATATATTGTGTTGATACATAATTATTAAATTTCTTTGTTATAGAATTATCTAACCTTTTAATGTTTAGTTTTATTGATTTTACAATTATCCAAAAAAGTAAATTAAAATCTGCAAACGAGACACAAATACAATATATTTCACAGCACAAATTTGAAGAGACAATAATTATTTTTACACATTAAATAGTTATAACTTCAGTGGATGTATTTTGTAATAAATTATCTCATTAATTTATGTTATAGCTGCAAGAAGAGTAAATTAATTTTAAATATCCATTTTAATTTTCTATTGGCAATTAACTACATTTAAATGTTAAAGCTAAAGATATATTATAAATAATAGTATTATTATAAATATTGTTTGAAACTACCTGATATCAAACAGTTAGTGACGAATTCTAATTGCTAATTGATCTATAATCTATAGTGCAAATTAATTTGCGAAATTTTTGCTTATACGAACGTATATATTTAAAGTTTCCGTCGTTAATTTATGAGCTTACAAAATATGAGTTCAAAAAACGCCTCATCAACTATAAAACTACATTTACTTTACAAGGCATGTTTCTTCTAAAACATAATTAATAGAATTATAGTCGTTTATCTTGTTGAAACTCACTTTATTTCTCGCGTGAGAATGTATGAAAACGTGTTACGTTGAATTTCGCAAATGTTTCGCAACTTATCATATACTGCAAGATTGAGTGTTGCGCAGAAATATCGTTTTACCTATAACGACCGCATTAAATATTCGTATTTGATATAGAGGATCATTAAAATTTTCAGTAAAAACCACAACCTAGAGCCAATAGAAGCAAATTTGTATTTTAGTTTATTTTTTATAACAAAATTTATGCAAGCCCTCATAGTAATTGTCCAACGTCAGTAAAATTCCAAAAGCTCTAAAGCTCAATTCAGACAAAACGCACAAAACTAATAAAAATGTTTAGACATTGTTTTTAAACGTTTGATAAAAATGATTAGTTAATACATAATTTTCAAATATCAAGTCCTCCATATAGAAATTTATGATTTTGTACCATGATACAAATTTTGGCTAACCTTTTTTAGTGTACTACTTTATATATTGCTTTCTTGAACAAATTATTAATTGCTCGTTGTCATAGCAAATGTGATCGTCTTCTTTTCCATTTAGATCAGAAAGGATTATGTTGCTCAAATCTTATGTGATATTACAAATTAGGTTCAAGGTTTTTTAAATGTAGCTATATACAAAATTTATTACATGGTGCATTAAATTTGTTCTCGATTATCCTATTAAAACGCAATAAACTCTAAAACCGGTCATGCAGTAGACTTGAATTTTTCCAAAGGCAGCAATCCAAATCTGTTCACATTGAAGAACTTTGCGATCAACATTTTATTTTTATAATGGAAATTAATTAAATAATTAAAGGTATGAAAGGACAGGTTTTTAGTGGATAAATAACTAAATTAAATGAATCATATAATACTTTTATTTATATACTTCTTATTACATATCTAGTAACTAGCTGTAATCAAAATACATGCTTATGTATAGAATAGTTCTTACAAGAAATTATGCATGGGTTTTCATGCTTGATAAAAGTCATTCTGCAAAACGTTCTCAATTGTTTTAAAGCTATGTTTCTTGTAAGTGTGCATTATTTTATTATATTTTGTTGTTAAATTGTACGAGGATAGCTTATATAGAATTATATGTAATTCGAATTGCTGTTCATTAAAAAGAACTAGTTGTAAGTGACATTTTGCTTATGAGGCAAGTTGCATGAACTTCCCGATATGTGTAAATTATCGATGTAATCAATTATAATTTGATTTCTCTGACTACTTATCTAACTTTTCACCTGTCCACGTATGTATCTATCTACCTCTCTAACTGTCTACATACCGACTTTTTTTTAGTTTTTTATCTGTTTACCTGCCAATCCGTTTACTTGTTAGAAACATTTAAAATTGATTACTATAACTTACCCTATGAGAAGTTAAAAAAGTGTTGTGTTTTTTTGCAATAGAATTAAAAGTAGTACATTAAGCCTCTATTCCTTAATTATTTTATGACATGAGTTGCCTTTATATTTGAGATACTTTGAAATTTTAAGATATTTTATTTGTCCTCTGACAAGAAATAAAACCGGGACCAATTATCGTTTATAAATCAAAGAATTATGATACTATATTATTTGCAATGTATGCGTTTTATAATATCATATATTAATGTATCAGCACCTTGCACTTTTGTATTGTTTGAAGTTGAAACAAAATTATACCGTAGCCTCCAGTAAATATACCAGACACTTTGATATTTTCAAAATAACACTTCGACGTAATTGTTTAACTGTATAACATGTACCTCATGTGTCTTGTTAAATTTCATTCATGGCGCCTGCTCTATAATAAATATATTAAATCACTTAATAATACTGTTATGAAATTATCCAAAGTTCATAAGGAGACAAGGTCATTCACATTACCTTAATCCAAGAACATAATCTTAATGTACTAATCTTTCTAGGATGTATACAATGGATATAATATCTGTTGTTTATAAGTTGTGCTCTATGATTAGTAATGGCAGTATCTGATTTCTAATAATAATGGTTCAAGCTTATATTAATATAAGAAACGGCGAACACGGTAACTTTAAAACGAGTTTTGTACTATCCATGACTCATGTTTATAAACTAGTTAAAATTAACGATTTTAGAACCATTTTATTATAGGTTATACCATAAACTAAAATAGTGGTTTATAGCATAACCTATAATAAAAATCGTTACGAATGCCAAATTAGTGAGTCGTAGATCATCATGGCATTTAGTAAATTCATATAATTTGAGATAGATAAATGTGAGATTTGGGTGAGAACTTGGTTTAGCAAACACTGGTTTTGGGTTTGATAGCCATCTTGGATAGCTTGGTATCAAACAGTAGTGATATCAGATCTTAACTTGGGATTAGATATACTTCAAATATTATATAATGTGAAAATAGCTTTCTTGGACACTGAAACAAACCAATTAATTATGCTAAAACTAGAATATGAAAACACCTGGGTTGGTTTTTTATAGAATGGTTTTATAAAATATTAGATTTGTATATATAATAATAGTTTTATAAAATAATTGTAATTTAAAAAGAAATATTATCGCATATTTGTACGAATACATGAACTTCTAAAAATAAAACGTACATATATATATTTATTACCTTTATCACATCTCTGGAACAATCAAAATCAAATGAATTATGTTCAATTAATTTTGTAATTGCTTCATTAAATATTATAGAGAACATAAGATAAAATATGTATCATTTTTGATGAACAATTTGCTATTTAAACTATTTGAGAGCTTTTTCAAAGAACAACATAATTTTAATTATTAATGAAGAAATTGTAATAGTTCTGGTCTATGTAGTACCTAAGTTATTTATATTGGCTTAGTAAATAATACTAAAGATAAATAAAACCTTAATTCGTTTATTCTAATGATTGATTAAATATAATTCGTAGACTTGAAGCGTCACAAAGTTTAAACCCGTCTTTCAGACAACTTGATATCAAGCTGTACTGATATCCCAGTAAGAATAGCTTTTTCTAGCATTGCTGTATTAGGCTAAACATATATCACTATTAGGAAATTTGTGATAAAAAGATGTTTATTTTATTGTTTAGTTAAATATAATTCGAAGCCCTGAAGCGTCACAAAGTTCAAACGTGTTTTTGACAACTTCATATCAAGCAGTACCGATATTTATTTTCACTCTCATAGAAAAAATACACGAAACCATGTTTCCAAGTAAAAATATTGCTGTGTAAGCTAAACATATATCACTATTAGGAAATTTACGATAAAAATATTTATCAAGTATATATATATATATATATATATATATATATATATATATATATATATATCATTGGGTTGCCTTCCAAAACAAATCAGGTGGTTAAGAAGTATCATCACAATAACTTATGAGCACTCTTAATAACTGTTTTTCTACTATTATTTTCATTATTCACAAATTTTATTTATTTTATTTATTAATTTTATCATTATCATTATTTGCTTTTATTTTATATTAAATCAACAGAATACGGATATCATTTTAATGAAAATACTATCCTTTATTTTGAACTCTATTTCATTTATAATTATATTATTATTCGCTTATGTTACTAGATGTTATATTATTTAGCAGTAGAAACAGATATTGTAATTAAAAAATAATAAAAAAATAAGATGATAAATAAATAATTTTAATGATAGGAAATAAATAATTTATATTTCCAGTAGCTTATTCCCACGTTTTACAACCATAACCGCCCCGAACACACACAATAATCAATTTCAATCACTCTAGCCGCAAAAGTTCTCCGTAAATGGCAAGTTCGTTAATAGAAAAAACAACCTTATTTTTGTATGTCGAAAACAAATATGTTACCTACACATTATTCATATAACATATCAATTGCATTGCATTGGACACAATTAAAATAATCCACAACGGAATGTTTATTTTTATTTGTTGACCACCGAAGGACCTCGCCGTACATGTTATCATCAAAAGTAGAAAGTCGAAAGCCGCCGTATGGCCTCAGGTGTTATTGTAAAATATTATTATTTGAGTACTATGGCTTACGGTGTTCTTTATACTAGACAATGCATAAATATATTAAGTCGAGACACGCGGTATACTCGTATTTCGACTCGGGCTAAGCTTGACGTTTGAGCTAATGCGAAAATTGTCCACGGCCGGAGCTGAAATACTATAATATAGCATTAAATTTCATTTGTTTGACCAGAGTTGACGTTAATTTTATATAATTAAAATAATAGCGTTTATTAGAGAATTTTTACATTATGGATAATGTTTTGGTTCATACATTAAAGTGAAGACTTGTTAGGTTGTGAAATGGTGGATAGTCTATAAATTGTCTATCTGTTTTGAAATACTATATACTTTAAATTTTTTTTATTCAAAAAAAAGGGTTTGCGAACCAAAAGCATATAATTCGGTAATCCAGAAAAAACAAGATATGTAGCTGCCCGATTTTTTTAATTATTTGATCATCTATCTAAATACACTGATGCAGTTCTCTACAGCGATGAAACTTATTAGTAGAATTGAATTATTCATTGATATCGTAATAGGCATTTAGATATTCACATATTTATTTGTACTTTTGACTATGTCTGTGTATCCTTTTTTTTATGCATGTTATTTGAAGAAACTAAATAAGGATATATCTAGGAGCATCAACCATTTACGTTACAATATGTATAACAGTTATTTTAATCTATTCAGATACTAAATTAATTCTATGCTTTACGAACTTACAGACATAGTTACTTGCTTCAATAAATTACTGGAATTTAGCGTGATATAGACACATCTAAAATATTTAGTTTCCCTAGAATATTTCGCAAAAATGTTCAATGAAATCCAGCAGTTTTCTTTCCGATGGTGCGTTGACTATTTTATTGCTGCATTTTTAAATTCTTTATATCAAGTATATATTTGCAATTTATAAAAAATGTAGAATAAAAATAAATAAGTCAATTTTAGTCGCTATAAAAGATTTTACTTTCAACTTAATGTTTAAGCAAATTTTTTGTAGAGCTCAATAATAAATTTACATATCAAATAACCATAATTCTATTACCTTATGGTAATTTTTACAAACCACGAAAATATTTTAAATAGGTTTGTCGCATTTTGCGTTTAAAAAACATCCCAATACGTGTAAATAATCGATAGAATCACGAAGAGATTTGCAACTTTTATCATTGTGACGATAGATTTTTGAGTATTTGGGTCGGCCTAATGATTTTTATAATTGAGACAATTTTTGTAAGTCCATAATATTTTAAGATATTCTTTTAAGAAACCTTGTTATTATGCAAAAGTTAAAGTTTCATTAATTACAAAGATTTTCGAAATGAGCATTGAATTTCATATCTAAATTTTTATTGGTCAAGGGAAGTTCTTGCAACTTTTTTCGAGGCAAAATATCCAACTCAAAAAACTTAAGATTAACGAGTCGAATTTTATGTCAAAAACATAAATTTCTCCTTCATGTAGTTAATAATATGATACACGTTCAATTTTGCTTCATATAAAGTAAATTAGTAATATTACTACTGGATATTTAAAACAAGTCATAACAACAAATATGAGTGCAAAATCAAAAAATTATTAAAATTACATATTGTCAAAAATATATAAATTGCGATGTATGTAAATATTTGTTTGTACTCTTGCTTATATTAAATTCCCTACTAACATTTTCTTTGTACTTGATTTATGCAAAGTATTATTTAATATAATTGAAATTAACACTAAGTTAAAAAAAATCAAATCAAATACAAGTTTATTACATTTAATTTGATATTTACACACTTCGATGTATTAAGATACAAAACAAAGTTCAGAATTTGAGGTCAATTGGGCTCATCGGTATCTCGAAACCCACGCATGCGTTTTCATAATAATATAATTCACGATGTTAGGCAACGGATCTCTATTAGAAATTACTACTATAATCTCATTTTAATGTATATAATGAAATGAATTGCTTTAACACATCCGAACATGTAATATTGTAACTGCAAATTATCTAAAAGCCAATAAGTGGGTGATAACTTATAATCTAGGAAGAAAGTATATGGTATCTTGTATTAGGCCAGCTCTTTAAGGTGGAAGAAAGCGAAATCCTTCATACTTTATTTGAGTAAAATTATGTTAACACAGATCATAATTTATTCTTTTTACTGAAATGGTAATTTTTTTATTTTTATCAAGTCAACTATATCGAAATACAAAATAGGAGCGTAGGTCATTGCAAATATACTTGAAAATTAGATTTTTTTAAATTAATAAAAAATAATACATTATTCCAAATTTTAGTATAATTAAGAAATAATTAGAAATTACTACTCATTTGTTAAATTATTTAAAAAAAATTTTTTCCTAAAATCCCTACAGATTACTTATTTGATAAATATTCTCATCTGTAACATAAACTCCATAAAAAAGTTTTTACACCATTTTTTTTTGTTATCTAGGTTATTCATATGCTCTAAATTACTTATAAATACAACTTTTTCAAATTGCACGTTTTATTGATTGACTCAAAAGATTGACTACTAATTCACAAATTATATGAATATTACAATATGCAATATATCATACAAATCATTATATCGTTGCCACAAGTCCAGGAAAGATTTTATAACTTCCTCTTCCCTAAACGATTTCTTTGCAGACAATAATTTATTTACTGGCCTTATCGTAGAAACCGTGTAATTATATTCTTACTATACGCAATTAAATAGTAAATCGTGTATTTTTTCTATTCTTTTATGATGAATTAATGGTTTGAATTTGCAAACCAAATTATAAGCTATAATGCCAATAATAAATATTATCAATATATTGATTGTTATACGTTTTCTATCATACTTTTTTACTATTTTATTATAACTTGCATGGGTTTAATATTAAATAAAATTATTCATGAAGTTGAACCGTTACAAACATCTTGTTGCTTATATTTTCAAATGATTTATTGCCTAATAAATGGCCGTGCAATATTATAATTTCTCAAAGGTTGTTCCTTATCACGCACTTCTGTGTGCAGAACGAAGTCGGATGACTCACAAGGTGTTCCATATAGTTTTTGTGGCGTCCTTCATAAGATTATTTCATTAAAAAAATGTTCCGTATTCTGCATAGATTCTTGGAAAACTGTTATTAATAATATTGTAAATATGCAAGTATGGTACTATCTAGGAAAATCCATTTGAATGAGCAAATACTTTGTATATCCGTGGCAGATTGCGGTTCTACTGTAGCTTTGTCTATATGGGACAGATGTTAGAAGATATGTCTAATACTTGTCATAAAATGTTTAGTTTCTCGTTTCGTTTTCAAATTATTTTGAAAACTGAAATGGACAACAAGTAAAACTATAGGCAAATAAAAAATCTTCTCACTATCGTCAGATATTCTGAATTTTTTTTTGTTTTATTTTGCGTATTTATACAATAAATACATTAAGCGCTCATTGCAGACAAATTAATATGATGTCGTGGAAAAGATAACTATCTTATGATAGTTATTTTGAAAATTGGCATATTTCAATGTAACATCAATTTCTTTTTTAATCCTTTCCTTACAATGTTGTGGTGTAGTTTTCTGGCAAATGGGTTTGGATGATCCTCAAGGCGGCTTTTGTATTTGTCTGGATCTCTTCGAATTTCTTTATTTATCAAATAAATATTTATATATGATTTTGACAGTATTTGATATGAGTGAAGCTTATGATAATGATCATCAGCCTTTGGGGGTAAAAAATTCAAATAAAACCTTTTTATATGAGGATTTTCTATCCAGTTAAAACCTATATATTACCTATAAACCACACCAATTAATCAGCAGTATCAGAAATTCTATATTCGACAACATACACTTCGTTTTTAGCAAGAAATTATCTGTATCACATATCAAAACACATCAATTTTATCTCAGGTGCCCAATTACATATAATTTCTCTAAATTTTATATTTAAAGCCAACTTTTATTCCCTATATCAGTGATTACTTAGATATTTTTCAATATTAGCATTCTATAAAAATACATAAAAATAATCATTTTCTTACTTCTAATATTGGCTTATAATGGCTGATATAGAGATTGGCTAATAATGGCTAATTGTTTTGTAAAAAACGCCATTTCACCACATGCCACTTCGTCTGTACACCATTCGAGATTCGGTGAAAATTTTATACTTCGTTTTTTTGCAAGAATTCATCTGTATTACATATAGAAACTATATATACATAGTTTTGATAACTGTGTAAAACAAAATTAAAAAATTAAAATATATTTTGACAATATTTTAATCACATTATCTCCTGTTATGATCACTTGATTTTATAATCATTGCTGACTTTTATTCTTTGGATTTTGTAATTGATGTATAGTATTAATTGTTTGTTTCCTTACACACATATGTTTAAGTTTTATTTAATCATATTCCAATGAAAAATTTTAATTAACGAAAGTATTAATAAATAATCATAAAGTACTATATATTTGTTCGTAATATTTCCAGATATGGTGTTATTTGTGGTGTTAGATGTTTGAATTATAATAGGCATGAGAATATCAATCCTTTTAAGGATGCGGTTGCTATAATGAGGAATGACAACAAATAAATTCTTCGTGAGTGATAATGTTGCTGCGTAATTTATTATTCAATTTAATTTATTGCAATACCAACGGTGTTTTATAACAAGGTAGTTTTGTATAGAGGAATTAATCACTACTGCGCCCCTGCAATCATTCCGTGACTGCTAGATGTTCTTGAGAGAACAATGCATTATTTATAAGGCATTATTCTTAAATTCAATTCAAATACATCGTCGAATCTAATGCTAAGCAAAATTTCAATACAAAACATTAAATACAATTCGTGTTGCAATGGAATAATGGCTAATTGTTTTGTAAAAAACGCCATTTCACCACATGCCATTTCGTCTGTACACCATTCGAGATTCGAACAAGATGGAATTTTCACAATTTATGTGACCTGATCTCAAAGTCTCTTTTAAAGCTGTAGACTAATCATAGATGATGACTAATAATTATAAAAAAACATGTAAAATACCAAATATTAAATTATCAGAACTTTACGACATCTATGAGCTGTTGTACTGACTTCTTTTGATGACGTTTATGTAAGGATTTTATTCTTTTAATTTCTGTAATACCTACTGTTGATTTTTTAATTCGTACAGCAATGTAGGGGTTATTTTAACTTGGAAATACTGCTCCCCTTATTTTCTAAAGAAAACCGTCAATCAAAACCATGTCACTACTGCTTGACATTAAGTTGTCGGAGGCGATTTTCAAACCTGAAACTTCTGATTCAATTCCATAACTCTGATCACTAATGCATGAGAAAACTCACCAATTTTAAATAATTTGTAAAAAAAAAGAAATTTGGATTTGATGTCTAAATATTGTTCAAACGTAAACAAATTAAGGCAAAAGTAAACATTAGTTATTTTTATTAAAAAATAAAAAGTTAAGAATTATTAATTTATCATTTAGAATTAATATATTATTAATAAATTAGTTCAATCCTGGCATAAATAATTTGTAATTAAATTACTTTTTTATAACTCTATCACCAATATGCGTTACCATTAACTTTCACGTAAAAAACACTTTGTTATAGAAAAGAATTACAATTCTCGTTCGCATCATTTTATAAATATATATGAAACGATGTAAAACAACTATTATTATTAATTTTATGGTCGTGGGAATCAGAGAAAATAAAATAGTTATTGTACTTTGTTAAAACTTTAACATTACATCGTGATGTTCATTTATCATTAACATACGTTAGCATAATCTGATTTTTATTGTTATTTTATCGTGACTGATTTTATATCCTAGATGTGTTTAATTTGTTGTTTGGTATTTATGCTTAGATGAATTTTATTGCAGCTTGTTGGATTATTGGTGCTATAAAATATTACACTTTAATCGCACGCTGTACGAGATCCATCACTAAATTATCTTACATGCTAACATTAATATAAAATATGCTTAAATAATTGGCTGTGTTTATTTTATTTATAATTTATTAAAAATTAATTATACTTCATAAAACTGCAAAATTTAAAAATCAACTTCGAAAGAGCTTACTTATTATTAGAAAACTTCTCTCATTTACTTATTACGCTCTTACTAACTAATTACTTTTTTTCTCAAAAGGCAGATCGTAATTTAGTAAAAAAAAGTCTTTGTTTGTGTATTACGCCATGATTTAACTTACCAATAAACAAAACATCAAAGTAAATCTGAAAAGTAGAAAAAGTAGAATACAGGCCAAAGCATGATCTTTTACTGATATATGAAAATATTTATGAGAGTTAGATTTATTATATATTTATAGATTTTGAACTAAACTAATGCTTTTTTTGCTAGGAATTGAATATCCTTCCATGTAAAAGTGGCATCAAATATATTGTTATGTTATTTACGAATGACTATAGTATTATGGTGATACATGGAAGCAATCAAATACTAATATTTTTGCAATAAAGTCTCAACAGATTTCACTCTGTCTAATCTTGTTTCACAAATTACGCTCACATCTCATAAATTACGTGTAGATACGCATGATTCTGAATCAGATTTTTATTAAATATTGACCATAATATATATATATATATATATATATATATATATATTATATTTAATGTAAAATTTATGCAATAGGAATTTCGCCTGGGGAAAAAGTACTTTGTTGCATTTTGATATTCTATCTGCAATTTCTCTCAATCTAATGAGTGATTACATGCCTGCATAGATAGGTTCATATAATGTGCAATTGGATATATATATATATATATATATATATGTATATATATAAATATATATATATATATACTAGCATATCCAGCTTTGCGTTGCGACGGCCCTTATTAAAGTCCACCTTATTGAAACTTAAATCCGTTTGACATCCGTAATAAAAAATTCATATCAATCCCAAAATAAATAAAATCCGGATTGAAATTTGAATATGATGGATCAATACTATTGATTAAAGTATTTTTTTAAACTTAAATAATAAATAAAATGAAATAATTAAAGATTTGAATAAATGAGTACATTACAAAATTTATAATGAATAACCAAGTGACTTTTATAAATTTGTTATAGCCTGTTTGGTATTACGTCCTAATATTTGCCTAATGTTTAGGTTTCATTGGTCACATACTATTGGGAACTTGTTATAAGCCCTTAATATTTTCTTTGAAATTTTTGCATATATTTATGATTAGACACTCACCGATTTCAATGAATTTTTTTTTTAATTTGTGATTACTTACAAATCACTTATAATATAAATTTCCTACTATAAATTAATATTCATACTATCCCTGAAACTAACATGGATAAAGTTCTGAGGGATCGGAGTCCAAATCTATTAAATGTTTGATTTTTGGCACTTTTATTAATTTTTTATCAATTTTCGTACTGTTTGCTATAGCTGCATAACAAACGTTATTCATATTCTCCTAATTCAGTATTTTAAAATTGTGTACAAAATATATTAATGATTTTTACTCAAAAAATGAGAAACATTTAAATTTAAATGTTACATATATTTTTTATATAGAGGCAAATATAATTTTCTCAAAGCAATTTATTGATTAAATTTTAATTTTTTTTTTAAATATCTCTAAGTTATAATTCCTCAATTAAGTTGATGTGCGATATCATTTGGGAACGATTTAAATTTTATTACGCGTTATTTGATGAATGTGTAAATAATAAATAATAAATATAAATGGAATAATAAGTAATAAATATAAATGTAAATTAAACTAAATATCCATATTTGCTGATTTTTTGCTCTATTTTAGAACCATGTTATTTTAAACTTCATATATAATAAATATTTTATTTACTCAACATAATAGTGTTCAGCGGTATATAGTCAGAGTCACTATAATCAGTTCATTCTCGATGCATAAACATTTAATGGGCAATAGTTCCGATTCTTGCAAAAGCTTGTATTTGTTAAGACTATATATCATAAATTACAAGATATTTATACTCTGTACTTATTCATTGCGTTTCACACAATTCTGTAATGAATCGCTTTTGCTATGAGAAAAAACTGGCTAGCCTTTACAAAATCGTTCCATATACCTAATGACTAATCGGCCAATACTCCTGTTGTGAATCGGGCGTTGAGTAATCCGTCTGTCGAACCAGTCCTGACGGCTACACCTGCAGCTTTAACAGATATGTGCACTGATATTGTGTTTGATTCTATTTGATCGACCAGAGATGAATAATTTATTCAGCTGTAAGAGTAGATATATTCTCATTAGATGAATATATGTTGATAAAATCATAGATAATCTTCTTGGCATTCATTTCGCGCCTAAATTCAAAGCTAATTTATAATAATGTGGTACATATCAGGAGAGGTAATAGTAACGATCCGTGGTTGCATGCCAGTTTTTGACATAGTGTAGACTTTGTTTTTGAAAATACGTTTTTTGATCCATAGCTACTGAGCATGTATAGCAAAAATAGAAAAGTTAGCATTAACATCCTTTGTAAGTAACTGGGATTCATACAAAATCGTAATTAATTTTAAGATTGTAAAGTATTTTTTAATTGCTGCAAAACGGACTGCTAATCTTTTGCTAGTGCATTTTGCTTCATGTAACAAACATCGTGATGGGATTATACTTTTTTCCATTTAAACTTATTATTTCTTATTATTAGTTATTTTAATTATAGTTTTAATTTAAACATTTTAATTAGTATTTTATATATTTTAATTGGCGTTTTATGTATTAGGTATATTTTTAATATTTGCATAGTACTATATCAAAATAAGAATGTAAAAGAAATATACCACGCTTATTTGAAGTGGCTGGTTAATTTTATTTTTGCTAGCTAATATTATTATATATTAAATTTATTTACATTTTTTTATTGCATTTTATTGTTCATGATGTAATAATTGTCAAAGCTTTATGTTTGATGCAAAATTTATCATTTGAAACGTTTAACGTAAATGGATTTTTTTTATTAAAAACGCAGAATATTTTTATTACGATTATAAATTTTTATATCTCAAGCACTCAGAGTAGAATTGACTCTATATTCTGTTAAAAGATTAGTATGAATTACTTTTTGTATTGATAATAGTTTCAAATTCAATTTCCACTTATTTACTGCGTTTTGTAATAGTGCATGATGACAAAGTCTGATGTTTTGATACGAAATTTATTATTTGCAAAGATCAGAATAATATTTAAATTTAATTTTTTTATTAAAAATGCAAAATATTCATAATGTGAATCATTACTAATTGAGATATTTCAAGCAGGCGAAATTAAATTGACTCTATTAAAAGATTATTATAAATTATTATCTGTTTTGATAATAGTATGCTAAAATTTATATATTATTTATTTACTACACTTATTTACTACATTTTGTAAGGACAAAGTTTCTTATTTGATATAAAAATCACTATTTCTTATTTTATATAGAAGTGTTCAACGTAGAATTTAAATTTAATTTTTTTATGTATATTTTTATCCTTAATTTGCATTGTGATTACAAATTAAGGTCTCAAGCAAAGAGATTTTGATTGACTTTATATTCTACTAAAAAAATACAAATTATTTTTAACATTGAGAATAGTATCTTAAAAGTTTATTTTATAATAGTATGTAATGAATTAAATGAGAAAGCTTAATGTTTTATACGAAATTTATCATTTTATTATACGAAATTTGTCCTTACTATGATCTCAAGCAAACAGATTTTAATTGATTTTATATTTTATTTTACTTTTTGCATTGATAATAGTATCCTAAAATTGATTTAGTAATAGTGTAAAATAAATTCATGCAGAATTTTTTTATATATATTTTTTTATTTTTTATATCTCAAGCCTACGAATTTAAATTGACTATTAAAAACTAATAGAAATTAATGACTAATAAACTAATAAAAATTAATGTTTGTAATATTGATAATAATATGCTAAAATCGAATTGCCTAGTATTTATTGCAGTTAGTAATAGAGCATGATAAATGAATTGATAAAACTACATGCTGGAAATAAAATTACCCTATTAAAATAAAATTTAAATTTGAAATCCTTATTGAAAATGCAGGATATTTTTATGTCTATTACAATTTGAGATATACCAAGCAAACAGATTAAATTGACTCTAAAATCTATTAGAAGAAGATCAACACAATACTATGCTTCCAGAATTTTGTAGTAATAAATAAGGGGGTGTCCATTAATCACGTGAGGTTTTCAGAGGGAAAGGAGGTTTGACAAAAAATCACGAAATATCACGCGGGGAAGGGAGGGGTATAGTAAGATATCACGTGTGTTCATTTTTATCCTGAATTTAAAAAAAAATCTAAACATTTTCAAAAAAAAATAAAAATTTTACAATTAGCTAAAAATACAAGTTGTGTCTGGTGGGGGAGTGGGGGGTAATTTTGAATATAACCAGGGGCCCTCTAAGTTACACTTAAATGTTTAATTCTTTATATGGTGTATGTTGATGTTGTTGTAAACACCAATAAGCATAATAATTGGTGCAAATTATATTTATATATCCACAATGAATTTCATAAAGAACAATTGACAAAATTTGTGCATTACTTTAGTACAAAACTTGTAGATGTAGAAGAATTTATACTTTTATCAACAATTTTTTTTTAATGCGTGTAAAATGTTGTCGACGCCTGGCACGTGCTATTTAAATGAACGATACCGCGAATCGATTATGAATATAGATATAACAGTTTAAATGCCCTTAAAGGCGTTGCCCGCCCCTCGCAAGGCCGTTCGAACCGTTAGCCTCTTAGTTTTCGCGCGCAAGGACTCTCGCAGATTGATCTTATAAGCGCACACTTTCTCTAATCGGGCGGATCTGATACTTTATCATAAATGAGATTGTTTAACAAACGACCGCGGTGAGTAATACACGCCAAGCTGAGGTATAAAACACAAAAAATGTATATCTGATCAATCGGTTCTCTGAAAACAAATTAAAATAATAGCTACGTGTTTTATGTAAATCAGTCGATTAGAATTAATAGTTGCTTAGTATATTGACCGTTAATGGATAATGAGCGTAATTAGTTATAGAGTGCATTAACTGAACGGAGACATTTGTTATTGGGTAAATAATAGTAAAACAAAGATTAAAGCTCGTTTTAAAATCTACTCATACCCACTTGTTCAACTGTTATTATTAGGTTGTCAACAAAGCAAGTGTTGACTTAAGTCTTACTTTTAATATTTCTTAAAAAACAAAATCATTTTTAAAGGTCAAAAATACTATATGAGGCCCACAACGTGTTTAGAAACCCCAGAAGGTTTCCCTACAAGGTTGGGAAACACTAGCTTAGATGGTTTTAATTTTTAGGTTTGATGACGTAGTTAAAATGTTAAATACGTTTTTTAGTAGATACTAAGCAAATTAGTTTTCTATCAGTAAAACAGATTTTCTTTTTATCTATTGAGTAGTTTTGGTTTGGCGTAATGAAACAACACAGACGAAGAAAAGCGGCCTAAATTGACAAATCGAAACGGTTATTGTTTTCGTTTTTTGTCGTTACTGCTTGCTCCGGTAGACCTAAACACGGGGTGAATTTTAACATCGAAATAATAAACAACAGTTACGGAATTATGTTTTTTTGGTTCGTTAAAGAAATTTTTACTGCAACTATCCATATTTATTTTGTAGAAATGTAATCAGTGAATCTCAAGATATATTATTTAAATAAAAAACTGTTAAGGCAGCCCGTAGCTCCCCTACTATGAAAGCTACTCTGGATTTTGAAAATTATTTCAAACTGCTATAGAATTTACCGTTAAAATTTCGGGCTTGCCCGTAGGTAAGCGAGTAGAACGACTGGACTTGAAGTCCCGGGTTCGATTCCACTTCGAGCAGCCTGTCACAAGGTAGTGACAACAATTTTCGAACAGACTAGTATTAAGTCAAATCAGCTTATAGGACTATTGAGTTTTGATTGCTGTTCAAAACAAAAAATATAATAAAAAAATATTTAAAATTTTATTAGTTAAGATTTATATGAAACATAATTGGTTCTTTTGATATATATAAAGGTCGATATAAATATAAACCAGAAACATTTATCTCATCGCCGTCCCGATATTGTGAGAAAAAAGATACATTGTAAATGTACCATATAATACAATGGCCATTTTAAAGACCAAACGACCACTAAGTGGTGGCTTTGGTGTTCCCAAAAATTGCTCTTTGACGTCATACAAATCCTCAGTGGACTGTAAAATCAAATAAACCGATTTCGAAGATACGTACCGAGAGATATAATCAAGAATTTTAATAGCTTTTTTCGGCTCATAAAGTCAGTGGCATAAAACACACATTCATTATTTGCACACACATCGGGTCCGTCCTCCCGTGATACTTCGATCGAACGTGTGATTTCTTTATTGTGGATAATTACCGTTCTCCGGGTACTCAGCGGACGCGCATGAAACAAAGGCTTTTGCCCGCGGCCAGCGGAAGAGTATTAAAAATAAATAAAACACAAACCAAGAAAATAAATAAATAAACGAAGGAAGCCAGCCTTCTCGGTTCGAAAATCCGTTGTACAAAATCGAATCAGAATTGTTCCGCTACAACAATAAGCTCATTAACAACGAACGATACGTGAAAACTCAACCAGTTAATGTGAAATAAAAAATGAAATATGATGGGTCAATACCTAAAAAAAAATGCAATAAGTGCTTGTACGTGAAAGCGGATTTAATTAGTTAACATAAATTATGCAAGCAAATATTTGGAAAAAAAGATTAATTGGTAAAAGCAAAAGAAATCAATTAACAATTTATTTGAAATTGATTGGATTACAAAATTAATTTTCAGGCAACTAAGTGCGGGAGACATTTTTTTCATATAATTCTGTCTAGTTTGATCTATGAGTTTTTGTTATCTTTTAAAATGTCAATCAGGAAATCATTCAAGGAGTTTTGTAAAGATTGAAACAAAAAGTAATCAGAAGGTCTAAGGTCAAGACTGTATGGTTGGTAAATAGGGCAAAATATCCCAGTCAAGCTCCTATATTTTTTATCGAATGACCAAACATGTGTGATGTCAATAATTAAAATATACACCGTTTCGATTTGTCAATTTAGGCCTGCGTTTTTTAATTTCGTTGGTTGTTTGAACTAGACATAAGAATTTATTATTCGATTGGTAATAACAGTTCAAAGTAGACAAGTTTTTGGACTCAACTTCAACTTCTGATAATTACTGATTTTCAAGAAAATAGACTTGTTTCTGAGTAATTCTTTTCATACATCAACGCAAACTATAATAAATACAAATAAAATATATAATGTCTCTTGTAAAATTAATTTTTATCATAAATCAAGATGTAACACAAATTACATGATGCCCACATCTTTTCAAACTATTCCTTCTACCCAATATTTTTCACATGAACATGTATAACTAATATATTCTTTTATGCTACAAGGGTTTTGTTTCAACCAACCCCAGATATGATGTTATCACATTAGTCAAGATAACTAGTTCAACAATTTAGCAATACCAAAAATTGTTACACATGATCAAAATTGATAAATTTAGAACGATGTAAATTATATAATTTTTTTTTTTTTATTTACATATATACATTATTTTCATATCTCAGTCAGACAGAGGTGCCTGGTATGAGAGATTATGAAAAACAGTTTTCATATAATATATACATTTCATTTGACTATAATATCTATTTCATTAATATAATATCTACATATATATATATATATATATATATATATATACACATAACTCTTCAGTCTTCTTTGTCTTCAATTTCCTTATAGTACTTCTTTATTTTTTTTTTTAAATTATCATTATCATTGGTCATCTTAATATATTGACAAGAGCCTGAAATAATATCTATTATTATTGATTACGGCTTACTTATGAATAAATAAATAAATAAATAAATATAGTCTGGCAATTTGTTATATATTTTGGTAGCACTCCATACGACATTTTCTCTCAAATTCTTTTTTCTATTTATAGTTCAAAATTAGCCGATAATGATAACGCAAAACAAAATTTTATGATAGATCCATTTTATAACGTCTGTCACAAATGACATTTGCACAATCCTATTTACTGCATCTTCCTGCGAAAAAGCTATGACAATTTAGACAAAAGCATATCTAAATATCGTTCAAGATCCTATTGAAAAGCGCATATTACTAATTACCCTACTGTTCAGGCAAATAGCCACCAGCTCACCTGCCAAATTTTACTACATTTGACATATAAATACTATCTTTTAAAATATTATTTATTATTATGTTTTAGTTAATTTGCTGCTCGATTTTTAAATTATTTCGCTTAACAAATTAAGTATAAAATAATATATTCAAAATTTCGTATGTTTCACAATGTTAAAAGAAGAAATGAAAACGTTGAACTCATATTCTTTGAAGCATGACAAGAGATTGCGGCTCCGGTGTGATTTGTTTATTTCTTCAGATACGTATCGGCATATTCCACAGATCTCCAATTATGCATCTAACAGGTGATGTAAGCCCAAGAAATTAATCATTTCGGAGGTAATGGCATAGAAGTCTCGAGATATAATTATAGATCTTTGAATCTGCTATTAAACGCAGTTTAAGTTGCGATGATCGTATAATGAATGGTACTAAATTATTTTTTTTGGAAGAGGTACTATAATCTATGCCTAAGATCTAATATACATATAGTGATTTCTTGTAACCAGTTGACGTCGTTCAATCATTCTGACTCCTATAAATTTTGTTAAAATGACGATGAGAAGCTGTATCGAAATAAGCATTTGAAGCTCCCAATGAAAATTTCAATTTCAATTTTAAATTAATGATTTAAATTAATTCAAACTTATAATTGTTGAGTTTTACTTCTTTTATATAGCATGTTATTAAGAATTTAAAGTAAAGTAATAATACATACTTCTAATATTATGATTTTTTTTTCAGAAATATGTAAATTTGACAAGATTGGCTCAAGCTATAATGTGTATAGTTCAATTTGTTTTCTGTTGGCGATCTTCACTAATTCTGAACTCTAAAAATGTGTTGAAATATTGAGAAGTTGCATCAAAAATATATAGTTGAAGGAGCTATCTAAAGTTTCAATTTCAATTTTCAATTATGCGGTGACTCAAGAAAATGCGTTCTAACAAAGATAGTGGTTTTTGTGGTCCAATGCAGCCAAGTTTTAATTTGAGAAAACACTTTAACATGATAATAGATACTTGTGATCTATTTGACTCTTACAAAAATGTCTAAATCTGAAAATATTTGTATGGAGCAATGGTTCTAGTTTATTTTCCGGGGAGTATTCTCTAAATTAGGCTCAAGATTTAACATATATAGTGATTTCTTCCTTGTTTGTTGATTTTTATCAATCTAATTCCCACAATATTGAATAAAATTTCAATGGGAAAATTAACAACTTGCAGAAATCTTTATGTTTTGATTGATGTTCAAATAATATACATATATAAAAAAATAATAATAAATAAATAACTAATTGAACATCTTTTTCTCAGTATTCCTCAATTTAAAAATATTCAACACTAACATTTTAATATCAAATGTAAAAACTTGGGCACTACTTAACAATCAACAATATTTAATTTGAATGTGTGAATTTAACATATATACAGATTTCTTCCCTGTAGATGGTTTTTATAAATTTAATTCCAACGATATTTTATAAAATATCGATGAGAAAATGAACAACAGCTTACAGGACTCTATGTTTTGATCGATGTTCAAATAATATATATAAAAATAATTATTATAAATAATTAAATAACAAATTGAACATCTTTTTTTCAGTATCTCACTATTAAAAGATATTCAATTATAAGTTTTTGGTATCTATCTTGCAGAACATTCTGATTTCAAGGTAAAAACCTTGGGCACTCCTTAACATTCAATAATATTTAGTTTGAAAGTATGAATTTAACATATATAATGATTTCTTCCTTGTTGATAATTTTTATTAATCTTATTCCAACAATATTTTATAATTCTGATTTCTTCCTTGTTGATGATTTTTATTAATCTTATTCCAGCAATATTTTATAAAATAACGGTGAGAAAATATACAATCGCTTATTATAGGACTCTTTATGTTCTGATCGATGTTGATATAATATATGAAATAATGATAATAATAAATATTTTAAATTACAAATTCAACAACTTTTTCCCTGTGTCTCACTATTTAAAGATTTTCAACAATAAGTTTTTGGTATCTATCTTGCACAGCATATTGATATCAAGGGTAAAAACCTTGGGCACTCCCTAACAATTATTCATATTTAATGTGAATGTAATGGAGCCCAGAAGAAGTAAAACGATAAATGTCAGAAAGACATTGACATATTTTATATATATATATATATATATATATATATCGAAATCAAGACTTCCCGTATTTGTTAAATAGAGAAATACAATATGCCACATTTATAGATTTACTATTTATAATCTTTCGACTAATAAATTTCACGTAAACCAAGGAGTATTGAACACAATTCAATAGCACAGCCTTGGCACTTGGCTCTAGGATATAGGATCGAGATCTCACAAGATCTATAGAAATACAATATTGATATCAGATTTATAGATTTAAACATCGCTTTTATTCTTCTCTGACATCTCCATTGAATCAAATGTCGGCGGTCGTGCCAGGCGATACCGATACATACGCGGGTCCACATAACATAACAAAACGAACACGATTCCTCGACTTTGTTTTGTTTTCTGCTCTTTTTCCAACTGTCCGTTATTATTAAAGCTTGACCCAGATCTCATTGCGATCGAAACACCGAGATCAAAAGGAAATAATAAGCGTGTCTGCTGCCTTTTATACAATTTCGAATTATGATATTTGATCGTGACTCAGCTACACGTACCTGTTCTGCTGGACGAATTTTTTTGGTCTCTTTTTCGTAATGCAACATATAACATACAAGATTTTTAACTTCCCAAAGAAAAGTTTGTTTTCGTCAAAAAATCCGATGTGCTAATTCTATGTTTTCTCGACGTTTTAACCCATTTTGAGTTGAACTAGACTAAATTTGGAAAAAGTATATGTGTGCCTATTTGGACAGATTTTTGTCTTTTCATCGACGTTTTCTCAAAAACGCTAGTCCAATTTCAAAAATTTAAAAGCCATTCCATGTAACTCGATACAGGACTTTCGTTTGTCAGTTTCTTCGTATATAGCAGAAAAGTTCTTTTTTGGCAATCAAAACTTTAAGTTCTATAATACAGCATTGTTGAGGTTTATAAAAAATAAAAAATCAAATACAAATACATACATAAATATAAATAATGAACAGAATATCAGCAAAATAAAATTACAAAACATTGAAATAATAATCTTATAACATAAATTGTGGCTGGGACATACCATTAACTACTCTGTCGAGTGGAGAAAAAAAACTCGTCGACGTTTAAGCTAAATATTCTGAATAGATTTTGAAAATTCAAAAACTATTTGAAAGATATTATTTGGGAGTCGTGCTGAGTTTTGTACAAGAATCGGCTAAGCCGTTTGTTTATAATTAACTGTTCAAAAAAAATTCAACTTTTTTGTTGATAGATAATATGTATGTCCTTTAATACATACTAAAATTTTATAGCCAGCAAGCAGTTCAATTCAAAAAAATTATCAACGTTTGAAATATATTATAGTCAAAATGTGTGTCAAAAGTTGCTTTTGTGAAGTGATAAGCAGTGGTGTTGTGCTAATATTTTTTTTGCCGGAACGCTAAAATTTAAAATCCGGTTCATAAACCGGTTCAAAAAATTTGATATATTTCGATAAGAACTCACAAATCTAATATATTGACTTTTTATATAATTAACTCTATTATACACAGCTAGTCTATACATTAAATTGTACAAGTATGAGGGAATCATTGAGTACATAATTTATATTCTTCAATGACATTAATCATATTTATTCTGGTATTATTTGTATTCATTAATACCTACAGGTATTTATTATGATATAAAAGTACTCAAGATTTGTTACAATACTTTATAAGACTTAACCTAATAATATGATAGATAACCTATTACCTATCATACTATACTATATTATTGTATATCATATATAGATATCTATTATCTATCGTACCGTGAGATACCTATACCGTCATTAACTTATTATATACCTACATACCTTTTACTTCTTATAAATACTACTGTCTAATTTATATATTCACCTATATTATATAGGTTTACCTTACGCCCTATGTATTATCTCTACCTATCTATTGCCTATACCGGGAATTGAACCGGGACCTCCGCGTGGAAGTCGCGCACCTTAACCACTACCCTATCGGATACCCCCACTAATAATATAATATGGGACGCACTGTTGTTTCTGCGGGTCATTTTCTAATTAATTAGGTAATTAATACTAAGGTGGCGCGACGACACGCGAAAAAAGACGGTTGATTGTAGCGTTACGGTGGTGTAGTGGATAAGGTCGTCGCATGCCACGCGGCGGACCCGGGTTCGAATCTCGGTAGGGTTAATGTAGCGTGTAAGGGAAATTATAGGTAATAGGATATATAGTAGATATAGGTTAGGTGTATTCGGTATACAATGTAGGGATTTGAGAGTATATAATGAAATATAGCGTATGGTATAGATGTAAGGCGTGTAGTATAGAATGCAACGTATAGGCACACGCAAGGCTATAAAAATACATGAATAGGAACCTATGATGTAGATGTTAGCGTATAAGAAATGCGAATGAATGTAAGATTTAATTTATAAATATTATTTTTTCTATAAGAAGTTCATACACCTCAATTTGTTACTAAATTAAAAACGACTTTGATAAAACCAGTGGTTTTGTGCTAATATTTTTTTGCCGGAACGCTAAAATTTAAAAACCGGTTCTAAAACCGGTTTTCATGTTTTTCCAGTTCCGTTCAAAAAGGAAAGAAACAAAAATTATTACAAAACCCATTGTGTGCACATATATGTATGTTTATTACAATAATAACATTTAATAAAAATTAGTTGAATAATAACGTATAAAATTTACTTATTAAATCATTTTCTGTATGTAGCGATGTTTTTATATTTTTTCTTGCCGGAACGCGTTCCGGCTCAAAAATGATTTGGCGGAACGACGTTCCGGCGCGTTCCGGCTCGACAACACCACTGGTGATGAGTCAAACATTAAAGTCATTTTATTAAAGTTTCGAATAATAAGCTACAATTTTAGGACATGCAAGCTCGTGTTTGTGTAATACAATTAATATAATTACAGAAAATTTAAATGTATTTGAGAAAATCCAATTGGTAATCACAATGTTTCGATTTAATTGAAAGTGAAAACATTGCTTTTGAAATAACAGTTAACAATTTTATCTTAATATCTAAATCTGAATTTCGGTTGATTAAGTACTAAAAGTACAATTATTACAGATTTCGGAAAATTTATCTCACGCAACTTCACTTCACGTAACTTGCCTTAAGGCTAAATGCCACTTTTAACTGGTTGATGAAATTTTGTATGTGTAATATAGAAAAAATATTTTGATTTTACTTTCATTTGAGATATTAATAAGCATCATAAGTCTATGCCATGATTTTAAACTAGAAAAAACTAAATACTCTTTAAAATTAACACATTATGGTCATAATTCCATCTACTAGTAGATTGAGCTTCCAATAGATTTAACATAACTTTATAATCTGTTCACTAAACAAGTTTTACAGTTTTTTCTTCAATCATATTATTATTATCAATTTATTTTTATTTGCATGAATTATTTTTATTGTTTTAATTATTTTAATTTATTTACCTTATATTTATTACAAAACTCTTATATTTATTCATGTACTTTCCTTTATTACATTAATTATTATACATATCGTTAAGGGTTTGGATAATGATATAGTTATACTATAATTTTTGAATTTTTTTATATTTTACATTAACTCTAGTTTTTTATAATTAGATAGTTTTATTATTAATTCTTTATGAATATGAATGTTCTCATGTGTTTTCACTAATTACATTTATGAATAAATTCACAAAAAATTATATACTGTAAGATGATATGTATTGTTTTCAAGGCATTAACGTTGGTAGGTCGTATCCAACAAGCAATTTTTATTACAATAAAATATGTCTATAATCAAATACAATTCTTGTATGTTCTCATATTATGAGTCGCCATTGATTTCTTTTCCATTCATTCCACTCCTTTGATCTAAGAATGCCAAATTCAAATTGTGCTCATCATGATATCAATGTAAACTTGAATAATAAAATAATGGAGAAAATATAGTATTGGGAATCACAATAGTTACAATGTTTTATATCATCATGTAGGTAATTCCAGTGAAATAAATTTTTATATTTATATAAGGTATTGAGAAAAAAAGAATTATGGTGATCACTTGTTCATGCATGTAAAGTACAATTTAAATATGAAGAATACTCATAAATCAAATATGAGTAATTTTTAGTAAAAATAAATGCAGATTATAACCTTGCGGTATCATCAAGTATTGGATCTATTTTACAAAGGAAAAGTGATTTAACACCTACCTAACATTCAGTGGGACACCTTAAGAAGAAGCTGAGTGTCTTTACGAGGGAAGACTAATTTAGTCGATTTCGCAAGACTCATAACTTATTCGCATAAACGCAACTATAAATTTCTGCATCCTTGCAGATTTATGTACAGTGTTCTTAGTAGAGATTTCAACAACATTGCTAGGCTAATGAGCGGTTGGCATGGCATCGGCGTCTTTCATAAGAATCACAAAGACAAAGAACGTTTTCGCATATCATCCCGATTTGTTCATAGTTCTTCGTAAGTTGGCAAACATCTTCGAAGGGCACCAACACATTTTGCTTTCTTTACTAGTTTATGATCGATAACTACTCGGTAACGATCCGAAGATGAGAACTGGTTGAAAGAGATGTCTTATTTTAAAAATATAATGGGAAACGGGTATTAACTGATTTATGGTGCTCTAACACCATGGGCCTGCCTTAGGGTAAACAATCATTCATAACAGAAAATCTTTGAATTAAAATCAATTTATAGCCTATTTGTATTTCAGAAAATGTATACTTTTTGTTGATCATAATCGTTCTAATGATTTGTTAATGCATCATTAATGTAAATTATTGTTATTTTCAAAATATTATATGAAATTTACTTAAACAATTAATTTATTGAAACTCTTGTCATAAGTTAAGCTGAATGACACGTAACGTACTAATTCAACTAGAAGTAAAATAAGACAATGCAAAAAAAATTAGAATTTATTGCTATGTATTAGAGTATATTTTTAGCAAACAGCAATTAAAATAATTCAATTTTATAATTTTTTAAAATTGATTAAAATATTGATAATATTTTGAAATAAAAAAATATAGAATTTACTCAATGATTATCTAATTAAAGCTAAGTTAAATCAATATTTTTTTAGCCTTCTTATGGATAATTATTTCTTATATTTGATTATATACAATTTTAAGTTTCTAAATAGGATTAACTTATTAATAATTGGAAAGAACATTCAACTTCGGTTTAGGTCCATATGCATATAATGTTGCATGAAGTGTATGCTCAAAAATAAAATCTACTTCATAACAAAAAACCAGAAATACGGACTCGATATTTCTCTGTAAGGTCGTGAATGGTAAATAAAATTACCAAAACTCTATCACAAAGAGTTTATTTAATCATTCAAGATATGGACCACACTCAATATGGACCTTTAGTAAAAGTGGTCAATAAACATTTCTGCAAATTATTTAATGTTCTACAAGGGGTACAGGCGTGTTTCCATACAGAATTGGGGTCAAACTGACATTTTAAAGATTTAAGTCCATTTTATTGGCCTTATCGAAAAAATCTAATATCCAATTTTTGACTCCCTAGATCAGTGTTTCCCAAACATTCATGGGTCACTTTATCGCATAAGAAATGATGTATAGATTTAATTTATAAATATATTTTCTTCTCTAAAATATCAAAAATATCTACCATCACATTCAAATCACCCAAAGCAAATGGGTTTAATTCGTGTCATTTTTTAATTTGCCCTCCTGAATTTAAAAATTGCCCTTCTGTAGGGCGTGCGTCCCACCTTGGGAATTACCGCCTTAGATCATTATTTGGCCGAGATATCACTGATAATATGTGTATTTTGATTTTTGTTGTAAAGTTGTGTTAATTTTTTTTTATATATATTTGTAAAAGCGATCAAAACTTATGAGTTCTATGAGCTGTTATGATGAATTACTTATAAACTACGTTATTATGGATGGCAACCCAAACAGTTGTCTCATCTCTATATGGTGAATTTTATTATTACAATTATTGTAATAGTGATGACTTTTTATTGATGCAGCAATGCCGTATCAGGGCCTGTTTTCACTTGGAAACATATTGTTATCTATATTTCCAAGTGTAGTTGTGTTCATGTTAGTATTTTGTAATCTTGTACGAGTATTATCATACATATTTAAGTATCAATATGCACCTCATTATAATTATATAAATGCATCATATCAAATCTCATATCAGACTGTTAAATAAAATGCCTATTATATAAATAGATATGCCTATTGGCGTTTAAGTATATAAAAATAAATAAGAAGTTAATTTAAGGTTGCATATGCTTGGATGTCTTCACATGCTTGGATGTTTAAAGGATACAAAATGTTTGCATTGCATTACCCGATGTTATTTTTCTGTCTCTATGGCAAATTAGGTCAAACCACAACTCGAAACGAAAATTTTCCTTATACGTCTTCAGCAACTCCCATTTTGCTAGTTATCTTGAAGCTTTTATAGTCGCGCTCTGCAATTACGAATCGCTGCCGACACGCGTTAGAGTTTTGATTGGACCGACTATTCATTTGAGCGATGTGTTACTTTGTTATTAGCCCGGGGACAGGTTACATAACACGGCTAAGACGTTTCGTATCATCGTTGCGAATAACATCGGCTATGCTCCTTGATATATGATTAGACGTGCATTACGATTAGTTTTAGACATTTGCCAAAGATACCGACACGATGTTGGCTGTGAAAGATTAGTTTGCCGATGTCTCTTTGAAATTGTCTTATTTCGGACTCGTCACGTACAAATTTTAACATATTCTGCAATACTATGGAGATATTCCATTTTAATGAATTGTATTTTATAACAATCTGGCAATTGCAATAGCAAATCATGGCATTTACGCGCCAAGGTATGTACTGACATTGTTAATTCATCAAGACACCGATACACTCACCATCAGTGAAGAAATTAAAAAGAGTGCCCTTAACTTTAAGAGCAAAATTGACCTTCATCCAAATGAACTGAGACCAAATCTTTACAGCACCACATATAATATAAGACTAAAAAGAAAGGATTTAATAGATCTAACATTTTAATCAATAATAAGTTGTTCTACCATATTATCTGTGATAGGTGTTTGTATATATGTGTATATGTAGTCTGTGTAATGTACTTCGTTTATAATTGTATGTATATATTTGACTTTTTTTCTTTACAATACCAAAACTTAATTAAGATATAATTTAGTACATTAATAAAAGGTGAACCACTGGGTTTTCCTTTTAAAATTCTATGTTATTTGTCAAACTAATTACTCAATGTCTTTTTATTTAGACAGATTGTAATTTATAAGAAAATAAAAAAAAATATCATGGCATATCTTTTCAGTTCAATTTAATTAGGGTTTCCATGATCAATGTGAATTATCAATTCTTGGAAAAGCTTGCTCTGTTATCTAAAATAACAGTTACAGAACAACAATAAAATAGGTGAATTGAGTAAATAGATATTATGCCGTCTTGCTTTTTTCTTGCTAGTAGTATATAAAAATCTTATATGAGAATAAGTTATTACATCGAGTTCTTCAATTTATAAAAAAGAATTCTATTCAGAATCTGTGCAAGGTTTGATGCAGAAAAATATATATTTGTCTTTAAAGGATCATAGCCTAACCTGGAAGCATGTAAGAAGTTTGGAAAAAAAATTCATAAAAATGTATAAAATATGATAAATGGTTATTGATTAATAGTAATAAAACGGTAATGGGAATAATGAACAAGGGAGAGAAAGAAAATCATTGATTTTGTGGTGCTCTCATACCATGTACCTGCCTTCGGGCATACTACTATTTATTATTATAATTATATATATATATATATATATAATCATATGTAATAGTATATTTGGGGACGAATCTTTTTACCAACATACCTTGAAACTACTTAAGATTTTTATATAACACTTGAATAAAATATTAAAAATAATTAAACTTGAATAATTTTGATATAAAGCTTGATAAAAAATATGCCTTGGATGAAAAAACTTAATTAAACTAACTCCAAACTTCGATATAACACTTGAATAACATATTATTAGTTTTAAACTTAATGATATTAACTAAATGCATTGTTATATATTAACTAAATGGTTAAATTTGAATTAGCAATAAATTGACAAAATTATATTCAAGTGTTATTCAAAACTCGATGCTATATAATAGTTTTTTTTTTATTTAAGAATTTTATATCGTTTTAGATGTTTAGATTTAGAATATTGTCAAGATGTTTTTTATTCAAAGAATATTATAACCAAATGTTATACCAAAATTTGAAGTCAGTTTGGGTTATTTCATTCTAAGAATACAGTGTTTAAATTTAACTCTTTTTTTGTTATTAAATTTTTTGTTTGTTTTTAATTACAACATTTATTACAACTGTTAAATAATATAACATCTAGCAATAATAATAATAATAATAACATAAATTTAAATTAATAAGAGTACAAAGGATAGAATTTACATTAAAATGATATCCGTAGTATGATGAATAAAATAAAATTAAAATAATAAATAATTTTAATCGCTGAAGTACACACTTCTTTTTGATTATAAGAGTTCATTTTTTCATTTTTTATTTTTCTTTATTTTTGGAATAGCAATCAATAATTTAAGTAATATTGAATTTCAACAATTTTATTCCTAATAGTTTAGAAACGTTAATTGTTGCAAGCTGCTTACTAAAAGTTAAAAAAAATCTTTTTGGGATCCGGCAACCTAAAAATGATGAACATGCTAGTGATAGGTTAAATAATATTTAAAAAAAATGAATAAAGCTTGTATAGCTGTACTTAGAAGCTAACTTCTAATTAATGAGTCCAAATAAAATATATAATGAATATCTATATTGAATAGATTCCTTGGGCACAGCAGTTAATAGTTAACAAATTATCGATTAATTAGTTCAAAATCTTGATATAATTATTAACAAAATCAGTTAACAATATAAATCACCATTGCCTCTAGCTTGTATATTACACCACTTTCTAATATTAATCCAAAAATTGTAATTGCAACCGTTGTACTGATAATTACCGCATTTTACTTTTCTTTTTGGTAAATCAAAGCAACATTGAGTAACTATTTATCTACAAAATCGTTCCTAGTCATTTAGCGGTATAAAATATGACAACTGAAGGAAAAACAGTTTTGCTGCAACATTAACAACTGTAGTATTAAATTTATTTCTAATATGTACATGTTTTAGTTAGATTACATAACATATTGATAATATTATATCAAGTCATTACGCAATGAATTGAAATTCATCTGGATTTAATAGCAGGTGTACGTAAGTTAAGAATTTGTTTCTACATTATGATTTATATTAATCTTGGTTACATATTTGTAAATTATTAGTGATATATTAAAAACGGTCATATATTTATTTAAATACAGTAGACTTGCATCAATTTTGAATATTTTGCGGATTATGAATCATATTTTTCGAGCTTTGCCACTCGTTTCGAAAAACTCTCAAGTAAATGACTCATGACAGTATTGAACAACAAATTGAAAAATAATAGTTTTTGAACTGACTTAGGTCTATGAATTGCTGTGATATTTCTAAATGCAACCCTAATAGTTGCCTATCTTATCAGAATTAGAATATTTCTAATAGTGATGCTTTATTTGTTGACTTAGAGCATCAAAATTGGGAAAAGATAATTCAAAGCTCTATGGTCCGAATTTTGTTTTACATCCACAAAATTAGGGCAACAAAAAATCAGTAATTATAAGCCTATAATCAGTAATTATAAGTCTATAATCAGTAATTATAAGTAAACTAATGAGGTGTATGTCATCGTGCCTTAAGGCAAATTGCTAGAACTTCCCGTACCGTAACGAAATGTTCGAGGAATACTGAATGTTTTCAAATAGATTATTATAAATATTTTAACATTGTGTAATATTTATAAGAATTATATAAACTGAATTGCAAAGTTGAAATTATTTGTTTAAAGTATATTAGAACTATAGTCAGAATTAAAATAAAATCTGAAATATTTTCGTATACAAAAAAATCTTTTTTTGAAAAAAAAAATTGAAAAAAAAAGTTAAAACAAATTTTTTTTTTCCAAAATCAATTATTTTGTTAAGACAAGCAGAAAATTTTTGAATCATTTAAATCGGATGCTTAGTTGCTGCCATTTTTTACACATTTAGCTCCGTATCTTCGAAATCGCTGGGCCTGCGTTTGCCAAAAACTAATAAACACTTCTCCCAATCATTACTAATTGAATGTTTTTTAGATCATTCAAATCGGATACTCCGTTCTCTCAAAAACTCGATTTCAATTTTCTGCACTCTTTGCTCTATATCTCCATAACGGCTGGACCTGCTTTTGCCAAAAACTAATCAGCACATCTCCCTATCAATAGGAATCGAATGTTTTTTGAACCATTCAAATCGGTTGATCCGTGCGCCCGAAAACGTGACTGGAAATTTGTATCCATACATACATACACACACATCCATTTTTTCTGAGGTATGCCAAAATGTTCAGAAACCTTCAAAACGTCGAGAAATGTAAAAATTTTCAATTTCGATTTTCGGCCCATTACAATAACTTACTCTACGGACAGACTACAATTTATTATTATTATATATGTATATATATGCATATATATATATATATATATATATATATATATATCTAAATTTTTAACGATAATATGTCTCGTTATATTTATAACTCTCCCAGCCCAAGTGTCTAATTCATGGACTTTGTATTTAATCATGATTAAATTGCAGTTAATTGTAGGAAATCATCAGACGTGTTGCATGTTCAGTATGCTACTTTCGATCAATAGATTAATCGACTGAATGATAGACCCCACAATATAACTAACTTTCTCCACTAAGAAGCCAATTCAATATCATTTTTAGTTAAAGGCAAGGCGAGTGCGATAAACATTAGTTTATATAAAACAAATACTTTACAGATAATATTGAGCGCGATATTGCTCAATTAACTGTTGAGGAAACGAGATTTTGTAGATACTTTACATATATCATTGGTATCAGTAATGGAATAAGTTTCAGTATCTTGTTTTTTCAATAAAATCAAAAACTGATATTAAAAGAGATAGTAGAAAATGTTATTTTAATTGCTTAATATAAATTTTTATTGATTAGGCATTTTACCTTAAGGAACTTGTCTTAAGGTAAAAAATGCCAATTATATAGCTGCTCATTTTATTCAGTCGCAGTCTCGAAATATTCTTTTTTTTTTTTTCAAAATTTTCAATTTAAATATCAAATGGTCATTATATTATATGCATTACGAATATACACGTCAATCCTCAAAATCCTGCCGCGCATCTCCAAGACGCGTATATTCGTCAATCACAGTTAACTAGTAAAAATATACAATGTCACTTTTGTTCGCTAATAAAAATCCTAAAGGTTGTCTGTCATGATGTTGTAATGAATAATCAAGATATCTATTTAAGATGTATTCACTGGCATTTAGATGTATTTGCATGATTTATAGAATCTTCTTATTTCCATACCAATAAATCGCACTTTACTATCTTCAGCCAGAATCGGCTTTAAATAACTGCACACAAAGACCTTGCAACGTTTATAAAAAATATAGGAAATAATGATAATCGATAATCGATAATCGATAGTTGTGTCAATGTTAACTCAAGTACCGTAATTATTATCTCAAATGACAATTTAAATATGAAAAAAAATCTTTAATAGTGTTTATGAGATTTTTATAATTTTTATGCTTAACAAGTGCGGTGTGGTTAAGATAATTATGTAGAAAACGTTTCCGCATACATAGGACGTTCAATGTTATTTGATTTCTAGATTATTGCAAAAACTTTGCCTAACTATTTAATGGATATTAATGCAAATGAGACAAAAACATAATTTGCGTTTGAAGATCAAGCGTAACAATAAAAATATGATAACGGTTTATCGCATTGATGTTTCGTTAAGTTAATCTTGAAGTAGATATTTAATTACTTAATAATTGTCCAATTATAAGCAATTTAGTTTTGCAGTGTACGATCGTGTACTTTAATAATATATCTGCATAAACCAAAGGCAGGGATTGGAAACCTCTAAGGTATTAATAATGCAAAAATAATCATCTGATTAAACATCACAAGACTTGTATGTTGGGTAACCAAAATATAAATTCTATTTATTGTACCAAAAATGGCTTAATAAATATTTTTCATTTAACAATATAGTAAGGTTCCCTAAGTCGTACCCTAGCAAAATTGAATAATTTACTTTATCTGATACCAAAAAATTTGAATTATTTATTTGAGTAGGCAAACGTCTACGAGTAGATGGCTGCCAGGATCTATGAAAAAAAGTTTTTTTTTTACTTTTTATTAAAATTTTTAACTCAATTTATGATAATAACATGATCCAAACAATTTTTCCTCATTATTGTTTATGTTACTTATTTGACAATCGTTTAATCAGATATATTGTAAATTTTGCTCATGCTTTTCTACTTGTTTATCTATGTTCATGATATATTAATGGTTTTAAATTCAAGTCTGCTTTGTATTATTTTTCATATTGAGTTTTTGAGTTTTATCTCAATTTAAAAAATCTAATAATAATGTTTTGTCATTGGACTTAATTTTGGTCAAATTGGTCAATTGGTTTCTTGTCAAACCTGCCACCTTACAGATCAATAAAATTTTTCCGAATTGAGTCAAAAATCTTTCATTATTTTTAGTTTTTTCTTATTTATCATATGTAATATTTATTTCTCTAGTTTCCAACTACTGCCTTTTGAGCCTGTGTATAAAATGAATTATTATCCAAGATGAGACGTCCGTCCGACTTTCAAAACATATGATCTGATCTATGTACGTTCTGAATATTAATCAAAAGCCATCAAGGAAATTTGTTTCTAAATATACGTAGATATGTGCATCTGCATGAGATTTCATTTAATCAAATCAAGTTAATTAAATATTATTGATTGAAAACTATATGTTATCCATGGTAATTAATACCGGCTATTTGTCAAAGTCATTTCAAAAGTTTTCTCACAATTTCACACTTGCAAGAAAATATAATTTGATAAGTATTGAGGACTGGTTTTTCAATAATTAATGAAGAGTAGTCATTTCATATTCAATTTTAGATAATTGATCAATTCTACATTAAATTTTGCATGATTTTAGGATGCGCTATGATAGATTTTTAGTTGTATTTAACAATTTTGTAAGTTGAAGCGATACTGCTGAAACGAATGTTAAGTTTAACTAAACGAATATAAGTCTGTAGGAAATTTTGAATAATTTGTGCAAGTTCTTATTTTCAATGCCAAATGTGTGTAGACCTTTTTGTTTGACTTCCGGATGTAAAGAAACATAAAAAATTGTATACCTGCTTTAAAGAAACATTAAACGTTTTATTTATTTTATTTAACGTATCATTTTTGGTATTTTACAGTCTTATACTAGTGTACATGAAGGCAGCTATTTTCATGCCATTGAGCTTTTACACCGGATTGTTACTACCCGGGTAGCGGATTTGGATCAGACTTATATTTCCGACTTCTAAAACTAAAGGCCGCGTTGCAACATATGTAATAAATAATTAATAAATATCTTCTTCTATTAGAACTTAGTTACAAATCATTAGTGGAATAAGAACTTGCTACTAATACATAAATTATACCAATAAATTATTGGTTAATACAGTCCACACCTACAAAGGTTAATTTATAAACCTGAGTTATCGAAGAAAAAACTTAATACGCACATACAACTAGAGTTAATCATGATAATAAATATTAATAGAATTCTTTTTAGGACTTATTATAAGCAGTATAATAAGTAAAACACAACCCGAAATTTCTCAGATGCCACGTTTTGTACGCGTGATATTCCAATTAGATTAATCCTAAATTCTGAAATTGTCATAAGTTAAATTTTTATAACTATGTTAATACTAAACGAAATAGGGGCGACTTTGGGAGTTCTGTTTGCTTGGAAATATATATTGCACTGATTTGAATCCTAAAGACAAAACAGAAAGATGCCGTTTTTTGTTATTCCCTACATATTTACAACTGTCCAGTTGAGAGTATTTAGTAAGTTTGCTGATTTACAAATGTCAGACAAAATAGAGACTTTGTATATTATAATGACATGTTGGAGAAATAACCTTCTTGTTGTGAACTGCCGCATATGTTCAAGCAATATTTGTTTTGACCTAAGATAACAATTTGCCTTTGGTCTGAAATTTTAAGTTCTTCATTTCTCCTCATTACACCAATGAACATATTTAACTTTCTTGATGGAGTGCGAATTTTATTTAAAATATTAGTGACTAACAAATTAATAATTATTTCTTTAATTTTTATATCAATTATTATTTGAGTTTTACTAACGTATCGCTAATTTTCTTACCATACTGAAGCAATTAATTGCGCAATGCAAACGCACACAGCCATTTGCATACTCAAAACAATTACAGTGTTATTGTGAAAGCACACAAAAACTATGTCCTTGTCTGCAGATAATAATTAAACCGACAGTTAATCGCTGCGTTTAATAATTAGCTTAACTAGATCCGAGATTGCAAACGACGATTTTGTTTTGACAACTATTAATAGCTTGCTGGTGTGTCAGCAGTCATTTCCTGAAGTTGTCAATGTCACTTTGATATCTGATCATTTATTGAACTTGCATGTTGTGTATTTACGAGTTATAATTGCAGCTTCTGGTGTGTCAAAAGGTCAACCGTGTGTGTGATTTTGAAGTAACTGTGTTGCTATATAAGAACTTTATGATATGCAGACCTTGATTCACCTACAGGCCATTATCGTCGTCCGTGTCATTTACTGCGAGACTGACAAACCCAGCTTGAGTTTCTATCGCTTCCGTGTGAATGCGTCCATAAGCACCGTCTTTAATAGTACTGAAGCTCGTATTGATGCAGTTTTCCTAAGCTATCTCATCAGAAACAATTCTGAAGATTTTATTATTGATTTAATGTACTCATCCGAATAAGATTCGTGACACGGATTTACCAAAACGCTTCACCATCACCATCCATCAACTATCAAATTACTTGAAATCTGGCAAGAATGATTACTTCTGCTGTTTAATATAATTTACGCGTATTAGCTGAATTTTCTGGTTAACTTTCTATGAGTCTTTCTGAAAAATGTGATTGCATTTAATTTTCCGTCTGTCCAACTTACCTTTCTGCTAAATTCGTTACTGGTTTGAACCAATACAAATATTTGTAACTAGCTAACCCGGCAAACGTTGTTTTGCTAAGTAAGGTATATTCTAAACAATTTCTAGAGAATCAAAAATATTAATACTTTAAGTGTATAAGGATGAGTTGTTTGAATGCTATATACAATGAGGTATTGTGACGAGAAGGGTTGAAGCCCCCTTCTTGGGGTATGCAATGGCTGCCAAATATTATATTCTAGCCTTGCAACCGCATTACGAAGAGGTTACTTCAACACTCCAATCGCCTGCTAAAGTACCTGTAATTACCTGTGGGGGTTAGTAGCTACTATACGAATGAAACCAAGATTACTTTCATAACTAAATCTATTTAAATAATTAATAATACATTCCGCATGTATTTGTGGAACATGACCGTACTTGCATACGGTCATGTTCCCTAACTAATACCACTTATTCTTATATCGTGGTATATGTGCTTATATGGATATATGAGGGGAGAATAGCTACAACTTATAATTTACATAATCTGACCTTTAAGCTGGACCTGTCTTGTTGCACAACACACACACAACTAACACTAACGTATCCCAAGGCGTTCGCCTATGGGATACGTCTTCGTTGGCTCTAACTTCTTAATTGCCAGGATCTCCGGAGCGTCTCTCTGATGGACCCCAAGAACCAATAGATAGTTAGGGGTAGTGGTAGGGATGGTGTACCCTGGGGGTTGACGACCATCAGGCGACAATAATTATCAATACGACGATAATTATGATTATCGTCACACGCCCCCCTGTCACACCAGAGCCGCCCTCGGCTCTAAAAATTGTTGCTACTTCTCAACGATGTTATGAGGTCCCCGTAGCGGTATCCATAATTGTTGGCCGTACGTCCAGAGCCTGGTTTACTTAATATGAATTTGAACGTAGACTGTAGTTGTGGGTGTGTGCCTTCAGTAATTGTGCTTTCGGTCAGATTCATGTCGTCTTGGGTTCTTAACTAGCTATTCCCCCATTTATTAATCAATAAGATTGATAGACAACAAACAGAAAAAATCGATTAAAAAAAACATAACAAGTAATCAATAAAAAAAAAATATAAATCGACAACCATAATCTTTAAAACAAATATCAAACTAAATTTATATATGGGTCAATTTGACCTTCAACTTGAAACTTGAACTTAATTAATTTTGTTTTCCAAGAGCTCGTGTTTGAAGAAAAAACTGTACTTATTTGAACTTCAAATCGCGATGTTATTTAAATTAGACACAAAAGAAAAACTACCATTTATACATAATGCTACAATACAAAAAAAATTACACGTGGAAAGATTAAGAGGTTACTAAAGAGAGAACGTTTTCTTGTACAGTTTTTTTTTCGGAACACGCTATCTTGAAAACAAACCTAACCTATGTGTGTGTGCTGTTCCCTATTTTCTTGGTTGTAGTATTAGTTATTATGAAATAAACGTAACCCGAAATCTAAATTAGTTCGCCAGAATCGATGAGCCCGATGATATGGACAGTATAAAGTAACGCGTGGGAAAAACATAAAAAATAACTAATGTGACGATAAACAATGAAAAATTTATTTACATTTGCTTTAAACTAAACTCGATACTTAAATCACTAAATGACTAACGAGCGCGACATTTACAGTAATTCAGCCTCTACTGGTGTGATTGCCCCCCAAACACAAGACCACAGATGGGGGCTAAGATCTAGTTATCCTTCTTGCTCCCCCCGCAGCGCCCCAACCATAATAACACTAGACCGACCGCTTATGCCCACCCAAAAACAATGGACACTTACAATCACCTGTGTAAGCGGGACACACCCAGAGTTCCCCAGCTCGGCACAAGGGCCCTCAAAGGTTGCCCCCTTCGCGGGGAAATGGCGACGTGCGACCTATGGCGCCATTCCAGTCTCACTGAAGGTACCTTCTTAAATATTCCCAAATCACTCAATATAATACTCATAATAATTCGACGGCTGCGGGTTTGATTAAGGGCGGTTTCCCCGATTAAACCGTACGCGTCCATCGATTCGAACCTCACATCTCAGTGGTCCTCGCTCGTGGACAACTGGGCCCAGCTTTAAACAATAATATTCTTATATTCGCATAAACAAAAAAAAAACGTAAATCCGATATGGCGTCCCGATATAAGCCTGCAGACTTATATTTATGTAATCTTGTTGCAACAACCTACTCTCCACAAACAAAATCCCACTATAACTTCTTTGCACCATGACGACTAAATATCCTAACATATTCTAAAACTTAATTCTACAATCTATCTAAGGGAGGGGGAGGGGAATCTTAAGACTAAACCTATATTATTATATTTAAAAAAAAGTAAATGATTTTTTTCCTCAATCATATACTTCTACGCCGAAAAATCTTTTACTCTACAAAAATGAATCGTGTCATATCAATCTAACTACTTATGAAACGAGTCCGGTCGTTTCATGAGACAGCGTTACTACTTGTCCCGCCGCTCGGACTAAAGCTACGTCAACCGACGGCCGAGTGCCTACGGTATAATCATATACAAAAAAAAAATTGAAAAAGGACTATTGAAAATAAAAAATTAAAAAGGATGGTAAATGCTACGACACGATCCTTCAGTTTATATATTCATTTATATAAACTAACTCATACTTATACTTGATTCTGAACATTAAGTTTGCCCTATCTCTACTACTTCGTACATACTTGTTTCCTTTATCAATTTCCTCATTTCATTAACTCTATTTGCCATATCGGACCCCTTAATCAGGATTGAGCGGTCAAAAACACGAGCCAATAACGATTGACGAGACAGAATTAAAGTATTATCAATAAAAATCAAATCGTATTTTGTCCATATAAAAGGGCATCACGAAAATTTAACAAAACGCCGACGGTATAAACGCGGTAATACACTACAAACGTTTGTTTGGTTTGATTTACGGTGACATCAATAAACAAAAAAAAAACACAACGAAAATAATAGTTTACCTCGAATCATTCTCATACTTAACATAAAACTATTATACTTGATACATATACAATCGGGCACCATAACATAATTAACTTTTTAAATTTGCCCTCTATACTCTCATTACCTTGTAGCAAAGGCTATAAACTCTATCCGTAAACCAAACCAAACCTTTCGCGACGTACGGCTAAAAAAAAAACGACACAACGATATATACATATATAAAACAAAACATTATTCGAATATATTAAAATGGCGAACAAAACGGATAATGCAATAATGATAAATGGGGTAAAAACAGTAAAAGTGACGAAGTTACGCGTATGATATAAAACTAATTTATAATGGAATAATAAAACATTAAAATTAATAAGAATTAGACAAACGTGAAGAAGAAAAAAAACTACTAGTTCGAAAATAAAACAGCGAAAAAAAAGTGTCACTGGCCGTTCTAGCTGTATGACGCACACAACTAGAGCGTTTATCCAACCGTCGGGTACAGGTCCGTACTTGGCAAGACCGAGTGAAACCCTTACCAGTGTTCCTGCACCCGCAGAGATATGACTTCTAAAAGACACTTTGTGCCTGCAATCTGCTCTAATTAACGAAGGTTGGCTAGTCCTTTCGTTACCGTGCCGCATACGATGTATAACTAGACTGGTCGCGATAGCCGTTGTGATCGTTATGCAAAGAAATCATATCCCAATCCTATTTTAGTAGGATCGGTCGGATAAAGCCGCGAATAGAGCACCAGACAATGGTGACCCGGCAGAACTGAGGCCAACATTAGTACGCGTAATAATAAAAAAGAGAGAAAATATTTAAAAAAGAAAACATTATCAAAATCAAATTATTAAAACTCATAATCATAATCAAAATTATTAAAACTAATTCATTATTGCATCATCTTACAAAAAAAAACACGAAAATACACGAAAATATTCAACGTTAAATATTAAGTAAGAAAAAAAAACTATACTAATACTACAAACCAATTACTCTATACCTATTTATTACACAACAATCCAGCTGGTCAGATATGAATAGCATGCCTATGTTTCAACTATTTGAAAAAAAAAAACTAAGTCCTTGTTAAACTAACAAATCCGATTCGGCACTGTCTGCCTGGCTCAAAAAACTTCGACTCTCTGCACGCGTTTCGTACGCGCCAAACATCTCACCCCGTGAGTTTCTCAAAATTCTTACACTTTTACACATAGGCACGCTAGTCTTTATGCTAATTCTCCCCCGTAAAATTACTTAAAAATAAAACTAACGATAATAGCAATTTGTTAAAACTTGTTAAATTGCTAATCCTACACTTGACTAACAAAAGTGACAAAAACTTGACTTATTCGGATAACTTTTTCAAAAACTTTCAAAAAAAAGTTCCAAGTTTTTTTTAGCTAAACTCTCATAAGAGTTTAATTTAAACGATAACATAAAAAAAAACATGAATTCCTTTCTAGTAAACATTAACATATTTAGAAAATCCTTTAATCTATATAAGTAAAGAAAAACTTAATATTTTTTCTACAACTTTCTTGGTCTATAATATTCAGAACTAATAATTAAAAAAAAAAATCACAAATAAGAAACAGACTTTTTTTTTTTTAAATTTATGGTAGACCTTAACTTAATTAAATTATCCTAACTATTTTATTCATAGCGCGTAAAAAGTAAAAAGAAATCTTGCCTCATTCGTCTTTAAAATCGAAAAATTTGGTAATTACAGGATTTGTTAACAACCACGAATAAAAAGAAAACTAAATCAAAAATAAATGAAAACCGCTATAACTATTTGTGTTTATCTGTATTTATATCCGTACTTATGTTTAAAAATATTATTAAAAATGACAACAAAATGCATTATGCGCGCGAACATTTTCAAACCGTTTAACAATCACTGAGTGTGAGTATGAAACTTGTACACCATGCCTGGGTCGCGCACAGGTCAGGTCAAAATCACTGAAAAAAGGATACTTGAAAGTTAAATTTCTCCGAAAAATGGCCATGTGTTTTGCGCGACCAGGCGTATCTGCGCTAAAGTGTCCCAAAGCAAAATATTTGAGCTTACTAGAAAAAAAATATATTCGACTATTGGAATATTATTTTAGAAAATTAAAAATATTTTTGTGGGATATTACCGCGATTTTTATAATAAAAAGAATAAAATGAAGAAAAAAAATTGCAATTACATCTACGATTATGTGAATTTATAATTTTATTTATTTATTTATTTTTTATTGCTTACTATTCAAACATAATAATGTAATAATTTGTAATACTGTAAAACAAAATTGGGAGAAAAAAAAATAGAATTAACTTAATAGAGCAAGAATTAAAATTGAATTCGATTAGAAAAAATACAATTTTGTTATTTTATAAATTTTATACTATTGAATATTCAAAACTATTTGCAACGCACCAAAAAAACGCGAAAAATATAATAAAGTTTAACAAATCCATTAAAATACAACAACTAATAAAGTTTCACACTCACGCCTTATTTAAAATCAAATCAATGATTTATAATCTTAAATATATGGGATACGCGCGCTTTTAAGAAACAAAACTACAGATAAACACATGTAGCGTACACATACGAAAATACACAAGCATAAAGAAATTCGCGACGTTTAAAATTTGATTTATTTCTATCAACTTCTATAAAAATTACGAACGCATTAAAAATACAACCGAAACACGTATACAGTGGGAGCTACTCGCTTGGTTTTTTATTAAATATTATTAAATATAAAATAAAAATTTGTAAGTTGGGGATCGAATGCGTTTTCACCATTGTGACGAGAAGGGTTGAAGCCCCCTTCTTGGGGTATGCAATGGCTGCCAAATATTATATTCTAGCCTTGCAATCCCCTTACGAAGGGTTACTTCAACACTCCAATCGCCCGCTAAAGTACCTGTAATTACCTGTGGGGGTTAGTAGCTACTATACGAATGAAACCAAGATTACTTTCATAACTAAATCTATTTAAATAATTAATAATACATTCCGCATGTATTTGTGGAACATGACCGTACTTGCATACGGTCATGTTCCCTAACTAATACCACTTATTCTTATATCATGGTATATATGCTTATGTGGAGATATGAGGGGAGAATAGCTACAGCTTATAATTTACATTATCTGACCTTTAAGCTGGACCTGCCTTGTTGCACAACACACACACAACTAACACTAACGTATCCCAAGGCGTTCGCCTATGGGATACGTCTTCGTTGGCTCTAACTTCTTAATTGCCAGGATCTCCGGAGCGTCTCTCTGATGGACCCAAGAACCAATAGATAGTTAGGGGTAGTGGTAGGGATGGTGTACCCTGGGGTTGACGACCATCAGGCGACAATAATTATCAATACGACGATAATTATGATTATCGTCACAATATTATTAAAACAGTAAACCTCCATAGTTTGTATATGTTTTGACAATACAATCAAAACTAAAACGGTTATTACTTTCTATTGAAAAACATGGGTATACTCAATCCAGTCGTTTTTGGTCTTTCGACTTATGATTACGTTTCAAGTTTTCAGATTCTTTTGGATCTGGATTTTGTGTATAATGTAAAATAATACTAAGAAGTATACAAAAATTTTAAATTTCTGCGAGGATAGATAGAAAATGAATTAAGTATTTCTTCTTTGACCTGCTTTTGAAAAGTTTCAAGTAATATTCGATGAATTAAAGTAAATGTAATAAAAAGTATTATGGATTTTCAAAGATTACTGTTGATCTCTTGATAGCAATGTCATAAGAATCAAGTTTATAGCTGGTTATACATTTTTTTCCCTCTACTTTCAAATATTGTTGGTAAACGATGCTTAACTTGGACCTTTTTAACACCGGACCTTCATAAATTACTATCATTCACTAATTGTAACTGGGAAAATCTCATTTGACAAAATGTCCCTTTGATCGATACCAATTTAGGTTCTGAATTAAAATAACATAAAAAATAATATAACCTAGAAAATGTTTATAAATACCAATGAGTATATAATTATACAAAAGAGATCTTTCAGAGCAGAGTTTGAGAAAAATATGCCAAAAAGTGCATTTTCATATTAACATTTCAAAAAAGTTAATATATTGAGTTTCTATTAACACTTAAGGCCTGTTTATTAACGTTTTTGTGTACAAATAAAACTACAAACAAAACTACTTACTACAATTTAATCATTATTAAATAATATTTACGTAAGGCATCCTATTAAATGTAATGAACATCATCTGTCGTAAACGTTTGACATTTGCCACCGTCAATTGTTTTATTTAAATTACGCTTCTACAAAAATTTTTCAAGTTAAAAATGTAAAGGTTCTACGCGATTTTGAAATTATCTAACCTTTACGACCATCTCTGGATTAGCACGAATTTGTCAAGACTAAGACGACAAATCGGTTAGCCATTTTCGAGTTTTACCGAATCATTTGATCGAGAGCTCCATTTTTATATATAAGATTACTACAAATGGATTCAAATTTATAACTAGAAAAAAAGTCAAAAAAGACCATACAATCTAAATATAATTAATATTAGATACCCAGAATATGGTATTGGTTTAAGCACAATTAAATTCATTAGTGAGGAGCGCTGGAAATATGAAACTAAGTTCCTATAACTACTGATATTTCATTTCACAATAACTATTAAAATCAAATATTTTATTATAATTTTGCCATTCGAGCATCTAATTTAGGAAGATAGCACACTTGCGCCGTTATAGTCTGCCTGTACTTACTTCATATTACCTCTCGTGCCAGTTTTAATAGCATCCATGGATCAATTTGGGACTTTTTCATTCAATCTACTACTTTGATAGCGTATAATAATTATACTATGAGTTTTAATTGAACATTTACTTGTGAATTAACTAGCACGATCTCATGTGTAATACCGTACTAATAAATAGTTCGACATAGTGAAATCGATAATTCTAGTGCCTCTGTGCTCGGTAATCGTTATGTTATAATTAATATTTGTTATATATTGCTTTTGTATTAATATCACATGCACGTTTGTGTTGAAATTGGCAAAACGATGGTAGATAATGCTCAATGTAGGTCTAAGGGACGTATATTCTCTATTCAGAATATCTTCTACCTTCAGAGTAGTAGAAAAATAATTTCATATTATCTGCTCTCTTCATTTATTAATAGCATAACTACTTAAACAATTTAGCAATCACATACATTATAACACATCATCAAAGATTCATTAATTTTTAAACTCCAGTGGTAATTAACGCAAACCAAGAGTTTATGATAGATCAATTTTATATTACCTAAAAATGACGCACCTGCACAATTTTGTTTACTGCATTGGTCAATATTATGCAGAATGCTTTACATGCCCAATCGAGACAAAAAATATTTTATTATCGTTTAAGATACTATTGAAAAATGCCTGTTACAGCTTAACCCTATTATAAGCCTCTATGACACATTGAAACATTATTTATCTTCAGTAAGATTTATCTTGCTACATAGAATTATTTTATTAAATGCATTATATAATATGAGAATGATTTATTTTGAAACATTTAATAATATTTTAATAATTGAATAATTTAATAATATTTCTTTGTTTCCCATATAATTAATTAATTACTATCTGCTTGGTGAGAGATTCAGTAATTTTGGTGACAAATGTGTAAATATTGATTTTAAAATGCTACGCAGTACTACGGATATTATTTTAATGTAAATTCTATCCTTTGCACTCTTATTTATTTAAATTTATGTTAGTATTTGTCATTATTGCTAGATGTTAATTATTTAACAGTTGTAATAAATATTGTAATTAAAAAAATGCTACGCATTGGTAGCCATTTTAGGTTTGAAATTGGGGGAGAAAAAATTAGTACAGTAATAATAACTTTACATTATATGCTATTTGCTAAATCATAAATTTATAATAAATTACCTAAATATAGAGGGTTAGTTTTTGCGAGTCTTCTGAGTATATTCGATGAGATCGCAAGTCTTTGGTGAGTTGATTCGAATGATATTTTAGTCTGGTTTTGCACTCAGATGCATATCTTCTGATTTCTTCCTGGTGGATCAGCCGATTCGGGACATAGTTGCGCGCCTCTAGCTTTTTAACAACATTTCAAATTAATAAAGGATTTTGATATTGTTGTTTTATACAACAATCCAGGCCGTATTTTATTTCATTAACCATACATACACAACACAGTGTTAAATTTTCATCGATTGGACTTTTTACTCAAAACGTTTGATATTTTAACAAAAAAATCACATTACCATATTTTTAAAATAAAAAAGTCAAAATGTCGCTATGGGTTGTACATTTGGGCATGGTTTGTCATACCAAACTATTTCTGGCGTATATTGGCAAAGGGCCTGGATGTTACCTGGATAATTTTATTTGTACTATTACCATTGAAACTATATAGCATTGTGAAAGCAAGTTTACAATAAAATTATTAATTAAAGCAATAAAATAATTTTATGACAAATAAAAATATTTTTATATTCGCCCAACACCGGGAAATAATAAATGTATATGTATGTATGTGAATATGTTTGTATTTGCGTACATATGGATTATTCTTGACTTGATTTCGCTTTCTATTGTTCGATGAATAAATATCTTAATGACACAGAGCCAAGAGCAAATACATCAAGTTCAGAATCCGTGTTGTTCTAATGGATTTGTTACTCTAACATCGAGCATGCGTTCTAATTCGGGACCACGCAAATTTCAAATGTGTGTTATTTTTGTCATTTATAGAAATACTTTCTACTGTCATATCAACAAAAGATAAGTGATCTTGACATAGCCGATTTGATCGATTTAATTGGAACTATGTAAATTCTTTGTACTCATTGCGGTTAAATTCATTCAATTGGTATTTTAATTATTTTGGAGATTTTGTTGAACCTATTAGATTTTGCAATGATTCATCATAATCTATACAAATTTACAAACAAACAATTTCTGAGAATTTTTGTTTTAACAATTTTTTCAATCGTCTCTATAATATAGGCGGTAGAACTCAATTTCGTGTGGCTGTAGATAATTTATATTAAGAAGTTCTTGATAAGAACTAAGAAAGTATTAGTAATTTTTATTTAGTGTACTTTGATTTTTGAAAAAAAAAACATTTACATATTTTATGTTTTTCATTCATTCGACTCGTTACAGTAAGAAAGTAACACTTATATAACTAAAATAAACTTCAGCCCAACAATAAAATAATGTTATACAATTTGCAAAATTTAAAAACGACTTATTATAAAACGCAATGTTCTAATTACGATAATATAGAGTTTTCAAATTAATTAATTAATCTTGTGAAATCCATTTTGTTATTCTCAAACGTAATATTATAAATTCATTTGTGTCATCATCAGTCGCCAAAAACATTTCTTTAATCCTTATATAATAAAGGATTCTCAATAATTCTAATAAATCTAAAAATATAAAAAATTGTCAGTAAAATCTATATAGATGTTAAAATTGCATAATTTCAGTATAAGTTAAATAATTTGATTAATTTTATTTTAGATCCTCGTGACACCCCTTACATGGAAGATCGACTGATATTATTTTCATGATATTCAATACGATGATGCTTTTTGGAATATCTACTTGTGCCACTAAGCTGTTCTGCTCTCTAACTGAATTCTCACAAGATCAGGTAAATTACATCAAATTAACCGTAATAATATTAATTAATTTTTGATTATTAGTTAATTAATCAAAAATAGTTTTTTAAATTAAAATTTATTTCGTGCTCTTCGAATCTATAACCTGTCCACTTATTTGTATGATTCGTGTAAGTATTGAATTTTTGTTATACATAAGTGATATATATATATATATATATATATACGTATATATATATATATATATATAAAATAATTTTCTGAAAATTTTAGCTCTTAATATTGTCTTTTAGATAGAGCGCAATTCAATCAAAGTTTTGTATATATGTAAGTGACAGGAGAAGTCATGAAAAATATATGAATAGTTTATCCACTGCAAAGCACTCCACATGTAAATGTTCCTGGGTCATATTAACAGTCTTTGCAAGTGCCAACCTAATCAAATTATATTTAAATTGGATTGGCACGATTGAAGTTCCAAGATTTTGATACATTATTATCGCGCTTTGATGCATTAATTTTTTAATTATGAAGCAAAATCTGATAATTTATTTTTAAATTATATTATGTGGCATGCCCAGCAAATTGACTGATAATGAAAAAAAACGAAGGAGTTGGGAAGTTTCATAACTTTGCCATAATTTTGTATGGTACCTACATCCCTATCAAAAACTTTTGTGTCTTCAGATTTTAATCAAGGGTTGTCTACCCTTAATACTTTTTGTTAAAACTTCGAAGCCACAGATTTTTGTTAAATTTTATTTTTTATAATGCAGAATTAAAAAGTACCTCAAATTTTGACTTTCCTAGCACAAAATAATAGATGTTCGAGTATCAGTAGTCCAATTACTTTACATCTAACTCGATAATTGATCAATTGTCGTCTTTTTGGTATATGTTTTTCTTGAAATATTTTTTTTTGACAAATTGAAGATCCGTCTAACGTTGGCACACGATATATGGAGCGCTAATACACTGGACATAGATTACATAAAAATAATCTATTCGACCATTTGCTATTTATCAGACTCAGTACCTTCGACATAGTGTATTTTGAATTAAAATATTTTTATACGCCATACAAAATTGATAAATTTGTAAATAATTTCTTGGTAAAAGTGAAATACGATTTATAATCTTCAACGTGTTAAATATCTTATAGTCTTATATACATTATTTATTATCATCTGAGCCCTCTCTAATTGATAAATTTGTAAATAATTTCTTGATAAAAGTGAAATACGATTTATAATCTTCAACGTGTTAAATATCTTATAGTCTTATATACATTATTTATTATCATCTGAGCCCTCTCTAATGAAGAAGAAACAAACGTTTTCATGTTCGAGGCGAGGGAAGAACAGTTACAGTTATAAATCGGATGGCTTGGGTCTGACATGATTGCAATGCGTAACGATTTCATAATGAAATTTGCTAATTTATAAAGCTATTTTCATAAATGAATGTAATTATATGTGATTAGCATAATGACCATGGGTGCGAGATGCATTTGTCAAACCATTATTATGCACATTTAGCATTGTATGTTTTGTAATGGAGTTATCGCAATGACAAATAAATAATGTGTTAGTAGTTGACACGTTTAGTTTAAAATTAGATCAACCATGTCAAATACCGTGTAATTTAATATGTATTATATATATAGAGGGAATAACTTCAACTTGTTTTTATTTCCAACATAAATTGTAGTCTTGTCTTGTCTCAGACATTCAGTCTTGTCTTGTATTATGCATACAGTAATTAGGATACGTTCAATTATAATGGCTTTTAAAAAGCTACTCTGTAGAGGACCTAACATTAATGAACAGAGTTTTAACATATAGGTCAGAAAATAAAGAAAATTTTACAGGATAAACCTAAATCTGAGTATAATTCGAATAAAAATAACTATTTAGTTAATTCGAAGAGATTATTTAATTTAAGTCTGGAGAGGGTGATTAGTGTTTTATAACTTTACATCCAATTCATAAGAATGGTTGATATTTTTCTTTACGATTTTGAGCGTAATTTCTATTTTTCCCTCACATTATAAAAATTTGTCTTTATGTATGATCCAATTAGGAATATATCTCAGAGCTGAGATACCTTCTCAAATTTTCAGTTCATAAATTATATATTATAAAGTACATGTTGTAATTTTCATCATTCATCAATATACGTGTTGCTTTGACGAGGCTTAACTTAATTTTACATAGAACATGCAAATATATACTCGAAGCAAAACTAATTAACAAACATTGAAAATTTATTGAAATTGAATTAAAACAGTCCTATATATTTTTTCTTTTGAAAATAGAGATTTAGTTATAAACATGGTACTTTGATGGTGAAGAATTATTTTAGTAAGACCAGAATCATTAATATTTTACGTATATTATAAAAAATAATTGTATATGCAAAATTCATATTTTTATACTCATTCCAGTAAATAAATTTCCCATAATTCGATTTTCACCTGTCCTGCACTTAATTGTTGTTTTTAATAACAAAACATATACTAAATATTCAACACATTTATGAGGAAATGATTCAACGTATTATTTTTTCTTTATCTATTTTAAAATATCATCACTACAATATAAAAAACAAATACAGAGAGTTATTAACACCAGCACTTAAAATCATTTCTGAACGTATAATATTTCTTTGAAATTTTATTTTATAATTCACTTAAAGATTCAAATATCTGTGCAATTGATGAAGAAAAGTATATATTCAACAGTAACAAATTATGAATCTTTAAATAATAATGGTATATTGAGACAACCAATAAAAATTGAATACATAACGATAAAACTTTTAATACTCAAAATATAAATTGCAATAAATTCGTATTGCAGACCTACTTTCTTGAATACACATTCTTGCATATTATTATTTTGTATTTATTTATTAATTTTTTACTTTTTTGTACTTCTATGCAAAATGTGTTCTAATAATTATTCATTCAACGTACGAGTTATTAGACCGCGCAAGATTAACGCAGTAGAAATCTTCATGCGATTTAAATAATTAAAAAACAAACAAATTGAAATATTCTTAATGGGTTATGAAAAGGTTTTTATAAGAATACATCACACTTCGAATAAATAAATGTAGAGTATTAATAAAAAATCAATAAAGTTTGGAACTAATTCTGTATAATAAAATATTTCTATTATATTGTATTTCTCAACATAGCAAAATTTTGAGTAGTAAAACAACTTACGCTTTTCCTACATAAGCAACTGAGAAGAACTTAACACTTATTCATTATGTTTAAACATAGAAAAACCATACATAATTATATTTATACATGGAAATTTTTTAGAAAAGAAAAATTGTTTTGACAATTTTGTAATAACCTCTTGATTATAATCGAGAAAAATGAATGATTAGCTTGTAATGTTATCCTAAGAATATATATATATATATATATATATATACATATATATATATATATATATACATATATATATATATATATATATATATATATATATATATATATATGAGTGAGTTCTTGAAGGCGATACATCAAACAAAGAAAAGCCTGGCTTTTCTTTGTTTGATGTATCGCCCTGAAGAACTCTCATATATTTCAACATCAAAATTAACTACTAAATCATATATATATATATACGAGGTCTGTTCAAAAAGTTTTCGTAATTTTCGTTTTTTCAAAAAAATATTTATTTATTCGTCTACATTAATGTGGTCCCCTTCAAAGTAGTCCCCCCCAGATATAATACACTTATGCCAGCGTTTTTTCCAATTTTCGAAGCACCCTTGATATTCACTTTTTGATATGTCCTTGAGCACTCTCGGCGATTTTCTTCAATCGAGAAAAACCGCCGTCCTTTCATGGGTCTCTTCAACTTTGGGAATAGGAAAAAGTCACACGGAGCCATATCTGGTGAATTTTTGCACTTTGCAACACTTTATTTCATTTTTTACGCAAAATTTAATACAAATTCTTTGACTTTTTCAATTCTTCCATTGTAAAAATCGCCGAGCTCAGAAAAACACGTCGAACCTTAGCGACTACCACAGACAAAGTAAACAGTGAATATAGCTGAAAATTTCATCATACTTTAGGGGCATGTATACCAACACAATAAAAAAAAAATTTTGACAATCAGACACTCCAGACCCGCGAAATTTAATTATTAGTAATTCCGGGTACTTTTTGAACAGACCATGTATATATATATATATATATATATATATATATATATTTGACTTTCAGCAATTATATTGTGAAAACCAAAGCAATTATAAGTATAAGGAAATCATTGAGTACATAATTTATGTACACTAATAACATAAATTGATTTTGATATTAATTGTATTAACACCTACGCTTATTTATTATGGTATTGGTATGGTTTATTATGATATAAGGCTCAATTTGGGATATGATAATCTTACTATTATCATACTATTATATTATACTATACTATTATATATCGTAGATAATTTAACTATTATCTATTATACCGTAACATACCTATGTCATCAATTTCTCTATCCTACATACCTATTTAATATTACGTTATATTCTTAGTCTACCTTACGCCCTATGTATTATCTCTATACTGGGGATTGAACTCAGTTCCTCTGCGTGACAGCCACGCACCTTAACCACTATTCTATCGGGTCCCCCACTGAAAATATATTATGGAACACAATGTTGTTTCTTTGATTCATTTTCTAATTAATTGAGCATTTTCTAATCAATTGAGTAACTAATATTAAGATGACGCGACGAAACACGAAGAAAGATGGTTGATTGTAGCGTTACGGTGGTCGAGTGATTAAGGTCGTAGCCTGTCACGCGGCAGACCGGGGTTCGATTCCCGGTAAGGGTGAAAATAGTATGTAAGCGAAATTATAGGTGTAATGTAATAAATGTTAGGCGGTTTAGATATAAGTGTAAGGATTGAGCGTATACGGTGTGGCGGAAATAGAGCGTACGATATAATAGTTATAAGGCGTATAGCAACGTGGAATGTAGTGTTTAGGCATAGGTGATACGCATACGCGAAAAGAAACTTATGATGTAAAGGTTATAGTATAAGAAATGAAAACATAAACTTCTCCTTCGGGAAGTTAAGAATTCTAAAAGGCAAATGGTATTTTAGTCATGTTATTTCTATAAGAAACTTTGATTGAGTTGAGGACTCTCTAAAAGTATATTAGTATATAAAACTTTCAGAGAATTTTTTTTATCATTTGGGAAGCATTTGAGCCCCTGGGAGCAAAAAGTTTTTTAAAAATATTAATTTTAAGGACCACCCTAAATATATTTGTGTGTGTATGTTATTTGTATAGATAAATGTAAATCATAAAAATCTCGTCGTATATTGTCGGCTATTAAACAAGTCCACATCCACATCCACAGCACGAATCGTGTGCAGGCGTGCAGCGAGCGATTAAAAGAATGTTCACAGCTCGGCGGGCATAACCGGTGCATTGTTAAGGTCATACAATCGGCAATCATGGTAATTATATCGTAATAGAAATGTAATTGAACTTTCCATCGAATGTTAGCAGTACAATAAGTGGAACAGGAGTATATCGGTCGTCCTTGAAGGATTATAACGCTGGATAACTCTAACGCGAATTAAATATCCAATCGGTTTATGGCCAATAGTTAAAATCTAATCAACGGAACGTTAGTTAGCGCGATTATCTAGCGCTGTGCCGCCTTAATGATTTATATTTTTCTGTGAACGCGAGGACAAATCAAATCGTTCGAAACGACTTGATATGGATTTCCAATCTTCTTTGAGCTCAAAATAATAAGCTAGCAGCTCAAATTAGTGATAATTATAACATTATCTAATTATATTTTAGCTGAGAGATCAATAGCATTCATTTCAGATATGTTTTTATTGGCGTTTTAATACTTGGTGTTCCAATAAATTTCTATTTTATAAATAAATTTATAGTTTATTTACTTCCCGTAGGGTAAGTTATTGTAATCGTCCAAAAATTCAAATTGAAATTTTCATATTTCTTCACGTTTTAAAGGTTTCTGAACATTTTGGCATACCTCAGAAAAAATGGATGTGTGTGTGTATGTATGGATACAATTTTTCGTCCACGTTTTCGGGCGCACGGATCAACCGATTTGAATGGTTCAAAAACATTTGATTTCTATAGGGAAATGTGCTGATTAGTTTTTGGCAAAGGCAGGTCCAGCCGTTTCGGAAATACAGAGCAAAGGGTGCGGAAAATAGAAATTAAGTTTTTGAGAGAACGGAGCATCCGATTTGAATGATCTAATAAACATTCAACTCCTAATGACGGGGAGAAGTGGTGAAAGACAGGTCCGGCCGTTTCGGAGATACCGAGCTGAATGTGTAAAAGAATGGCAGTTTTTGAGAACTAAGCATCCGATTTGAATGATTCAAAAAACTTTCTTCTTGTTTTGACAAAATAGTTGCTTTTGGAAAAAAATATTATTATAAATATTTTAAAAAAATATTATTATATAAATATTTTTTGTATATGGAAATTTATTCAGATTTTAGTTTTGGCTAAAGTTCTAAAGCTCACTTATATACTTTAAATAAATCATTTTAACTTTGTAATTCAGTTTATATATATATATATATATATATATAACTCTTATATATATATATATATATATATATATATATATATATATTAAACAGTGTTACAGTATTTATAATGATCTATATGAAAATATTTAATATTTCTCGAACATTTCGTGGGGTAAAAATGACCAGCTTTTACACTGACATAAGCAAGTAGTAAATTAAGTTAAAAAGAATAATTTTACAAAAGTTAAATTGAATTAATAGTTATTTCAACGCTTTTAAGGAACATTTCTTACAAAATACCAGACGAAGCTCATATACGATGATATATGTAATCTATGTAAACGTTGAGCCCATGGATTTTTTATTTTGCATTAGTTAAATAATTTAGCTATTACTTCGTAAAATTAGTTTAGGTTTCATAATTATTTCTATAATTATCATTTTGACTTGCAAATTATTACAGCTTATTACATATTTTGCCTGATGTTTAAAATTTATCGTCGTGCATTTTCATAAGATAATATTTTATATAAATTTTCTTGGCACTCGTTGCGTTTAAAGTTTTTCGCTCTGGTAACTTATTTACCAACGGCAACGGATTTGCAAACGAGATTACAAGTGGCAACACGACGAGAAATATTGTGCTGAAATTCTCGCATATTTTACCTTAGTAGAGGAACCCGGATTTGATACAGGGGACAGAAAAATAATAGTTAATTTACAATTTTCATGTTGATAATTATTGTTAGCAATCTCTGCTTAATGTTAATGCCTATGTAAAACAGATTGCAGAATAAATTAAATAAAAAAACATTAAAAAAATTAATGTTCATATTTTATAATGAAATCATCACTACTGGAAAAATTCTAATAACGAGCAGACTTCTAAGAACTGCTGTAGTGGTTAAGGCATCTTGCCTTAAGGCACATTACTAAAACTTCCAGTACTACTTATAGTTTGAAAATTTTAAGATTTGATTTGTTTTTTAGATTTAAATTCAGAAATTTAGATTTTCTTTTAACAATTTCCGAAAATTTTAATTACATCTGGATTTCTTTCAAAGCGATCGCGTCGTGTGCCTGTTTTTGAGAATAAAATATCAAAGCGCGTAAGCGCCGCGTCGCGTTCTCACGCCTAAACATTAAAAATCTTGGTGCGGAATCCACATAAATGAAAATAAAATTAGTACTTATGGTACTTATTATTGAAATCTTTATAAAATATGGGGGCCGCATTTAGAAATTTGGCGCCCCGGGGCACTGACAAAAATGCCGCCCCATCCCTGAAATTTTATGAACTTTCGAACTTTTTTTAAAGTAATCGCGCTGCTTTAACTGCGAGGGACAAAATATCGAAGCGCGTAAGCGCCGCGTCGCAGTCTAACAGATAAACAATGTTACAGAACTTATATAAATGGAAACAAAAGTTATACTTATTATTATAATATCTTTAAAATATCTGATAATTTAATGTGCATATGTCTTATGATCACTTTTGTCCGCCAAATGTTTCTTTTTCAAATTTTTTTATTGGATCATCGAAACCGCTAAACTTGTCCCCCACAAATTTAAGCAGTTATTTATTCTGTAAATTATTTTGATTGTTATTGGACGCCTTTTTCTCAAAAACTGAATAATCATTTTTGGCATTTTGGCCCGTATCTTCAAAACTGTTGAACCTGCCTTGACCAATAACTAATCAGCACGACTCCTTATCAATAGGAATTGAATCATAAATCGGTTGATCCGTGTTCTCAAAATCGACTTGAATGATTAAAAAATATTAGATTTGTATTGATGGGAAGACGTGCTGATTAGCTTTTGGTACAGGCAATTACGAAAAATGATAATTTAGTTTCGATATTTCTTCTCTGAAACAGCTACGCAGCGCGATTGCTTTGCAAAAAGTTCATAATTTTCGAAAAATTTCAATATACAAAAAATGTGTTTTAGTCTTTTTTTCATTTTTCAATAAAATTTAAAGCTCTTTATAAAATGTAATTTTCAGTACGGAATGTTTCAGTAATTTGTCTTAAGGCACAATGCCATGAGTCACTAGTTTAAATATTTTTTTCGACGCTATAAGCTTGGAAGTGCACAAATACGTCATTTTAAGAAGGCTCGAGAACTGAAGAACATATTTTTCTTAAACTTTCAGCTTGTTTACGGATCTTTATATTGGCCAAATTGCCAAATTTGATAACTTATTAACCAATTTGATAATTTACGTTCGGAGAGGGAGGCAAGGCAAAATAATAAATTTTAGTTATCGTTTATTTCAACCCAAATTTTGCATTGCAATCGTATTATGTTTTGTTCATTATATTTCTTTCTTATTGATTATATTGTATAGAATTTTTTTCTCACTATCCAAATTTTGCCGCCCGCCAAAATTTGCCGCCCTGGGCAGTAGCCCCGATTGTACTGTGAATCCAGCACTAGTGCATATGTCTATTGATCATTTTTTTCCAAAATTGTGATGAATTATCCATTACTATCAATTTCCACTGACGTTGGTTGAAAATAATTATTATTAACACTAATTGTGATGATAAATTGAAACATTTTTTTATTTTATTGATCCTGTTTATCGACAGAAATTAATTCTTGTATGTTTTACACGGCGTTTAAAATGTCGCTTTAAACATTTTTAGCATTATATTTTCTTAATTTTGATTCAAGAATTAGTCTTAAATTATTTCGTTTTCACTTAACCAAATTTCGTTAAATAACTTTAATATTGCTTATTCTTTATTTTCTCTAAATTATATATTAAGGGGCCTTTTTGTGGCATAGTGGTTAGAGCTTTAGCCTTCCAAACAGAAGGTGGCAGTAAACATTAGTTATAAAAAAATGAAAATGAAAATATGTTTCCATTCCAAAAATAATCTTTTCTCTACATTGCTGCATTAAATTAAAATTGTCATGAAAATAATAAAAACAAATTTAATAATAAAATATATAGATCAAATAGAGATAGGCCATGCGTTGCCTTGTAAAAAGCCACATGGTGTATCCTCACAACAGTTCATAGGGCTTGACTCAAACAAATTTAGCTTATTCTTATTATTTTACCATAATATTACAAATGTAGTTTCAATTTAACCAAATAAAAAAACTTTTTACTCGTACTGTCACCCCGGTGTTCAGTACGAGTAATATAGCCGTGGATAATTTTTTTTCGTCGTTTAAATGAATCTTAAATGGCAAGAAGGTATTCGGCAAATCGATGTCATTGACTCAGCAGGGCAATTAGCAAACGCACTTAATTCACATTAAGCAATTCCATAATTAAAGAACCGAGCAGCGGTTAAACATACAATTTATCGGCATGAGCAACGAATCAGTTGCGTCGTTCTGCACTTTTAATAGCCAAATCGCAATCGGGGCGACTGACGGCTTTTCAAGAAATTCCAGAACGTGACAAATACACACTACTGATGGCATTTTGTACTTATCTGCCATATAATGATCATCTCATAAATACATTTGGGGTAGTAAAGAGTAATACCCCGCTAAAACTAAATGCAAAACAGCTTTAAACGAGGCTATCTTTACATAGAAATATTGGGGTTAGGGATGGAAGTTGGTATGGTCTTAAATTAAACAGTATGTTTTTTTTTAATAAAAATAAATTTAATTTTTATAGCCCAAATTAATACCACATTATTATTTCTTGCAAAAATCGCACTTGCACATACACACACACTTTCAAACACACATATAAATTAATCTGATAAATATTGTATAGATAGTTAGAGAATCACTTCAATAAGTGATGAATGATAAGAAATTATATGTAACAGATATATATTTATCAACCATATAAATTCATGCCTACGAAACTCATAAACTTCACTGCATTTGTTCATGATAATGTAATAATTGCTTGTGATAATTTGAAACCATTTGAATTCTGGCAGAATTTTCGACCTCAAAAAACAAATCAACAGAATGAACAGTAGAGTTCCATATATATAGTGGCTAATATAGTTCCAGGTTTTATGCCTGCCTCGGATATAGTCTGATGTCAAGAAGTAGTGACATCAGTTTAAAATAAAAATTGCAATATATTTCCAAATGATATCACTTCCGATTGCAAAAAATCATCAATATCAGATTAAACTCAAAGACAAAATTTAAATCATTTATTTATTGCATAAATACAGAATGCTTTTTGTTATGTGACAAATATCAACAAATTTTTACCAGATTGAAGTGATGAATTATTTCAAGGAATACTAATATTACAAATCTTTCGATTGAAAATTACCAAAAATTGCTCCTGCAATAATGTATTGGTGACCTATATAATTTCAGTCAAGTTCAGAAAAACTCAAAATTAATTTATTAAAAGTGATGTCATTTATGCCACTAGCAAACTTGCCTGAGGTGGCAATTCTATTTCGTACAACACGAAAAAAAATCTAGCTTGTTCAAGCACATTTACCGTCCTTGTGAAAGTAGTGCAATAACGATTATTTTGACCTTTCTGCATGATGTGACGTTTTATGATGTTTTTACTAGTAACTGGAATTGCATTTAATAAAAATGAAAGAGTATTCCTAATTTTAGTTTTGGTTATATAAAAAAGTAAATGTTTTTGTATTACTACAATCCAATTATAACTAAATTTACTAATATATATATTTTATTAAATAAATTATAGAACTAGCATTTATATTGTAATTCTTCAGTAAATATAGACTTGATGTACTATTTTTTTTCTTTGCAGATGATTATTTTGCTTCCAATTGGGTGCGTTTGATGGTTCATAAAAAACTAAAACGTAACATTTATCGTTTATTAGCTGATAACACTGGAACAAATATTTAATATAAAATGGATATAACGGAAGCGTTTCGCCAAGAAGATATTTCAAAAACTGACTTTTTTGATTTTGTTGTGGCTCCAGAGATGTTCAATGATCAACAGCACTTACAACTTGCAAAACAAATGCGATCGGTGGGAGTGTTTATGGAAGGAAGAACGTCACAAAATTCAGGAGAAGTAGAAGCAAAAGAACAAAATAATAATAGTCTTCTATCAACTTCTGCTATTATGACACCACAGTTAGCAGGGTTCGATCAATTCTGGGGAGCCACTTCGAATGGAACAATAGGATCATCGGACAACAAAGATTCTGCTAGACTTATGGAATCTGCAATTTTAGAAGATTTGAGTAGATATTGTTGGACGCAGCCCGCTGATGCAAGTTTACCTCCTATGGGAACAATAGGTATTTAGAAGTATTGTTTATTGATGTATCATTGGTTTTACTATACACCAATGCAATTTTTATTTCTGTTAAATTAACTTCTATTTTATAAATTTAGGTGGCAACACAGACGGACAAATTTATACATTAACAGTATTAAATGGGGGCTCGAGTCCAGAACCTTGGGTACCGCGAAAAGATGAATCTTCGAGTACTTCAGCGGTAGCAGCTTTAGACTTAGAAAGTATTTTAGGAGGCCTTCCTGGGTTCACAACCGTTAAATCAGATGATGGATTTCAGTATGAAGACAGTGGGTATGCTGACACTTCATGTGTGCTTAAAGAAGAATCGACATCGTCATCTACAAATAATAACAATAATAATAACGATTGGAGATTACAAGATCATAATAATGATGCTGCATCTGCTGATTCCTTGCTTAGAAGTGCACTGCAAGGCAACAAAGGTTATGCAAAATGCATCAAAACTGATGAAGAAAGGCCTCCGGCTACTCCTACAGTTCTGTTTCCTATAGTGCCTCCTGGTGAAGAGCCAATGACTCCGTTCCCATTTGAAGAAGATGCAGTGGTAGTTACGTCTCGTCCAGTGGACGATACTTTTTTGTCACAGCTCGATGCGGCATCATTCCCAGAAGATTATGAGAAAATAAAGAGAATTGCCACAGAAGTCCAACAATTTTGCGCCGAAACTTTTGCCCCACTTACTGGTGCAACGATAGGGCAAACAGCGACTGTTACAATCGGAGACTCAATTGTAACAGTTAAGCCTCCTACAACTAAAAAATATAGAAAGACTTCTAATAAAACGACTTCTGTGCAGCATGCTAATTCCACAACAAATACCGGATGTACAGGAACGACAAGAAAAGAGAGGTCTTTACATTACTGTTCCATTTGTTCAAAAGGCTTCAAAGATAAGTATTCTGTGAATGTACACATACGCACACACACAGGTGAGAAACCTTTTGCATGTTCTCTATGCGGGAAGAGTTTTAGACAGAAAGCACATTTGGCGAAACATTACCAAACTCATCTTGCCCAAAAAACCGCTGCAACGGCCGGTAATTCCCCAACTAGCAAATCTAGCAAAAGGTAGCTACCATATGATTTATCGTACTTTGTAAAATACATGTTATACGTGCTGTGATCTATTCGTCTCTCTGCGATTTTGCTTTCAACATTTTACCAAGATCTTTAATGCTTATATACTTTTACGCCGACATAAACTGCTAATTCTTGCCATTTTAAAGAATATATACATTTAAGGTATTTATGTGATGATCAATGTACTTAACTCTATGAAGACTAAAAAATATTCAAATTTCTAGTATATCTATATACTACTGAAGACATACTACATCTGAGTTAATTGTACTCAACAATATTTTTGAATTTATAGAAAATATGTGAATTTGTGAGATTAAAACTGTTTATTTAATATTCTTTCTGTTAATATAAATAATAAAATGTTTGAAAACATTTTTGAAAGTATAATAAATATAATATCAAATACTCACAAAAAATGCTTTGTGTAATAGAAACCTAATTTTAGTTGAATGCTGACAATAATTAACCCTTAAATGTCCAGAAAAATATTAAATTTACTTTGGACCAGCCCCAAAAGATAGATCAATTGATAAAATATAGTAGGATCAAATAAATTCAACTGTGTAACTATTGTTTATTTGTGAAATTAAAACTATGTTAAAAGGCAAAAGAACAAAAGTCTACAATCCAAAAACTACAAATGTTAACGAACAATAACAAATTCACACAGAAATGCATAGAGTAAATGCATACACTTCAACTAATGCACTTCTAAGACAAAACTGGACCATTAAGGATTAAAAAGTTGACTTGACGTTTGTTGATTGACGTTTTGTCTCTAGTTTTAGTTGTTTTTGTAACTGAGCAAAATTTAAATGAGCGCCATGATTTACGCGATGCAATTGCTGATTAGACACTTTCCATTTCCTATACATATTTTTAATATTAAGATTTTTTTAAGAGTTTTTCAACCATGTTAATGATTTTGATAGTAAAGCATTTTCAAGCAAAATCTAAATATGATTACAGAAAATAATTGCAAACTTAATACAACTTAAAATAAGTAGTCTAATCAGGTTTTAAATTGTAATTTTTTCGTTGAAAGGGAGCTAGATCTCAGTTTGTTTTTAATTGATATGAAGCTTTAGTTGCGTTATTCTTATTGATATAAAAAAACACTTGTATATTTTTATACTAGATGATTTATTTTAATGATTAAATCTTAATATATTGACAAAATGAATTTTATTAAATTGTGTGTATGAGTGCATGTATTTATCAATGGTGACTGGTTTTGTATTAATGTGAAATCACCTGCACCGTCATATATGCAATATAAAACTACTGTTCTGCTTTCATTAAACAATAATATTATTTATAAAATAATTTAATTGCATAATAAGATCTTTATTAATAAGTATAAGTGATAATATAAATTGCCTTTTATTGATATAAGCTTTACAAATCGTCAACTTCTATTTTTTTTTTAATTAGAGATAAGAAACTGCCAGAATATTTTTGAGAATTTATTTCTTGTGAGATGTATAAAATGTATTCTTGTTATATTTTAAGATATTTGATATTTTTAATAAAGTTTATTTGATATTTAGACAAAGTTTTATTTAATAACTAAATAATACAAACATTAGAAAATCTAACAATTCTAATTTACAAATAATAGTAATAATCTAATATTTGTAATATTTATGACTTTTTAATGGCTGTAATATTTATGAATTATTTAAAAATGATTGGAAAATGCACATAACAATGAAAAGAAAACAGATAGATATTAAAATGAAGGAATTGTACTGGCTCATAAGAAGATCATGCAAACTCTCTCTCGAAGATAAGCTTCTACTTTATTAAGTTATGATAATTCAAATATGAACATATGATATAGAACTGTGGGGCTGTGCCAGCAAAAGCAACATTCTTATAATTCAGAGAATTCAAAACAATATACTAAGAATGATCAGCAATGCTCCATGGTTCATGACCATGTTCACGAACAATATTGATACCCAAGGACCCACCATGGCGGAGGATATTAAAAGCAGAACTCAATTTTACAGGATAAATTAGATGTATGTACAAACCAGTCAGTCAAAAAATTCAGGCAACTTAAGAGAAAAAAGCCAAGTTTTAACAAAGTCAGTCTACTGCAGCCCACAATATGAATTTTTCTATTATGCACAGAAAAATGTTCCACACAACTTACTTATTATTGCTATTATTATTATTATTACTATTATTATTAATTATGATTTAATCATTTATTTAATTCTGTATTTCTTGTAGATTAAATTGTAATCTGATTATTGAAACAAGCCATGTACAATAAAAAATTAAAAAGAATTAAAAATCACTCCATAAATTGTATTTCATCAATGGGAAACTTATCTCTAACTATAAAATGTGCAGTGTCTTCTATATTTTCTAATCGTTCCACAAACCCGAACCAATAAATTACTAATCCCGGGCCAAATCTATTCCAATAACTCATGAATTGTTCCTTTATATATCCTTTATGAGTTTCAATATCAGCAAATGAGGCTTTGCTTTCAATCCAATTTACAACATGACCACTGACAGCTATCGGAATTTCTAATTTAAGATCAGGAGTTTTATCAAATCCACTTTGCCTCAATTGCAATTCATCTCGAAAAGATAAATTCATGCTAATAGCATAGCACTTGAGTTTCTGTTCATACTGTTCACCGAGTGTTCGTTTTATGCAATCTGCTATTGGCCCATATAAACTATCGAAAGCAATAGCTTCATATACCTCTGTTGATAATCTTTGATCAGATATTCTAGTTGTATCCTTCATTAATTCACTTACGTATCGTCTACTACCTACAGTTTGCTGATTACCAATGTCGGAAGCTAAGTATTCTTCAAGAATCATCCTAGCCACTAAAGCAGGTGCTATGTCAACTTCCTTTGCGATGTCAATAATCTTGACTCCTTTGTTATATTTATCCATATAGGATTCAGATACAGATTTTGTTTTAACATGCTTTTTGCGCATTTTCTTTTGATATTCTAAAGAAAGTATGGAACTTAACGTTTTCGAAGGAATATTTGGAAACATACGTACAAGAACTTTTTTACAGTCTCTTGATAAACCGGAGTGCTTTCCAATAGCATATATAATTTTTTTGTATACCTCGATATCCATCTTGAAGTAATGTGATGCAAAAACCTTTGCATCCGTACACTTAGAAAATGAAGTTTTAGCACAACTTACTTTGCATTTTCTATGTTTTTCACAAAATCACTCATCTTTCGACAATTAAAGAATTACTAGACAATTGGCGAGCGACGTAAAATGTTATTGACGTTATGTATTATTATATTGTCTAGGGTTGAGCGGTTGGGTTATGTAGGCTCTAGGGGCTGTAGGCAGCTGTCAAACTAAGGGTATGTCGGATGTCGGTATCGGTATGTCGCTGTCGCTGTGCAGTCACTGACAGCTGACCGTCCACAACCGTCAGACGCATGCGCAGACCGTTTTGACCCTAGACCAGTGATTTCCAACCTGTGGGGCGAGCCCCCTTGGGGTGGCGCCATACCGTTTCAGGGGGGGCGCGAAGCTGTTTCAAAAATATTATTTTTAAATGCTGAGTAAGTGTCAAAAACAAATCAGCAAAATACTTAAAGTACTTCTAAGAGTGTTTGAACTCAAAAAAGAAATTGCTATATTTCTTGCTGATAACAAAAGAGACGGAGCAATCTTGTTTTAGGACACAAAGTTCCTCGCAAAATTTGCGTATTTAGTTGATATTTTTCAAAGACTTAGCGATTTAATTAAATCAATGCAAGGATTTCAAATTCGTGCTTTTGTTCAGAAAGACAAGATTACGGCTTTAATGAAAAAATTAGAACTGTGTATAGCTAGTATCAAATAACTTTATAACTTTAACATGTTTCCCACTTTTAAAACTACTTGTGTTACTGATGAAATAGAAGTAAGTAAAGATCTTATTATTATTATATCAGTCATATCACTAGTCTACGAAACCAATTTTCGCATTACTTTATCTAATTACGTCCAAATACGAATGGATTAGAAATCCATTTGTCATTGAGAAACATGATGATTTTGGTCATTCAACAGCAGAGCAGAAAATGATAATTGATTTATCTAGTGATAGCACATTGACGCAGATGTTTCAGGACGAAAATATATTGTTAAGTTTTGGTTACCAGTAAAGGACGATTTTCCTACTTTGGCAAATAATTCTTTAGAAATTTTATTACCATTTGTGAGATCTTACTTATGTGAAACAGAAAATTCTCATAATAAATAGTTATGTTTCTTCTTCTTCTTATAATATTCTTCTAATAATAGAAAATTCTTAAAATAAATAGTTATGTTTGTTTGTATATTTTTTATAATACTGTGTATTATTTGGCATAATTTCAGTTATATTAAGTATATTTAAATTAAATTGTTAGAAAAATAAGAATGGGAGGGGCGCAATATTTTTATCATTCGTAAGGGGGACGCAAGGAAGAAAAGGTTGGAAACCGCTGCCCTAGACTATATTTGCTATGAGGAAACAAGAAATATTGTATTTTAACGTAATATATTGTCTAAGGTAAAGGCTATCAACTTGGTATTAGACAATATAATAATCATAATAATAATAATACTTGTTTGGCTGTGATAATAATAATCTTGACAGGTTTTAGTTGTCAAAGTTGAATTTTTTCAACTTAACAGCTAACTTCTATTTCGTCGCCAACTTCATGCTGGCTGAAATGTTAGCAAATGTCAAAATCTTAGCATGTTTTAAGGTGGTGTTATTCCCAATAATAATGGTGTTTTTACTTACGGGAGGCTTACGGGCTTGTTACAGATGGTTATTGTTTCTTGTAATCGCAGTTTTTATTTATTTCTATTAATAATGCGGCATATCTGTGTCACCAATCATGTGCGGATATTAAGTGAAGAAGAAAATGAATTTTGTTATAATTTCGAAAGAAAATTAACGAAGAAATAAATTGCTTCGTTGGATAGATAGTTGTTTCAGACAAGGCTATAAGATATTTTATGATTTGCATGTTGTGTTATCAGCTGAACAAATTTTAGATCTTTCTATTAGCATTTTGTTGCAGAATGAATTTCGTATTTGATAGGATGTCAGAACTTACAGGATTTCTACACTGCAATTTGATTTGATTTAATTGTTTCGTTACCTGCAGGTATGTTTTGTTTTATTGCATAAAAAGATATTACTTTTAAAAATTTTAGGAAGCTATTGTATCAGTATATGCAAGGTTGAAGAATTTCTCCAAAATTTTATACCGATGAGCAGTATTTGCTAATATTGATAGAAGAGGGTCTTCTCCATAGATTGGTAATTATTTGTGTGAATTTAATATTACATACCTGTTAAAATTTTATAATTTAAATTATATCCTCTCAATGTTTGTTCTTTCAGATTAATTTAGGTACATATAAGAAGTATTCATCATTGATTTCCAAAAGCTTATGGTGGTATGTGGTATTACATACCACATTGATATACAGTTAATATTATTATACAAGTCAACAGTCATGATACATATAAAATTATTCTAATATAAACTAACATTTCTTTTATTTACCATTCCCATCTTATCCAATAATGAGAGTCTTTGCACTTGTGCTAATTATATTTCTCTTTGCGGATTTACTCGGATTTCAGTTTGTGTTGTAAGATGTTTTAGATTTAATTGAAACAGTTTCTCATTTCTGTTTTTTCAGAAAACGTGTGCTCGATTTATGTAGTTTTTGCTCAAGTAGTACTACTGTCTAAGACGTACGCCGGATATATTTAATCTAATAATTTTATTTTGCATTATTTGGTGCCCACTGTTAAATAAAACTACATATTATTATTTTGTTAACTGAGCAAGAGTTCACAATTGAATGGCTGGCAGTCATTGTGCAAAGGAAATAATCGAAAGTAATTGTAAAAAGTTGTGAAAGTAAAAAATAATGACTGTTAATTCATTTTGAGAATTACTATGAGTACATTTATACGAATTGTTTAATTTGAAGTCTTATTTACATCATTATCATCTGCTAATTCCCTTTAATTCATAGATCAGAAGTATTGTGTAAATTGGACCACAATCATTATGTCATCAAGAATTTTAAAGCAAAATTACTTTTCCATGAGAGCCATTTTTGTTATAAATGCATTATTTTATTTCTTTTACTTGAAAAAAGTTACAATTTGAACAACAAATTGACAAAGAATTAGTTACAATTTGAATGAATATAAAGATGCAAACAAAGACTATTCTGTGCTTCGTTGGAGTGCTGCATTGCACCCGAAGACAGCTTTGGTGACGCATCAACAACGACATTTTATAATGTATGTATAATCAACTAATTTCAATAATAATTTGTGTATTTTGCAGGTGCAGGCAGGTTTGAAATTGCTGCTACCAGAGTCCTTCAGTTTTTATATGAACATTGTTACTGTGACGCTCTGAATGTGGTATTTATTGGAATTGCATTTGGCACGAATAGATTTATAAAGCGGTGATTTTGTTCAAGATATTAATTGATCAATACTTCAGTTTTCACTACAACTTTTAGAAGTTTACAAAATCATTAAAGCATTGAATTTCATGATTCGAATGATCACTTGCACGATATGCCTTGCATGTGGGTTAATTTGCTAGTTAGGTAGCATCAGTAGTTTTATTATTAATTATGATAACAAATACTAACACATTAATCTAGTCAACTATTGAAAAATAATGTGGTCGAATCATTTGAGATTATGCAATGTGGATTTGACATATTACATTAAATTTTAATTTTCACTGTTTTCAATTCATGTTAACGCATTTCATATAAAACCAAGTACAATTCTTAAACTGCTAGTGAATTTCTACATTATATTTCTGGTCATCAAGATGAAATCACATGGAGGCCACAAGATATCATAACACTCAAATTGTTGAGTAACGAATGGCCAAGTATCGAGTAAAAATTGCACACTGACTGACTGACTCACTTCACCGGGAATTTTAAAATTTTGTTGTGTTATTAATGATACTTAATGGGTGTACTTCTTAGTGTAGACAATTGTGTAAAACAGTTTGTGTTCTGTTTGAGTGTTTTTGAATCTTGGTCAACTTCCTTATACTTTAGCTTTGTCTCGATCAAAGTGTGCGTAATTGCTTTGACTTGTAAATCTATACAATTGGCTCTCTGATAATATTGAATTGACTGAAAAATGTAGTTTTTTTGACATGTTTAAATTGACTGTAAAGCGTGAACACTTTACAGTCATACATAATCTTAGCATTTTTGCTAAGATTGACCGATGACTTCTCTGAATTAAATATTGTGTTTTCTATTACTCCTTCAAATGATGTATTTTTCTTATCTGTAAATAAAACTTAATTTCATATCACACTGTGTTAATACTATTATATATACTAAAATATATAATTGTATTATTACCTAAATAGGAGAAGGGGTGGAAGGAGGGGTGAGATAGCTGGCGAGAGAGCGATGGATTGGGCACGTTTGATGAACTGAAAATTTCAGGTAGCACGTATGGTAAACGTTATTATGGCAACCGTTTCTATGATAACAGCAACAACGGTTAAAATCTTCACAAACGAAAATTGCAAAATAATTTTACTAAAAATTTTATGTTAGAGGTCAACAGTTACATTTTGCGTTAGAGGTTAACGGTTTCATAGCAATGGTTGCAAAAATTATTCTCCCAAAATTTTTTTGACCAAAAATTTTTTTCACAAAATTTTTTGGACTAAAATTTTTTTGACCAAAAATTTTTTTCCCAAAATTTTTTGGACCAAATTTTTTTTCCCAAAATTTTTTGGACCAAAACTTTTTTGACCAAAATTTTTTTGACTAAAATTTTTTTGACCAAAATTTTTTTCCAAAATTTTTTTGATCAAAAATTTTTTCCTAAAATTTTTTGGACCAAAATTTTTGCTGTAGCCGTTAACCTCTAACACAAAATTTTTTTCCCAAAATTTTTTGTATCAAATTTTTTTTGACCAAAAATCTTTTTCCCAAAATGTTTTTGACAAAAATTTTTTTTCCAAAATTTTTTTGACCAAAATTTTTTTGACCCAAACTTTTTTTGACCAAAAATTTTTTTGTCCAAAAATTTTTTTGACCAAAATTTTTTGGGCCTAAATTTTTTAGGCCAAAATTTTTTTGACCAAATTTTTTTGGGTCATAATTTTTTGGGCCAAAATTTTTTAGGCCAAAATTTTTTTGAGCCAAAATTTCTTTGACCAAAATTTTTTAGGCCAAATTTTTTTTGACCAAATTTTTTTGACCAAATTTTTTTGAGTCAAAATTTTTTGGGTCAAAATTTTTTTGAGCCAAAATTTTTTTGACCAAAATTTTTTAGGCCAAATTTTTTTTGACCAAATTTTTTTGAGTCAAAATTTTTTCGGCCAAAATTTTTTGAGTCAAAATTTTTTGGGTCAAAATTTTTTTGAGCCCAAATTTTTTTGACCAAAATTTTTTAGGCCAAAATTTTTTTGACCAAAATTTTTTAGGCCAAAATTTTTTGGGTCAAAATTTTTTTGAGCCAAATTTATTTTGACCAAATTTTTTTGAGTCAAAATTTTTTGGGCCAAAATTTTTTGGGTCAAAATTTTTTGAGCCAAAATTTTTTTGACCAAAATTTTTTGGACCCAAATTTTGTTGACCAAAATTTTTTTAACAAAAATTTTTTTGTCCAAAATTTTTTGGGCCAAATTTTTTTTGATCAAATTTTTTTGAGTCAAAATTTTTTGGGCCAAAATTTTTTTGAGTCAAAATTTTTTGGGCCAAAATTTTTTGGGTCAAAATTTTTTTGAGCCAAAATTTTTTTGACCAAAATTTTTTAGGCCAAAATTTTTTTGACCAAATTTTTTTGAGTCAAAAATTTTTGGGCCAAAATTTGTTAGGCCAAAATTTTTTTGACCAAATTTTTTTGAGTCAAAATTTTTTGGGCCAAAATTTTTTAGGCCAAAATTTTTGTGACCAAATTTTTTTAGGCCAAAATTTTTTGACCAAATTTTTTTGAGTCAAAATTTTTTGGGCTAAAATTTTTTGGGTCAAAATTTTTTTGAGCCAAAATTTTTTTGACCAAAATTTTTTAGGCCAAAATTTTTTAGGCCAAAATTTTTTTGACCAAATTTTTTTGAGTCAAATTTTTTTTCCCAAATTTTTTTGACCAAAATTGTTTGGACCCAAATTTTGTTGACCAAAAATTTTTTTGTCCAAATTTTTTTTTACCCAAAATTTTTCTTTCCAAAATTTTTTGGGCCAAATTTTTTTTGACCAAATTTTTTTTGACAAAAATTTTTTAGGCCAAATTTTTTTTGACCAATTTTTTTTGAGTCAAAATTTTTTGGGCCAAAATTTTTTTGAGCCAAAATTTTTTTGACCAAAATTTTTTGGACCCAAATTTTGTTGACCAAAATTTTTTAACCAAAATTTTTTTGACCAAAATTTTTTTGACCAAAATTTTTTTGACCCAAACTTTTTTTGACCAAAAATTTTTTTGTCCAAAATTTTTTTTGACCAAAATTTTTTGGGCCTAAATTTTTTGACCAAATTTTTTTTTACCAAAATTTTTTTAACCAAAATTTTTTTTCCATAATTTTTTTTGACCAAATTTTTTTTGGACCAAAATTTTTTGAGCCAAAATTTTTTGAGTCAAAATTTTTTGGGCCCAAATTTTTTTCCAAATTTTTTTTGACCAAAATTTTTTTTCAAAAATTTTTTTGACCAAATTTTTTTTAACCAAAATTTTTTTTTCCAAAATTTTTTGGGCCTAATTTTTTTTGACCAATTTTTTTTTGACAAACATTTTTTAGGCCGAATTTTTTTTGACCAATTTTTTTTGAGTCAAAATTTTTTGGGCCAAAATTTTTTGGGTCAAAATTTTTTTGAGCCAAAATTTTTTTGACCAAAATTTTTTGGACCCAAATTTTGTTGACCAAAATTTTTTAACCAAAATTTTTTTGACCCAAACTTTTTTTGACCAAAAATTTTTTTGTCCAAAATTTTTTTTGACCAAAATTTTTTGGGCCAAATTTTTTTTGACCAAATTTTTTTTGGTCAAAATTTTTTTGACCAAAAGTTTTTTAGGCCAAATTTTTTTTGACCAAATTTTTTTAGGCCAAAATTTTTTGACCAAATTTTTTTGAGTCAAAATTTTTTGGGCCAAAATTTTTTGGGTCAAAATTTTTTTGAGCCAAAATTTTTTTGACCAAAATTTTTTAGGCCAAAATTTTTTTGACCAAATTTTTTTGAGTCAAAATTTTTTTCCCAAAATTTTTTGGGCCAAAATTTATTGGGTCAAAATTTTTTTGAGCCAAAATTTTTTTGACCAAAATTTTTTGGACCCAAATTTTGTTGACCAAAATTTTTTTAACCAAAATTTTTTTGTCCAAAATTTTTTGGGCCAAATTTTTTTTGATCAAATTTTTTTGAGTCAAAATTTTTTGGGCCAAAATTTGTTAGGCCAAAATTTTTTTGACCAAATTTTTTTGAGTCAAAATTTTTTGGGCCAAAATTTTTTGGGTCAAAATTTTTTAGGCCAAAATTTTTGTGACCAAATTTTTTTCGGTCAAAATTTTTTGACCAAAATTTTTCAGGCCAAATTTTTTTTGACCAAATTTTTTTTGACCAAAAATTTTTTGACCAAATTTTTTTGAGTCAAAATTTTTTGAGTCAAAATTTTTTTGAGCCAAAATTTTTTTGACCAAAATTTTTTAGGCCAAAATTTTTTTGACCAAATTTTTTTGAGCCAAAATTTTTTTCCTAAAATTTTTTGGGCCAAAATTTATTGGGTCAAAATTTTTTTGAGCCAAAATTTTGTTGACCAAAAATTTTTAAACAAAATTTTTTTGACAAAAATTTTTTTGACCCAAACTTTTTTTGACCAAAAATTTTTTTGTCCAAATTTTTTTTTGACCAAAATTTTTTGGGCTTAAATTTTTTGGGCCAAAATTTTTTTGACCAAATTTTTTTCGGTCAAAATTTTTTTGACCAAAATTTTTTAGACCAAATTTTTTTTGATCAAGTTTTTTTAGGCCAAAATTTTTTGACCAAATTTTTTTGAGTCAAAATTTTTTGGGCCAAAATTTTTTGGGTCAAAATTTTTTTGAGCCAAAATTTTTTTGACCAAAATTTTTTGGACCCAAATTTTGTTGACCAAAATTTTTTTAACCAAAATTTTTTTGTCCAAAATTTTTTGGGCCAAATTTTTTTTGATCAAATTTTTTTGAGTCAAAATTTTTTGGGCCAAAATTTGTTAGGCCAAAATTTTTTTGAGTCAAAATTTTTTGGGCCAAAATTTTTTGGGTCAAAATTTTTTTGAGCGAAAATTTTTTTGACCAAAATTTTTTAGGCCAAAATTTTTTTGACCAAATTTTTTTGAGTCAAAAATTTTTGGGCCAAAATTTGTTAGGCCAAAATTTTTTTGACCAAATTTTTTTGAGTCAAAATTTTTTGGGCCAAAATTTTTTAGGCCAAAATTTTTGTGACCAAATTTTTTTAGGCCAAAGTTTTTTGACCAAATTTTTTTGAGTCAAAATTTTTTGGACTAAAATTTTTTGGGTCAAAATTTTTTTGAGCCAAAATTTTTTTGACCAAAATTTTTTAGGCCAAAATTTTTTAGGCCAAAATCTTTTTGACCAAATTTTTTTGAGTCAAAATTTTTTGGGCCAAAATTTTTTAGGCCAAAATTTTTGTGACCAATTTTTTTGACCAAATTTTTTTGGGTCAAAATTTTTTGACCAAATTTTTTTAGGCCAAATTTTTTTAGGCCAAATTTTTTTTGACCAAATTTTTTTGGGTCAAAATTATTTGGGCCAAATTTTTTTTGACCAAAATTTTTTAGGCCAAATTTTTTTGACCAAAATTTTTTAAGCCAAATTTTTTTTGACCAAATTTTTTTGAGACAAAATTTTTTGGGCCAAAATTTTTTGAGTCAAAATTTTTTGGGTCAAAATTTTTTTGAGCCCAAATTTTTTTGACCAAAATTTTTTAGGCCAAAATTTTTTAGACCAAAATTTTTTTGACCAAAATTTTTTGGGCCAAAATTTTTTTGACCAAATTTTTTTCGGTCAAAATTTTTTTGACCAAAATTTTTTAGACCAAATTTTTTTTGATCAAATTTTTTTAGGCCAAAATTTTTTGAACAAATTTTTTTGTCAAAATTTTTTGGGCCAAAATTTTTTGGGTCAAAATTTTTTTGAGCCAAAATTTTTTTGACCAAAATTTTTTAGGCCAAATTTTTTTTGACCAAATTTTTTTGAGTCAAAATTTTTTTCCCAAATTTTTTTGGGCCAAAATTTTTTGGGTCAAAATTTTTTGGGTCAAAATTTTTTTGAGCCAAAATTTTTTGACCAAAATTGTTTGGACCCAAATTTTGTTGACCAAAAATTTTTTTGTCCAAAATTTTTTTTGACCAAAATTTTTTGGGCCTAAATTTTTTTGACCAAATTTTTTTGAGTCAAAATTTTTTGGGCCAAAATTTGTTAGGCCAAAATTTTTTTGACCAAATTTTTTTGAGTCAAAATTTTTTGGGCTAAAATTTTTTGAGCCAAAATTTTTGTGACCAATTTTTTTTGACCAAATTTTTTTGGGTCAAAATTTTTTGACCAAATTTTTTTAGGCCAAATTTTTTTAGGCCAAATTTTTTTTGACCAAATTTTTTTGGGTCAAAATTATTTGGGCCAAAATTTTTTTGACCAAAATTTTTTAGGCCAAATTTTTTTTGATCAAATTTTTTTAGGCCAAAATTTTTTGACCAAATTTTTTTGAGTCAAAATTTTTTGGGCCAAAATTTTTTGGGTCAAAATTTTTTTGAGCCAAAATTTTTTTGACCAAAATTTTTTAGGCCAAATTTTTTTTGACCAAATTTTTTTGAGTCAAAATTTTTTTCCCAAATTTTTTTGGGCCAAAATTTTTTGGGTCAAAATTTTTTGGGTCAAAATTTTTTTGAGCCAAAATTTTTTTGACCAAAATTGTTTGGACCCAAATTTTGTTGACCAAAAATTTTTTTGTCCAAAATTTTTTTTGACCAAAATTTTTTTGGCCTAAATTTTTTGGGCCAAAATTTTTTTGACCAAATTTTTTTGAGTCAAAATTTTTTGGGCCAAAATTTGTTAGGCCAAAATTTTTTTGACCAAATTTTTTTGAGTCAAAATTTTTTGGGCTAAAATTTTTTGAGCCAAAATTTTTGTGACCAATTTTTTTTGACCAAATTTTTTTGGGTCAAAATTTTTTGACCAAATTTTTTTAGGCCAAATTTTTTTAGGCCAAATTTTTTTTGACCAAATTTTTTTGGGTCAAAATTATTTGGGCCAAAATTTTTTTGACCAAAATTTTTTAGGCCAAATTTTTTTGACCAAAATTTTTTAAGCCAAATTTTTTTTGACCAAATTTTTTTGAGTCCAAATTTTTTGGGCCAAAATTTTTTGAGTCAAAATTTTTTGGGTCAAAATTTTTTTGAGCCCAAATTTTTTTGACCAAAATTTTTTAGGCCAAAATTTTTTAGACCAAAATTTTTTTGACCAAAATTTTTTAGGCCAAAATTTTTTAGACCAAAATTTTTTTGACCAAAATTTTTTAGGCCAAAATTTTTTGGGTCAAAATTTTTTTGAGCCAAAATTTTTTTGAACAAAATTTTTTAGGCCAATTTTTTTTTGACAAAATTTTTTTGAGTCAAAATTTTTTGGGCCAAAATTTTTTGGGTCAAAATTTTTTTGAGCCAAAATTTTTTTGACCAAAGTTTTGTTGACCAAAATTTTTTTAACCAAAATTTTTTTGACCCAAACTTTTTTTGACCAAAAATTTTTTTGACCAAAATTTTTTGGGCCTAAATTTTTTGTCAAAATTTTTTGTCAAAATTTTTTTGACCAAAAATTGTTTTTTCCCAAAATTTTCTGGGCCAAAATTTTTTTGACCAAAATTTTTTTGACCAAAATTTTTTGGGCCAAAATTTTTTGTCAAAATTTTTTTGACCAAAAATTGTTTTTTCCCAAAATTTTCTGGGCCAAAATTTTTTTGACCAAAATTTTTTTGGCCAAATTTTTTTTGATTAAAAATTTTTGGTCCAAAATTTTTTGGGCCGAAATTTTTTGGGTCAATTTTTTTTTCCCAAAATTTTTTGTGCCGAAATTTTTTGGGTCAAAATTTTTTTGACCAAAAATTTTTTGACCGATTTTTTTTGGGCCAAAATTTTTTTGACCAAAATTTTTGGGCCAAAATATTTTGGGCCGAAAGTTTTGGGTCAAAATTTTTTTGACCAAAATTTTTTTGGCTAACATTTTTGGGCCAAAATTTTTTGGGCCGAAAGTTTTGGGTCAAAATTTTTTTTACCAAATTTTTTTTTTAACCAAAATTTGTTTGACCAAAATTTTTGTTGGGCCGAAATTTTTTGGGTCAAAATTTTTTTGACCAAAAATTATTTGACCAAATTTTTTTGGGCCAACATTTTTTAGGCCTAAATTTTTTTGACCAAAATTTTTTGACCAAAATTGGGTTAAAATTTTTTTGACCAAAAATTTTTTGACCGATTTTTTTTGGGCCAAAATTTTTTTGACCAAATTTTTTTGGGCCAATTTTTTTTTTGACCAAATTTTTTTTTGTCGCCAAATTTTTTTTGACCCAAAATTTTTTGACCAAATTTTTTTGGGCCAAAATTTTTTTGACCAAAATTTTTTTGGGTCAAAATTTTTGGGTCGAAATTTTTTTGACCAAGATTTTTTTGGGGTCAAATTTTTTTGGGTCAAAATTTTTTTGACCAAATTTTTTTGGGTCAAAATTTTTGGGTCAAATTTTTTTGACCAAGATTTTTTTGGGTCAAAATTTTTTTGGGTCAAATTTTTTTGGGTCAAAATTTTTTTGACCAAGATTTTTTTGGGTCAAAATTTTTGGGTCAAATTTTTTTGGGTCAAAATTTTTTTGACCAGAATTTTTTTGGGTCAAAATTTTTGGGTCAAATTTTTTTGGGTCAAAATTTTTTGACCAAGATTTTTTTGGGTCAAAATTTTTTTGGGTCAAAATTTTTTTGGGTCAAAATTTTTTTGACCAAGATTTTTTTGGGTCAAATTTTTTTGGTCAAAATTTTTGGGTCAAATTTTTTTGGGTCAAAATTTTTTTGACCAAAATTTTTTTGGTCAAATTTTTTTGGGTCAAAATTTTTTTGACCAAGATTTTTTTGGGTCAAAATTTTTTTGACCAAGATTTTTTTGGGTCAAAATTTTTTTGGGTCAAATTTTTTTAGGTCAAAATTTTTGGGTCAAAATTTTTGGGTCAAATTTTTTTGGGTCAAAATTTTGGGTCAAA
>NW_020537646.1:25163482-25201559 GCF_003426905.1 Ctenocephalides felis | reverse complement strand
TTTGCACACACATCGGGTCCGTCCTCCCGTGATACTTCGATCGAACGTGGTGATTTCTTTATTGTGGATAATTACCGTTCTCCGGGTACTCAGCGGACGCGCATGAAACAAAGGCTTTTGCCCGCGGCCAGCGGAAGTAGTAAAAAAATAAATAAAACACAAACCAAGAAAATAAATAAATAAACGAAGGAAGCCAGCCTTCTCGGTTCGAAAATCCGTTGTACAAAATCGAATCAGAATTGTTCCGCTACAACAATAAGCTCATTAACAACGAACGATACGTGAAAACTCAACCAGTTAATGTGAAATAAAAAATGAAATATGATGGGTCAATACCTAAAAAAAAATGCAATAAGTGCTTGTACGTGAAAGCGGATTTAATTAGTTAACATAAAATTATGCAAGCAAATATTTGGAAAAAAAGATTAATTGGTAAAAGCAAAAGAAATCAATTAACAATTTATTTGAAATTGATTGGATTACAAAATTAATTTTCAGGCAACTAAGTGCGGGAGACATTTTTTTCATATAATTCTGTCTAGTTTGATCTATGAGTTTTTGTTATCTTTTAAAATGTCAATCAGGAAATCATTCAAGGAGTTTTGTAAAGATTGAAACAAAAAGTAATCAGAAGGTCTAAGGTCAAGACTGTATGGTTGGTAAATAGGGCAAAATATCCCAGTCAAGCTCCTATATTTTTTATCGAATGACCAAACATGTGTGATGTCAATAATTAAAATATACACCGTTTCGATTTGTCAATTTAGGCCTGCGTTTTTTAATTTCGTTGGTTGTTTGAACTAGACATAAGAATTTATTATTCGATTGGTAATAACAGTTCAAAGTAGACAAGTTTTTGGACTCAACTTCAACTTCTGATAATTACTGATTTTCAAGAAAATAGACTTGTTTCTGAGTAATTCTTTTCATACATCAACGCAAACTATAATAAATACAAATAAAATATATAATGTCTCTTGTAAAATTAATTTTTATCATAAATCAAGATGTAACACAAATTACATGTGCCCACATCTTTTTAAACTATTCCTTCCACCCAATATTTTTCACTTGAACATGTATAACATTCTTCTATGTTATAAAGGTTTTGTTTCAACCAACCCCAGGTATGATATTTTCACATTAGTCAAAGTTAAGATAACTATTCCAACAATTTAGCAATAACAAAAATTGTTACACATGATCAAAATTGATAAATTTAGAACGATGTAAATTATATTTTTTTTTTTTTATTTACATATATACATTATTTTCATATCTCAGTCAGACAGAGGTGCCTGGTATGAGAGATTATGAAAAACAGTTTTCATATAATATATACATTTCATTTGACTATAATATCTATTTCATATAATATAATATCTACATATATATATATATATATATATATATATATACACATAACTCTTCAGTCTTCTTTGTCTTCAATTTCCTTATAGTACTTCTTTATTTTTTTTTTTAATTATCATTATCATTGGTCATCTTAATATATTGACAAGAGCCTGAAATAATATCTATTATTATTGATTACGGCTTACTTATGAATAAATAATAAATAAATAAATATAGTCTGGCAATTTGTTATATATTTTGGTAGCACTCCATACGACATTTTCTCTCAAATTCTTTTTTCTATTTATAGTTCAAAATTAGCCGATAATGATAACGCAAAACAAAATTTTATGATAGATCCATTTTATAACGTCTGTCACAAATGACATTTGCACAATCCTATTTACTGCATCTTCCTGCGAAAAAGCTATGACAATTTAGACAAAAGCATATCTAAATATCGTTCAAGATCCTATTGAAAAGCGCATATTACTAATTACCCTACTGTTCAGGCAAATAGCCACCAGCTCACCTGCCAAATTTTACTACATTTGACATATAAATACTATCTTTTAAAATATTATTTATTATTATGTTTTAGTTAATTTGCTGCTCGATTTTTAAATTATTTCGCTTAACAAATTAAGTATAAAATAATATATTCAAAATTTCGTATGTTTCACAATGTTAAAAGAAGAAATGAAAACGTTGAACTCATATTCTTTGAAGCATGACAAGAGATTGCGGCTCCGGTGTGATTTGTTTATTTCTTCAGATACGTATCGGCATATTCCACAGATCTCCAATTATGCATCTAACAGGTGATGTAAGCCCAAGAAATTAATCATTTCGGAGGTAATGGCATAGAAGTCTCGAGATATAATTATAGATCTTTGAATCTGCTATTAAACGCAGTTTAAGTTGCGATGATCGTATAATGAATGGTACTAAATTATTTTTTTTGGAAGAGGTACTGTAATCTATGCCTAAGATCTAATATACATATAGTGATTTCTTGTAACCAGTTGACGTCGTTCAATCATTCTGACTCCTATAAATTTTGTTAAAATGACGATGAGAAGCTGTATCGAAATAAGCATTTGAAGCTCCCAATGAAAATTTCAATTTCAATTTTAAATTAATGATTTAAATTAATTCAAACTTATAATTGTTGAGTTTTACTTCTTTTATATAGCATGTTATTAAGAATTTAAAGTAAAGTAATAATACATACTTCTAATATTATGATTTTTTTTTCAGAAATATGTAAATTTGACAAGATTGGCTCAAGCTATAATGTGTATAGTTCAATTTGTTTTCTGTTGGCGATCTTCACTAATTCTGAACTCTAAAAATGTGTTGAAATATTGAGAAGTTGCATCAAAAATATATAGTTGAAGGAGCTATCTAAAGTTTCAATTTCAATTTTCAATTATGCGGTGACTCAAGAAAATGCGTTCTAACAAAGATAGTGGTTTTTGTGGTCCAATGCAGCCAAGTTTTAATTTGAGAAAACACTTTAACATGATAATAGATACTTGTGATCTATTTGACTCTTACAAAAATGTCTAAATCTGAAAATATTTGTATGGAGCAATGGTTCTAGTTTATTTTCCGGGGAGTATTCTCTAAATTAGGCTCAAGATTTAACATATATAGTGATTTCTTCCTTGTTTGTTGATTTTTATCAATCTAATTCCCACAATATTGAATAAAATTTCGATGGGAAAATTAACAACTTGCAGAAATCTTTATGTTTTGATTGATGTTCAAATAATATACATATATAAAAAAATAATAATAAATAAATAACTAATTGAACATCTTTTTCTCAGTATTCCTCGATTTAAAAATATTCAACACTAACATTTTAATATCAAATGTAAAAACTTGGGCACTACTTAACAATCAACAATATTTAATTTGAATGTGTGAATTTAACATATATACAGATTTCTTCCCTGTAGATGGTTTTTATAAATTTAATTCCAACGATATTTTATAAAATATCGATGAGAAAATGAACAACAGCTTACAGGACTCTATGTTTTGATCGATGTTCAAATAATATATATAAAAATAATTATTATAAATAATTAAATAACAAATTGAACATCTTTTTTTCAGTATCTCACTATTAAAAGATATTAAATTATAAGTTTTTGGTATCTATCTTGCAGAACATTCTGATTTCAAGGATAAAAACCTTGGGCACTCCTTAACATTCAATAATATTTAGTTTGAAAGTATGAATTTAACATATATAATGATTTCTTCCTTGTTGATAATTTTTATTAATCTTATTCCAACAATATTTTATAATTCTGATTTCTTCCTTGTTGATGATTTTTATTAATCTTATTCCAGCAATATTTTATAAAATAACGGTGAGAAAATATACAATCGCTTATTATAGGACTCTTTATGTTCTGATCGATGTTGATATAATATATGAAATAATGATAATAATAAATATTTTAAATTACAAATTCAACAACTTTTTCCCTGTGTCTCACTATTTAAAGATTTTCAACAATAAGTTTTTGGTATCTATCTTGCACAGCATATTGATATCAAGGGTAAAAACCTTGGGCACTCCCTAACAATTATTCATATTTAATGTGAATGTAATGGAGCCCAGAAGAAGTAAAACGATAAATGTCAGAAAGACATTGACATATTTTATATATATATATATATATATATACATCGAAATCAAGACTTCCCGTATTTGTTAAATAGAGAAATACAATATGCCACATTTATAGATTTATGATTACTATTTATAATCTTTCGACTAATAAATTTCACGTAAACCTTAAGGAGTATTGAACACAATTCAATAGCACAGCCTTGGCACTTGGCTCTAGGATATAGGATCGAGATCTCACAAGATCTATAGAAATACAATATTGATATCAGATTTATAGATTTAAACATCGCTTTTATTCTTCTCTGACATCTCCATTGAATCAAATGTCGGCGGTCGTGCCAGGCGATACCGATACATACGCGGGTCCACATAACATAACAAAACGAACACGATTCCTCGACTTTGTTTTGTTTTCTGCTCTTTTTCCAACTGTCCGTTATTATTAAAGCTTGACCCAGATCTCATTGCGATCGAAACACCGAGATCAAAAGGAAATAATAAGCGTGTCTGCTGCCTTTTATACAATTTCGAATTATGATATTTGATCGTGACTCAGCTACACGTACCTGTTCTGCTGGACGAATTTTTTTGGTCTCTTTTTCGTAATGCAACATATAACATACAAGATTTTTAACTTCCCAAAGAAAAGTTTGTTTTCGTCAAAAAATCCGATTGCTAATTCTATGTTTTCTCGACGTTTTAACCCATTTTGAGTTGAACTAGACTAAATTTGGAAAAAGTATATGTGTGCCTATTTGGACAGATTTTTGTCTTTTCATCGACGTTTTCTCAAAAACGCTAGTCCAATTTCAAAAATTTAAAAGCCATTCCATGTAACTCGATACAGGACTTTCGTTTGTCAGTTTCTTCGTATATAGCAGAAAAGTTCTTTTTTGGCAATCAAAACTTTAAGTTCTATAATACAGCATTGTTGAGGTTTATAAAAAATAAAAAATCAAATACAAATACATACATAAATATAAATAATGAACAGAATATCAGCAAAATAAAATTACAAAACATTGAAATAATAATCTTATAACATAAATTGTGGCTGGGACATACCATTAACTACTCTGTCGAGTGGAGAAAAAAAACTCGTCGACGTTTAAGCTAAATATTCTGAATAGATTTTGAAAATTCAAAAACTATTTGAAAGATATTATTTGGGAGTCGTGCTGAGTTTTGCACAAGAATCGGCTAAGCCGTTTGTTTATAATTAACTGTTCAAAAAAAATTCAACTTTTTTTGTTGATAGATAATATGTATGTCCTTTAATACATACTAAAATTTTATAGCCAGCAAGCAGTTCAATTCAAAAAAATTATCAACGTTTGAAAATATTATAGTCAAAATGTGTGTCAAAAGTTGCTTTTGTGAAGTGATAAGCAGTGGTGTTGTGCTAATATTTTTTTTGCCGGAACGCTAAAATTTAAAATCCGGTTCATAAACCGGTTCAAAAAATTTGATATATTTCGATAAGAACTCACAAATCTAATATATTGACTTTTTATATAATTAACTCTATTATACACAGCTAGTCTATACATTAAATTGTACAAGTATGAGGGAATCATTGAGTACATAATTTATATTCTTCAATGACATTAATCATATTTATTCTGGTATTATTTGTATTCATTAATACCTACAGGTATTTATTATGATATAAAAGTACTCAAGATTTGTTACAATACTTTATAAGACTTAACCTAATAATATGATAGATAACCTATTACCTATCATACTATACTATATTATTGTATATCATATATAGATATCTATTATCTATCGTACCGTGAGATACCTATACCGTCATTAACTTATTATATACCTACATACCTTTTACTTCTTATAAATACTACTGTCTAATTTATATATTCACCTATATTATATAGGTTTACCTTACGCCCTATGTATTATCTCTACCTATCTATTGCCTATACCGGGAATTGAACCCGGGACCTCCGCGTGGAAGTCGCGCACCTTAACCACTACCCTATCGGATACCCCCACTAATAATATAATATGGGACGCACTGTTGTTTCTGCGGGTCATTTTCTAATTAATTAGGTAATTAATACTAAGGTGGCGCGACGACACGCGAAAAAAGACGGTTGATTGTAGCGTTACGGTGGTGTAGTGGATAAGGTCGTCGCATGCCACGCGGCGGACCCGGGTTCGAATCTCGGTAGGGTTAATGTAGCGTGTAAGGGAAATTATAGGTAATAGGATATATAGTAGATATAGGTTAGGTGTATTCGGTATACAATGTAGGGATTTGAGAGTATATAATGAAATATAGCGTATGGTATAGATGTAAGGCGTGTAGTATAGAATGCAACGTATAGGCACACGCAAGGCTATAAAAATACATGAATAGGAACCTATGATGTAGATGTTAGCGTATAAGAAATGCGAATGAATGTAAGATTTAATTTATAAATATTATTTTTTCTATAAGAAGTTCATACACCTCAATTTGTTACTAAATTAAAAACGACTTTGATAAAACCAGTGGTTTTGTGCTAATATTTTTTTGCCGGAACGCTAAAATTTAAAAACCGGTTCTAAAACCGGTTTTCATGTTTTTCCAGTTCCGTTCAAAAAGGAAAGAAACAAAAATTATTACAAAACCCATTGTGTGCACATATATGTATGTTTATTACAATAATAACATTTAATAAAAATTAGTTGAATAATAACGTATAAAATTTACTTATTAAATCATTTTCTGTATGTAGCGATGTTTTTATATTTTTTCTTGCCGGAACGCGTTCCGGCTCAAAAATGATTTGGCGGAACGACGTTCCGGCGCGTTCCGGCTCGACAACACCACTGGTGATGAGTCAAACATTAAAGTCATTTTATTAAAGTTTCGAATAATAAGCTACAATTTTAGGACATGCAAGCTCGTGTTTGTGTAATACAATTAATATAATTACAGAAAATTTAAATGTATTTGAGAAAATCCAATTGGTAATCACAATGTTTCGATTTAATTGAAAGTGAAAACATTGCTTTTGAAATAACAGTTAACAATTTTATCTTAATATCTAAATCTGAATTTCGGTTGATTAAGTACTAAAAGTACAATTATTACAGATTTCGGAAAATTTATCTCACGCAACTTCACTTCACGTAACTTGCCTTAAGGCTAAATGCCACTTTTAACTGGTTGATGAAATTTTGTATGTGTAATATAGAAAAAATATTTTGATTTTACTTTCATTTGAGATATTAATAAGCATCATAAGTCTATGCCATGATTTTAAACTAGAAAAACTAAATACTCTTTAAAATTAACACATTATGGTCATAATTCCATCTACTAGTAGATTGAGCTTCCAATAGATTTAACATAACTTTATAATCTGTTCACTAAACAAGTTTTACAGTTTTTTCTTCAATCATATTATTATTATCAATTTATTTTTATTTGCATGAATTATTTTTATTTGTTTTAATTATTTTAATTTATTTACCTTATATTTATTACAAAACTCTTATATTTATTCATGTACTTTCCTTTATTACATTAATTATTATACATATCGTTAAGGGTTTGGATAATGATATAGTTATACTATAATTTTTGAATTTTTTTATATTTTACATAAACTCTAGTTTTTTATAATTAGATAGTTTTATTATTAATTCTTTATGAATATGAATGTTCTCATGTGTTTTCACTAATTACATTTATGAATAAATTCACAAAAAATTATATACTGTAAGATGATATGTATTGTTTTCAAGGCATTAACGTTGGTAGGTCGTATCCAACAAGCAATTTTTATTACAATAAAATATGTCTAGTGGCGGACGTAGCTCAGAGGTAGCATGTCCGACTCACATGCCGGAGATCGATGGTTCGACTCCTGGCGCTTCCAAATAATTGTTAATTTGTAGAATACGAGAAAAAATAGAAGTAAATAGGGAAAAAGAAGTTTAGAAGATGAGAAGAACATATTGAGAAACAAGAAGAAGAATGAAAATTGGATGGAAGATTAGGATATAAGAAGAGATAGTATATATATATATGATGAATGTATAAGAAATATATATGTAAGAATTGTATAGAATATGATGAAGAATAAAATGAATAATGTATGTGGCTAAAAATGCTGTAAAGCGGAGGCCAATAATAAAAAAAAAAAAAAAAAATATGTCTATAATCAAATACAATTCTTGTATGTTCTCATATTATGAGTCGCCATTGATTTCATTTCCATTCATTCCACTCCTTTGATCTAAGAATGCCAAATTCAAATTGTGCTCATCATGATATCAATGTAAACTTGAATAATAAAATAATGGAGAAAATATAGTATTGGGAATCACAATAGTTACAATGTTTTTATATCATCATGTAGGTAATTCCAGTGAAATAAATTTTTATATTTATATAAGGTATTGAGAAAAAAAGAATTATGGTGATCACTTGTTCATGCATGTAAAGTACAATTTAAATATGAAGAATACTCATAAATCAAATATGAGTAATTTTTAGTAAAAACAAATGCAGATTATAACCTTGCGGTATCATCAAGTATTGGATCTATTTTACAAAGGAAAAGTGATTTAACACCTACCTAACATTCAGTGGGACACCTTAAGAAGAAGCTGAGTGTCTTTACGAGGGAAGACTAATTTAGTCGATTTCGCAAGACTCATAACTTATTCGCATAAACGCAACTATAAATTTCTGCATCCTTGCAGATTTATGTACAGTGTTCTTAGTAGAGATTTCAACAACATTGCTAGGCTAATGAGCGGTTGGCATGGCATCGGCGTCTTTCATAAGAATCACAAAGACAAAGAACGTTTTCGCATATCATCCCGATTTGTTCATAGTTCTTCGTAAGTTGGCAAACATCTTCGAAGGGCACCAACACATTTTGCTTTCTTTACTAGTTTATGATCGATAACTACTCGGTAACGATCCGAAGATGAGAACTGGTTGAAAGAGATGTCTTATTTTAAAAATATAATGGGAAACGGGTATTAACTGATTTATGGTGCTCTAACACCATGGGCCTGCCTTAGGGTAAACAATCATTCATAACAGAAAATCTTTGAATTAAAATCAATTTATAGCCTATTTGTATTTCAGAAAATGTATACTTTTTGTTGATCATAATTGTTCTAATGATTTGTTAATGCATCATTAATATAAATTATTGTTATTTTCAAAATATTATATGAAATTTACTTAAACAATTAATTTATTGAAACTCTTGTCATAAGTTAAGCTGAATGACACGTAACGTACTAATTCAACTAGAAGTAAAATAAGACAATGCAAAAAAAAATTAGAATTTATTGCTATGTATTAGAGTATATTTTTAGCAAACAGCAATTAAAATAATTCAATTTTATAAATTTTTATAATTGATTAAAATATTGATAATAATTTGAAATAAAAAAATATAGAAATTACTCAATTATTATCTAATTAAAGCTAAGTTAAATCAATATTTTTTCAGCCTTCTTATGGATAATTATTTCTTATATTTGATTATATACAATTTTAAGTTTCTAAATAGGATTAACTTATTAATAATTGGAAAGAACATTCAACTTCGGTTTAGGTCCATATGCATATAATGTTGCATGAAGTGTATGCTCAAAAATAAAATCTACTTCATAACAAAAAACCAGAAATACGGACTCGATATTTCTCTGTAAGGTCGTGAATGGTAAATAAAATTACCAAAACTCTATCACAAAGAGTTTATTTAATCATTCAAGATATGGACCACACTCAATATGGACCTTTAGTAAAAGTGGTCAATAAACATTTCTGCATATTATTTAATGTTCTACAAGGGGTACAGACGTGTTTCCATACAGAATTGGGGTCAAACTGACATTTTAAAGATTTAAGTCCATTTTATTGGCCTTATCGAAAAAATCTAATATCCAATTTTTGACTCCCTAGATCAGTGTTTCCCAAACATTTATGGGTCACTTTATCGCATAAGAAATGATGTATAGATTTAATTTATAAATATATTTTCTTCTCTAAAATATCAAAAATATCTACCATCACATTCAAATCACCCAAAGCAAATGGGTTTAATTCGTGTCATTTTTTAATTTGCCCTCCTGAATTTAAAAATTGCCCTTCTGTAGGGCGTGCGTCCCACCTTGGGAATTACTGCCCTAGATCATTATTTGGCCGAGATATCACTGATAATATGTGTATTTTGATTTTTGTTGTAAAGTTGTGTTAATTTTTTTTATATATATATTTGTAAAAGCGATCAAAACTTATGAGTTCTATGAACTGCTGTGATGAATTACTTATAAGCTACGTTATTATGGATGGGAACCCAAACAGTTGTCTCATCTCTATATGGCGAATTTTATTATTACAATTATTGTAATAGTGATGACTTTTTATTGATGCAGCAATGCCGTATCAGGGCCTGTTTTCACTTGGAAACATATTGTTATCTATATTTCCAAGTGTAGTTGTGTTCATGTTAGTATTTTGTAATCCTGTACGAGTATTATCATTCATATTTAAGTATCAATATGCACGTCATTATTATTATATAAATACATCATATCAAATCTCATATCAGACTGTTAAATAAAATGCCTATTATAAAATTGATATGCCTATTGGCGTTTAAGTATATAAAAAAATAAATAAGAAGTTAATTTAAGGTTACATATGCTTGGATGTTTTCACATGCTTGGATGTTTAAAGGATACGAAATGCTTGGATTTGCATTACCCGATGTTATTTTTCTGTCTCTATGGCAAATTAGGTCAAACCACAACTCGAAACGAAAATTTTCCTTATACGTCTTCAGCAACTCCCATTTTGCTAGTTATCTTGGAGCTTTTATAGTCGCGCTCTGCAATTACGAATCGCTGCCGACACGCGTTAGAGTTTTGATTGGGCCGACTATTCATTTGAGCGATGTGTTACTTTGTTATTAGCCCGGGGACAGGTTACATAACACGGCTAAGACGTTTCGTATCATCGTTGCGAATAACATCGGCTATGCTCCTTGATATATGATTAGACGTGCATTACGATTAGTTTTAGACATTTGCCAAAGATACCGACATGATGTTGGCTGTGAAAGATTACTGCGCCGATGTCTCTTTGAAATCGTCTTATTTCGGACTCGTCACGTACAAATTTTAACATATTCTGCAATACTATGGAGATATTCCATTTTAATGAATTGTATTTTATAACAATCTGGCAATTGCAATAGCAAATCATGGCATTTACGCGCCAAGGTATGTACTGACATTGTTAATTCATCAAGACACCGATACACTCACCATCAGTGAAGAAATTAAAAAGAGTGCCCTTAACTTTAAGAGCAAAATTGACCTTCATCCAAATGAACTGATAGCAAGTCTTTACAGCACCACATATAATATAAGACTAAAAAGAAAGGATTTAATAGATCTAACATTTTAATCAATAATAAGTTGTTCTACCATATTATCTGTGATAGGTGTTTGTATATATGTGTATATGTAGTCTGTAATGTACTTTGTTTATAATTGTATGTATATAATTGAGTTTTTTTTCTTTATAATATCAAAATTTAATTAAGATATAATTTAGTACATTAATAAAAGGTGAACCACCGTGTTTTCCTTTTAAAATTCTATGTTATTTGTCAAACTAATTACTCAATGTCTTTCTATTTAAACAGATTGTAATTTATAAGAAAATAATAAAAAATATATATCATGGCATATCTTTACAGCTCAATATAATTAGGGATTCCATAACCAATATGAATTATCAATTCTTGGGCTCTGTTATCTAAAATAACATTTACAAAACAAGAATAAAATAGGTGAATTGGATTGATTCATATAAGTCGTCGTCTTGCAATTTTGCATACATCCAATATATTATTATATATACTCAATTCACGACATATTATGTCGTCTACTACTTGCTTTTTTCTCGCTAGTAGTAAATTAAGTGAAAAATCTTATGAGAATATGTTATTACAGTGAGTTCTTCAATTCATCAAAAAAAAATCTATTCAGAATCTATGCAGATAAATATATGTATTTTCCTACATAGCCTATATGGTAAAATATATTTATTTTAATATTATATATCCAATATACATTAACCTTTATTTGCAAAATTATTATGGTAAAATAGGACTGAAAGTAATGGGAAGAAAAAGAATGAAGATGGTTGATAACTTACCCGAGAAGAGAAAGTACAGGGAATTGAAAGCCAAAGCATAAGACCAGGGAGCTTGGAAGCACAAGTTTGGAAAGGGAAATTCATAAAATCTGATAAAAAGTGATTTTTGGTCATTAATTGATGGAAAATGTGAATTATAAACAAGGGAAGGAAAGAAAGTCATAATTTTGTGGTGCTCTCATACCATGTACCTGCTTTGAGCAGACTTCTAATTATTATATATTATTATATAGAATCATATGAAATAGTATATTTGGGGACGAATCTTTTAACCAACATACCTTGAATCTACTTCAGATTTCTTTACAACACTTGAATAATTTATTCCTCAAATAAAAAACAAATTAAGATATAACGCTTGATGAAAAATATGCCTTGGAAAAAATGCCTTGGATGGAAAAAACTAACTATAAACTTCGATATAACACTTGAATTAAACTTAAATATATAATAAATATAAAATATATTAATAGTATTAAACTTAAAATGATATTAACTAAATGCATTGTTACATATTAACTAAATGGTTAAATTTGAATTAGTAATGAATTGGCAAATCTATTTTCGAGTGTTACAAGAAATTTGAAGCCATATACTCGTTTTTTTTCATTTAAGGAATATTATATTGTTTAAGGCATGACAAGGACAAGATCTTTTATATCAAAGCAATATTACAATCAAATGTTATACCGCAATTTGAAGTCAGTTTAGATACTTTTTAGTCAATGAATGCTTCAAGTTGTTTAAATTTAACTATATAAAATAAAATTAATAAACAATATTATGCGCTGAAGTACACGCTTCTTTTGGATTATAAGCCTTTTTTACTCTTTTTTTATTTTTGGGATAGCAATCAATTATTTAAAGGAATATTTCAACATTTTTATTTCTATTTGGTTAGAAAAAGTAACTGTCACCAGCTGTTTACCGACAGTTAAAAAAAATGATTATTGGATCCGGCATCCTAAAAAAGATGAAGTTAGTGAATGGTTTAATAATATTGTCAAATGTATAAAGCTTATATAGCTGCACTTAGAAGATAACTTCTATTTATTGAGCCCAAATAAAATTTATAATGAATATCTATATTGCTATTTTTATAACAGTTAATTGTTAACAAATTATCGATTAATTAGTTCTAAATCTTGATATAACTCTTAACAAAATCAGTGTTCAGTATATAAATCACCATTGCTTCTAGCTTGTATATTACACCACTTTCTAATATTAATCCAAAAATTGTAATTGCAACCGTTGTGCTGATAATTACTGCATTTTACTTTTCTTTTTGGTAAATCAAAGAACATTGAGCAACTATTTATCTACAAAATCGTTCCTAGTCATTTAGCGGTATAAAATATGACAACTGTAGGAAAAACAGTTCTGCTGCAACATTAACAACTGTAGTATTAAATTTATTTCTAATGTACATGTTTTAGTTAGATTACATAACATATTGATAATATTATATCAGGCCATTACGCAATGAATTAAAATTCATCTGGATTTAATAGCAGGTGTACGTAAGTTAAGAATTTGTTTCTACATTATGATTTATATTAATCTTGGCTACATATTTGTAAATTATTAGTGATATATTAAAAACGTTCATATATTTATTTAAATACAGTAGCTTGCATCGATTTTGAAAAACTCTCAAGTAAATGACTCATTTCAGTATTGAACAACAAATTGAAAAATTTAGTTTTTGAACTGACTCAGGTCTATGAATTGCTGTGATATTTCTGAATGCGTCCCTAATGGTTGCCTAACTTGTCACAATTAGAATATTTCTAATAGTGATGCTTTATTTGCTGACTTAGAGCATCAATATTGGGAAAAAATAATTCAAAGCTCTATGGTCCGATTTTTGTTTTACATCCACAAAATTAGAGAAACAAAAAATCAGTATATATAAGCCTATATGTGTAAATAAAAAACAAAAAAATATATTGAATACATTTTTTTGGTAATAATGAATTATGTGACTCTCAAGTCATATCGGCCTATATTGTTGGTATAAATAGTGATGCAAATGTTAGACGACGAAGGGTAAAGGATCATTTATTTGTGGTGGCTTTCGCACCATGGACCTGCCTTCGGACAGACTACAATTTATTATTATTATATATGTGTATATATGCATATTACATATGTGTATATATATATATATATATATAAATTTTTTAACGATAATATGTCTCGTTATAGTTATAACTCTCCCAGCCCAAGTGTCTAATTCATGGACTTTGTATTTAATCATGATTAAATTGCAGTTAATTGTAGGAAATCATCAGACGTGTTGCATGTTCAGTATGCTACTTTCGATCAATAGATTAATCGACTGAATGATAGACCCCACAATATAACTAACTTTCTCCACTAAGAAGCCAATTCAATATCATTTTTAGTTAAAGGCAAGGCGAGTGCAATAAACATTAGTTTATATATAATAGTTTATATATAAAACAAATACTTTACAGATAATATTGAGCGCGATATTGCTCAATTAACTGTTCAGGAAACGAGCTTATATTGGTATCAATAACGGAATAAATTTCAGTATCTTGTTTTTTGAATAAATTCAGCAAAATTCATCAAAAGAGATAGTAAATAATGTAATTTTTTATTGATTAAGCATTTTACCTTAAGGAACTTGTCTTAGGTAAAATGCCACTTATACAGCTTGCTCATTTTATACAGTCGTAGCCTCGATAAACAACTTGACATGTCAGAATATATTTTGTTTCTTTTTTATAAAATTTCAATTCAAATAGCAAATGGGTCTTGTTTTATGCGAATGACGAATATAATCCTCAATCCTCAAAATCCTGCCTCATCTCCATGACGAGTATATTCGTCAATCACAGTTAACTAGTTAAAATATACAATGTCAATTTTATTCACTAATAAAAATCCTAAAGGTTGTCTGTCATGATGTTGTAATGAATAATCAAGATATCTACTTAAGATGTATTCACTGACATTTAGATGTGTTTGCATGATTTATAGAATCTTCTTATTTTCATACCAATAAATTGCACTTTACTATCTTCAGCCAGAATCGTCTTTAAATTACTGCACACAAAGACCTTGCAATGTTTATAAAAAATATAGGAAATAATGATAATCGATAATCGATAGTTGAGTCAATGTTAACTCAAGTACCGTAATTATTATCTCAAATGACAATTTAAATATGAAAAAAAATCTTTAATAGTGTTTATGAGATTTTTATAATTTTTATGCTTAACAAGTGCGGTGTGGTTAAGGTAATTATGTACAAAACGTTTCCGCATACATAGGACGTTCAATGTTATTTGATTTCTAGATTATTGCAAAAACTTTGCCTAACTATTTGATGGATATTAATGCAAATGAGACAAAAACATAATTTGCGTTTGAAGATCAAGCGTAACAATAAAAATATGATAACGGTTTATCGCATTGATGTTTCGTTAAGCTAATCTTGAAGTAGATATTTAATTACTTAATAATTGTCCAATTATAAGCAATTTAGTTTTGCAGTGTACGATCGTATACTTTAATAATATATCTGCATAAACCATGAGGCAGAGATTGAAAACCTGTAAGGTACCAATAATGCAGAAGTAATGATCTGATTAAACATCACAAGACTTGTATGTTGGGTAACCAAAATATAAATTTTATTAATATAAAAATGGTTTAATAAATATTTTTCATTTAACAATATAGTGAGGTTTCCTAAGTCTTATCCTAGCAAAATTAAATAATCTACTTCATCTGGTACCAAAAATTTGAATTTATTTGAGTAAGCAAACGTCTACGAGTAGATGGCTGCCAGGATCTATGAAAAAAGTCATTTTTTTAGGTTTTTATTAAAAATTTTAACTCAATTTATTATAATAACGCGATCCAAACAACTTTTCCTCATTATTGTTAATTTATATTACATCTTTGATAATCGTTTAATCAGATATATTGTAAATTTTGTTCATGATTTTCTACTTTTTTATCTATGTGCATGATATGTTAGTGGTTTTAAATTCAAGTCTGCTTTGTATTATTTTTTATATTGTATTTTTTGAGTTTTAAACTCAATTTAAAAAATCTAATAATAATGTTTTGTCATTGATTTTAATTTTGATCAATTGTTCAATTAGTTCCTTGTCAAACCTGCCACCTTACAGATCAGTAAAACTTATCCAAATTGAGTCAAAAATCTTCTATTATTTTTTTTGCTTATTTGTCATATTACATATATGTAATATTTATTTCTCTAGTTTCCAACTACTGTCTTTTGAGCCTGTGTATAAAATGAATTATTATCCAAGATGAGACGTCCGTCCGACTTTCAAAATATATGATCTGATCTATGTACGTTCTGAATATTAATCAAGAGCCATCAAGGGAATTTGTTTCTAAATATACGTAGATATGAGCATCTGCATGAGATTTCATTTAATCAAATCAAGTTAATTAAATATTATAGATTGAAAACTATATGTTATCCATGGTAATTAATACCGGCTATTTGTCAAAGTCATTTCAAAAGTTTTCTCACAATTTCACACATGCAAGAAAATATAATTTGATAAGTATTGAGGACTGGTTTTTCAATAATTAATGAAGAGTAGTCATTTCATATTCAATTTTAGATAATTGATCAATTCTACATTAAATTTTGCATGATTTTAGGATGCGCTATGATAGATTTTTAGTTGTATTTATCAATTTTGTAAGTTGAAGCGATACTGCTGAAACGAATGTTAAGTTTAACTAAACGAATATAAGTCTGTAGGAAATTTTGAATAATTTGTGCAAGTTCTTATTTTCTAATTTTCAATGCCAAATGTGTGTAGATGTAGACCTTTTTGTTTGACTTCCGGATGTAAAGAAACATAAAAAATTGTATACCTGCTTTAAAGAAACATTAAACGTTTTATTTATTTTATTTAACGTATCATTTTTGGTATTTTACAGTCTTATACTAGTGTACATGAAGGCAGCAATTTTCATGCCATTGAGCTTTTACACCGGATTGTTACTACCCGGGTAGCGGATTTGGATCAGACTTATATTTCCTACTTCTAAAACTAAAGGCCGCGTTGCAACATATGTAATAAATAATTAATAAATATCTTCTTCAATTAGAACTTAGTTACAAATCATTAGTGGAATAAGAACTTGCTACTAATACATAAATTATACCAATAAATTATTGGTTAATACAGTCCACACCTACAAAGGTTAATTTATAAACCTGAGTTATCGAAGAAGAAACTTAATACGCACATACAACTAGAGTTAATCATGATTAATAAATATTAATAGAATTCTTTTTAGGACTTATTATAAGCAGTATAATAAGTAAAACACAACCCGAAATTTCTCAGATGACACGTTTTGTACGCGTGATATTCCAATTAGATTAATCCTAAATTCTGAAAATTGTCATAAGTTAAATTTTTATAACTATGTTAATACTAAACGAAATAGGGGCGACTTTGGGAGTTCTGTTTGCTTGGAAATACATATTGCACTGATTTGAATCCTAAAGACAAAACAGAAAGATGCCGTTTTTTGTTATTTCCTACATATTTACAACTGTCCAGTTGAGAGCATTTAGTAAGTTTGCTGATTTACAAATGTCAGCCAAAAATAGAGACTTTGTATATTATAATGACATGTTGGAGAAATAACTTTCTTGTTGTGAACTGCCGTATATGTTCAAGCAATATTTGTTTTTGACCTAAGATAACAATTTGCGTTTGGTCTGAAATTTTAAGTTCTTCATTTCTCCTCATTACACCAATGAACATATTTAACTTTCTTGATGGAGTGCAAATTTTATTTAAAATATTAGTGACTAACAAATTAATAATTATTTCTTTAATTTTTTATATCAATTATTATTTGAGTTTTACTAACGTATCGCTAATTTTCTTACCATACTGAAGCAATTAATTGCGCAATGCAAACGCACACAGCCATTTGCATACTCAAAACAATTACAGTGTTATTTGTGAAAGCACACAAAAACTATGTCCTTGTCTGCAGATAATAATTAAACCGACAGTTAATCGCTGCGTTTAATAATTAGCTTAACTAGATCCGAGATTGCAAACGACGATTTTGTTTTGACAACTATTAATAGCTTGCTGGTGTGTCAGCAGTCATTTCCTGAAGTTGTCAATGTCACTTTGATATCTGATCATTTATTGAACTTGCATGTTGTGTATTTACGAGTTATAATTGCAGCTTCTGGTGTGTCAAAAGGTCAACCGTGTGTGTGATTTTGAAGTAACTGTGTTGCTATATAAGAACTTTATGATATGCAGACCTTGATTCACCTACAGGCCATTATCGTCCGTGTCATTTACTGCGAGACTGACAAACCCAGCTTAAGTTTCTATCGCTTCCGTGTGAATGCGTCCATAAGCACCGTCTTTAATAGTACTGAAGTTCGTATTGATGCAGTTTTCCTAAGCTATCTCATCAGAAACAATTCTGAAGATTTTATTATTGATTTAATGTACTCATCCGAATAAGATTCGTGACACTGATTTACCAAAACGCTTCACCATCACCATCCATCAACTATCAAATTACTTGTAATCTGGCAAGAATGATTACTTCTGCTATTTAATATAATTTACGCGTATTAGCTGAATTTTCTGGTTAACTTTCTATGAGTCATTCTGAAAAATGTGATTGCATTTAATTTTCCGTCTGTCCAACTTACCTTTCTGCTAAATTCGTTACTGGTTTGAACCAATACAAATATTTGTAACTAGCTAACCCGGCAAACGTTGTTTTGCTAAGTAAGGTATATTCTAAACAATTTCTAGAGAATCAAAAATATTAATACTTTAAGTGTATAAGGATGAGTTGTTTGAATGCTATATACAATGAGGTATTATAAAAACAGTAAACCCCATTAGTTTGTCTATGTTTTGTCAATACAATCAAACTAAAAGTTTTATATACTTTCTATTGAAAACATGGTATACTCCAATCCAAGTCGTTTTTGGTCTTTCGACTTATTGATTACGTTTCAAGTTTTTCAGATTCTTTTTGGATTCTGGATTTTGTGTATAATTGTAAATAATACTACTGAGCTTATACAAAAATTTTAAATTTCTGCGAGGATAGATAGAAAATGAATTAAGTATTTCTTCTTTGACCTGCTTTTTGAAAAGTTTCAAGTAATATTCGATGAATTAAAGTAAATGTAATAAAAAGTATTATGGATTTTCAAAGATTAATGTTGATCTCTCGATAGCAATGTCATAAGAATCAAGTTTATAGCTGGTTATACATCTTTTTCCCTCTACTTTCAAATATTGTTGGTAAACGATGCTTAACTTGGATTTTTTTAACACCGAACCTTCATAAATTACTATCTATTCTTCGATAAATTCTGGAAAATTGTAACTGGGAAAATCTCATTTGACAAAATGTCCCTTTGATCGATACCAATTTAGGTTCTGAATTAAAATAACATAAAAAATAATATAACCTAGAAAATGTTTTATAAATACCAATGAGTATATAATTATACAAAAGAGATCTTTCAGAGCAGAGTTTGAGAAAAATATGCCAAAAAGTGCATTTTCATATTAACATTTCAAAAAAGTTAATATATTGAGTTTCTATTAACACTTAAGGCCTGTTTAATAACGTTTTTGTGTACAAATAAAACTACAAACAAAACTACTTACTACAATTTAATCATTATTAAATAATATTTACGTAAGGCATCCTATTAAATGTAATTGAACATCATCTGTCGTAAACGTTTGACATTTGCCACCGTCAATTGTTTTATTTAAATTACGCTTCTATAAAAATTTTCAAATTAAAAATGTAAAGGTTCTACGCGATTTTGAAATTATCTAACCTTTACGACCATCTCTGGATTAGCACGAATTTGTCAAGACTAAGACTGGACAAATCGGTTTAGCCATTTTCGAGTTTTACCGAATCATTTGATCGAGAGCTTCATTTTTATATATAAGATTACTACAAATGGATTCAAATTTGTAACTAGAAAAAAAGTCAAAAAAGACCATACACACTAAATATAATTAATATTAGCTACCCAGAATATGGTATTGGTTTAAGCACAATTAAATTCATTAAGTGAGGAGCGCTGGAAATATGAAACTAAGTTCCTATAACTACTGATATTTCATTTCACAATAACTATTAAAATCAAATATTTTATTATAATTTTGCCATTCGAGCATCTAATTTAGGAAGATAGCACACTTGCGCCGTTATAGTTCTGCCTGTACTTACTTCATATTACCTCTCGTGCCAGTTTTAATAGCATCCATGGATCAATTTGGGACTTTTTCATTCAATCTACTACTTTGATAGCGTATAATAATTTATACTATGAGTTTTAATTGAACATTTACTTGTGAATTAACTAGCACGATCTCATGTGTAATACCGTACTAATAAATAGTTCGACATAGTGAAATCGATAATTCTAGTGCCTCTGTGCTCGGTAATCGTTATGTTATAATTAATATTTGTTATATATTGCTTTTGTATTAATATCACATGCACGTTTATGTTGAAATTGGCAAAACGATGGTAGATAATGTTCAATGTAGATAATTAGTTTTGTAAGGGACGCATAAACTGTATCCACTGAATATCTTCTACCTTCAGATTAGTAGAAAAATAACTTCATTTTATCTGCGCTCCTCATTTAATAACTTTAATTGAGCTTGAATTAATACCATAACTACTTAAACAATTTAGCAATCACATACATTAAAACACATCATCAAAGATTGATTAATTTTTAAACTCCAGTGGTAATTAACGCAAACCAAGAGTTTATGATAGATCAATTTTATATTACCGAAAAATAACGCACCTGCACAATTTTGTTTACTGCATTGGTCAATATTATGCAGAATGCTTTACATGCCCAATCGAGACAAAAAATATTTTATTATCGTTTAAGATACTATTGAAAAATGCCTGTTACAGCTTAACCCTATTATAATTTGAAACATTATTTTATCTTCAGTAAGATTTATCTTGCTACATAGAATTATTTTATTAAATGCATTATATAATATGAGAATGATTTATTTTGAAACATTTAATAATATTTTAATAATTGAATAATTTAATAATATTTCTTTTTGTTTCCCATATAATTACAATCTGCTTGATAAGAGATTCAGTAATTTTGGTGACAAATGTGTAAATATTGATTTTAAAATGCTACGCAGTACTACGGATATTATTTTAATGTAAATTCTATCCTTTGCACTCTTATTAATTTAAATTTATGTTGTTATTTGTCATTATTGCTAGATATTAATTATTTAACAGTTGTAATAAATATTGTAATTAAAAAAAATGCTACGCATTGGTAGCCATTTTAGGTTTGAAATTGGGGGAGAAAAAATTAGTACAGTAATAATAACTTTACATTATATGCTATTTGCTAAATCATAAATTTAAAATAAATTACCTAAATATAGAGGGTTAGTTTTTGCGAGTCTTCTGAGTATATTCGATGAGATCGCAAGTCTTTGGTGAGTTGATTCGAATGATATTTTAGTCTGGTTTTGCACTCAGATGCATATCTTCTGATTTCTTCCTGGTGGATCAGCCAATTCGGGACATAGTTGGGCGCCTCTAGCTTTTTAACAACATTTCAAATTAATAAAGGATTTTGATATTGTTGTTTTATACAACAATCCAGGCCGTATTTTATTTCATTAACCATACATACACAACACAGTGTTAAATTTTTATCGATTGGACTTTTTACTCAAAACGTTTGATATTTTAACAAAAAAATCACATTACCATATTTTTAAAATAAAAAAATAAAAAAGTCAAAATGTCGCTATGGGTTGTACATTTGGGCATGGTTTGTCATACCAAACTATTTCTGGCGTATATTGACAAAGGGCCTGGATGTTACCTGGATAATTTTATTTGTACTATTACCATTGTGAAAGCAAGTTTACAATAAAATTATTAATTAAAGCAATAAAATAATTTTATGACAAATAAAAATATTTTTTATATTCGCCCAACACCTGGAAATAAATGTTTATGTATGTATGTGAATATGTTTGTATTTGCGTACATATGGATTATTCTTGACTTGATTTCGCTTTCTATTGTTCGATGAATAAATATCTTAATGACACAGAGCCAAGAGCAAATACATCAAGTTCAGAATCCGTGTTGTTCTAATGGATTTGTTACTCTAACATCGAGCATGCGTTCTAATTCGGGACCACGCAAATTTCAAATGTGTGTTATTTTTGTCATTTATAGAAATACTTTCTACTGTCATATCAACAAAAGATAAGTGATCTTGACATAGCCGATTGAATGATTTAATTGGAACTATGTAAATTCCTTGTACTCATTGCGGTTAAATTCATGCAATTGGTATTTTAATTATGAGTTTCTTCTTGGAGATTTTGTTGAACCTATTAGATTTTGCAATGATTCATCATAATCTACATTTTTTTATTATCTCTTTTTTAATTAATCTTATTTAATTTGAAACTGTCCAGTTAAGGACATTTAATAAATTTGTAGAATTTACAATAGTCGGCAGTAAAGGGGTATTGTATGCTAAAAGGGCATGTTGGAAAAACAACTCAATAGTTGTTTTCCCATTCGATATAATATTCAAAATATTTTATTGATAATTATATAATTTTAACTATCATAATCTATATAAATTTACAAACATATAATTTCTGAGAATTTTTGTTTTAACAATTTGTTCAAACGTCTCTATAAATAATATGGGCGGTAGAACACAATTTCGTGTGGCCGTAGGTAATGTATATTAGAACTAAAGAAGTATTAGTAATTTTTATTTAGTTTACTTTGATTTTTGAAACTAAAACAAACTTCAACCCAATAATAATATAATGTTATACAGTTTACAAAATTTAAAAAAGACTTATTATAAAACGCAATGTTCTAATTATGATAATATAGAGTTTTCAAATTAATTAATTAATCTTGTGAAATCCATTTTGTTATTTGTAAAGGTAATATTATAAATTGATTTGTATCATCATCAGTCGCCAAAAACATTTAATTCTAACATATATTGCGAAGGATTCTCAATAATTCTAATAAATCTAAAAATATAAAAAATTGACAGTAAAATCTATATAGATGTTAAATTTTCACAATTTCAAGATAAGTTAAATAATTTGATCAATTTTATTTTAGATCCTCGTGACACTCTTTACATGGAAGATCGACTGATATTATTTTCATGATATTCAATACGATGATGCTTTTTGGAATATCTACTCGTGCCACTAAGCTGTTCTGCTCTCTAAATGAATTCTCTCAAGATCAGGTAAATTACATCATTACAATTAACCAATTATTATATTAAATACTATATAATAATATAGTAATTTAATCAATAATAGTTTTTTAATTTAAATTTTATTTCGTGCTCTTCAAATCTATAACCTGTCCACTCATTTGTATGATTCGTGTGAGTGATGAATTTTTGTTATACATAAGTGATATATATATATATATACATAAATATATAAATATATATATTAGGGCGGTCCTTAATATGGACATTTTCGAATTTCCTTGCTCCCAAGGGCTCAAATGGTTCCAAATTGATATAAAATAATTTTCTGAAAATTTTAGCTCTTAATATTGTCTTTTAGATAGAGCGCAATTCAATCAAAGTTTTGTATATATGTAAGTGAAAGGAGAAGTCATCAAAAATATATGAATAGTCTATCCACTGCAAAGCACTCCACATATAAATGTTCCTGGGTCATATTAACATCAGATTATATTTAAATTGAATTGGCACGATTGAAGTTCCAAAATTTTGATACATTATTATCGCGCTTTGATGCATTAATTTTTTAATTATGAAGCAAAATCTGATAATTTATTTTTAAATTATATTATGTGGCATGCCCAGCAAATTGACTGATAATGAAAAAAAAACGAAGGAGTTGGGAAGTTTCATAACTTTGCCATAATTTTGTATGGTACCTACTTCCCTATAAAAAACTTTTGTGTCTTCAGATTTTAATCAAGGGTTGTCTACCCTTAATACTTTTTGTTAAAACTTTGAAGCCACAGATTTTTGTTAAATTTTATTTTTTGTAATGCAGAATTAAAAAGTACCTCAAATTTTGACTTTCCTAGCACAAAATAATAGATGTTCGAGTATCAGTAGTCCAATTACTTTACATCTAACTCGATAATTGATCAATTGTCGTCTTTTTGGTATATGTTTTTCTTGAAATATTTTTTTTTGACAAATTGAAGATCCGTCTAACGTTGGCACACGATACATGGAGCGCTAATACACTGGACATAGATTACATAAAAATAATCTATTCGACCATTTGTTATTTATCAGACTCAGTACCTTCGACATAGTGTATTTTGAATTAAAATATTTTTATACGCCATACAAAATTGATAAATTTGTAAATAATTTCTTGATAAAAGTGAAATACGATTTATAATCTTCAACGTGTTAAATATCTTATAGTCTTATATACATTATTTATTATCATCTGAGCCCTCTCTAATGAAGAAGAAACAAACGTTTTCATGTTCGAGGCGAGGGAAGAACAGTTACAGTTATAAATCGGATGGCTTGGGTCTGACATGATTGCAATGCGTAACGATTTCATAATGAAATTTGCTAATTTATAAAGCTATTTTCATAAATGAATGTAATTATATGTGATTAGCATAATGTCCATGGGTGCGAGATGCATTTGCCAAACCATTATTATGCACATTTAGCATTGTACGTTTTGTAATGGAGTTATCGCAATGACAAATAAATAATGTGTTAGTAGTTGACACGTTTAGTTTAAAATTAGATCAATCATGTCATATACCGTGTAATTTAATATATATTAAATATATAGAGGTAATAACTTCAACTTGTTTTTATTTCCAACATAAATTAAAATCTTGTCTTGTCTTAGGCATTCAGTCTTGTCTTGTATTATGCATAGAGTAATTAGGATACGTTTAATTACAATGGCTTTTAAAAAGCTACTCTGTAAAGGACCTAACATTAATGCACAGGGTTTTAACATATAGGTCAACAAATAAAGAAAATTTCACAGAATAAACCTAAATCTAAGTATAATTCGACTAAAAATAACTATTTAGTTAATTCAAACAGTTTATTTGATTTAAGTCTGGAAAGGGTGATTAGTGTTTTATAACTTTACATCCAATTCATAAGAATGGTTGATATTTTTCTTTACGATTTTGAGCGTAATTTCTATTTTATCCCTCACATTATAAAAATTTGTCTTTATGTATGATCCAATTAGGAATATATCTCAGAGCTGAGATTGCTTCTCAAATTTTCAGTTTATAAAGTATATATTATAAAGTACATGTTGTAATTTTCATCATTCATCAATATACGTGTTGCTTTGACGAGGCTTAACTTAATTTTACATGAAACATGCAAATATATTTGAAGCGAAACTAATTAACAAACATTGAAAATTTATTGAAATTGAATTAAAACAGTCCTATATATTTTTTCTTTTGAAAATAGAGATTCAGTTATAAACATGGTACTTTGATGGTGAAGAATTATTTTAGTGAGACCAGAATCATTATTATTTTACGTATATTATAAAAAATAATTGTATATGCAAAATTCATATTTTTATACTCATTCCAGTAAATAAATTTCCCATAATTCGATTTTCACCTGTCCTGCACTTAATTGTTGTTTTTAATAACAAAACATATACTAAATATTCAACACATTTATGAGGAAATGATTCAACGTATTATTTTTTCTTTATCTATTTTAAAATATCATCACTACAATATAAAAAACAAAAACTGAGAGTTATTAACACCAGCATTTAAAATCATTTCTGAACGTATAATATTTCTTTGAAATTTTATTTTATAATTTAGTTAAAGATTCAAATATCTGTGCACTTGATGAATAAAAGTATATATTCAACAGTAACAAATTATGAATCTTCAAATAATAATGTATATTGAGACAATCAATAAAAATTGGATACTTAAGATAAAACTTTTAATTACTCAAAATATAAATTGCAATAAATTCGTACTGCAGACCTACTTTCTTGAATACACATTCTTGCATATTATTATTTTGTATTTATTTATTAATTTTTTACTTTTTTGTACTTCTATGCAAAATGTGTTCTAATAATTATTCATTCAACGTACGAGTTATTAGACCGCGCAAGATTAACGCAGTAGAAATCTTCATGCGATTTAAATAATTAAAAACAAACAAATTGAAATATTCTTAATGGGTTATGAAAAGGTTTTTATAAGAGCACATCACACTTCGAATAAATAAATATAGTGTATTAATAAAAAAATCAATAAAGTTTGGAACTAATTCTGTATAATAAAATATTTCTATTATATTGTATTTCTCAACATAGCAAAATTTGGAGTAGAAAAAAACTTACGCTTTTCCTACATAAGCAACTGAAAAGAACTTAATATTTATTCATTAGGTTTAAATATAGAAAAACTAAACATTTTAACATAAATATATTTATATAAAATACATAAAAAACGATATTAATTTTTGCAAACTTTGAAGAATTTTTAAAATTAAACGACTTGTCGTAGGGCCGTAATATTTTAGTATGATCTATAAGACTGTGGTATCTACTCTCAAAACAAAAATCATAAAAATTGTCGAAAAATTGTTTTTAACATTTTATTACAAGAAAACTGCCCGGCCGATCTTTACCAAAAACTAATCAGCACGATTCCCAACTAATATATTTATTTTATGTATTTTCAAAATCGATTGAGAATTGCGAGCTAAAACGTGAACGAAAAACTTATCACTTTTCTGCGATTTTCAAAGAAACGGCTTGGCTAATCGTCGCGCAGATAAACTTCAGTCCTCATCGAGATACATCGAATGGTTTTTAAATTTTTGAAATTGGTCTAGCCGTTTTTGAGAAAACGTCAATTTACGGCAAAAAATCTGTTCACATACACACACACACACACATACTTCTTCCAAATTTGGTCCCATTCGATTCAGAATGGCTTGAAACGCCGAGAAAAGATAAAATTAGCGAAGCGATTTTTTGATGAAAACATAAACTTCTCCTTCAGGAAGTTAAATTTAGGGTAGGGCGGGGCACAAAGGTCCAATTTGACTTTCAGCAATTATATTGTGAAAACCAAAGCAATTATAAGTATAAGGAAATCATTGAGTACATAATTTATGTACACTAATAACATGTGATATTAATTGTATTACGCTTATTTATTATGGTTTATTATGATATAAGACTCCATTTGGGATATGATAATCTTACTTACTATACTGATAATCATTATACTATACTAATATATATATATATATATATATATATATATATATATATATATATCGTAGATCATTTAACTATTATTTATTATACCGTAATATACCTATGTCATCAATTTCTCTATCCATATAAATAATCTATTACCGCTAGATTATTTGCATCCCTACATCCCCTACAAACCTATTTAATATTAATACGTTATATTTCTACTTTACGCCCTATGTATTATCTCTACCTATCTATTGCCTGAACCGAGGATTGAACCCGGTTCCTCTACGTGACTGCCACGCACCTTAACCACTATCGAGTTCCCCCACTGAAAATATATTATGGAACACACTGTTGTTTCATTTTCTAATTAATTGAGCATTTTCTAATTAATTGAGTAACTAATACTAAGGTGACGCCGCGAAACACGAAAAAAGACGGTTGATCGTAGCGTTACGGTGGTCGAGTGGTTAAGGTCGTAGCCTGTCACGCGGCGGACCGGGGTTCGATTCCCGGTAAGGGTAAAAATAGTACGTAAGCAAAATTATAGGTGTAAGATCATAAATATGAGGCGGTTTAGATATAAGTGTAAGGATTGAGCGTATACGGTGTGGCGGAAATAGAGCGTACGATATAATAGTTATAAGGCGTATAACAACGTGAAATGTAGTGTTTGGGCATAGGTGATACGCATACGCGAAAAGAAACTTATGATGTAAGGGTTATAGTATAAGAAATGAAAACATAAACTTCTCCTTCGGGAAGTTAAAAATTCTAAAAGGCAAATGGTATTTTAGTCATGTTATTTCTATAAGAAACTTTGATTGAGTTGAGGACTCTCTAAAAGTATATTAGTATATAAAACTTTCAGAGAATTTTTTTTATCATTTGGGAAGCATTTGAGCCCCTGGGAGCAAAAAGTGTTTTAAAAATATCCATTTTAAGAACCACCCTAAATATATTTGTGTGTGTATGTTATTTGTATAGATAAATGTAAATCATAAAAATCTCGTCGTATATTGTCGGCTATTAAACAAGTCCACATCCACATCCACAGCACGAATCGTGTGCAGGCGTGCAGCGAGCGATTAAAAGAATGTTCACAGCTCGGCGGGCATAACCGGTGCATTGTTAAGGTCATACAATCGGCAATCATGGTAATTATATCGTAATAGAAATGTAATTGAACTTTCCATCGAATGTTAGCAGTACAATAAGTGGAACAGGAGTATATCGGTCGTCCTTGAAGGATTATAACGCTGGATAACTCTAACGCGAATTAAATATCCAATCGGTTTATGGCCAATAGTTAAAATCTAATCAACGGAACGTTAGTTAGCGCGATTATCTAGCGCTGTGCCGCCTTAATGATTTATATTTTTCTGTGAACGCGAGGACAAATCAAATCGTTCGAAACGACTTGATATGGATTTCCAATCTTCTTTGAGCTCAAAATAATAAGCTAGCAGCTCAAATTAGTGATAATTGTAACATTATCTAAATATATTTTAGCTGAGAGATCAATAGCATTCATTCGGATATGTTTTTATTGACATTTTAACAGTTGGCTGTTTCAACAAATTTCTATTTTATAAATAAATTTATATTTTATTTACTTTCCGTAGGGTAAGTTATTGTAATCGTCCAAAAATTCAAATTGATATTTCTTCACGTTTGAAGGTTTCTAAACATTTTGACATACCTCAGAAAAATGGATGATACAATTTTTTGTCCACGTTTTTGTGGCGCACGGATCAACTGATTTGAATGGTTCAGAAAACATTCGATTTCTATAGGGAGATGTGCTGATTAGTTTTTGGCAAAGGCAGGTTCAGCCGTTTCGGAAATACAGAGCAAAGGGTGCGGAAAATAGAAATTAAGTTTTTGAGAGAACGGAGCATCCGATTTGAATGATCTAATAAACATTCAACTCCTAATGACGGGGAGAAGTGGTGAAAGACAGGTCCGGCCGTTTCGGAGATACCGAGCTGAATGTGTAAAAGAATGGCAGTTTTTGAGAACTAAGCATCCGATTTGAATGATTCAAAAAACTTTCTTCTTGTTTTGACAAAATAGTTGCTTTTGGAAAAAAATATTATTATAAATATTTTAAAAAAATATTATTATATAAATATTTTTTGTATATGGAAATTTATTCAGATTTTAGTTTTGGCTAAAGTTCTAAAGCTCACTTATATACTTTAAATAAATCATTTTAACTTTGTAATTCAGTTTATATATATATATATATATATATATATATATAACTCTTATATATATATATATATATATATATATATATATATATATTAAACAGTGTTACAGTATTTATAATGATCTATATGAAAATATTTAATATTTCTCGAACATTTCGTGGGGTAAAAAATGACCAGCTTTTACACTGACATAAGCAAGTAGTAAATTAAGTTAAAAAGAATAATTTTACAAAAGTTAAATTGAATTAATAGTTATTTCAACGCTTTTAAGGAACATTTCTTACAAAATACCAGACGAAGCTCATATACGATGATATATGTAATCTATGTAAACGTTGAGCCCATGGATTTTTTATTTTGCATTAGTTAAATAATTTAGCTATTACTTCGTAAAATTAGTTTAGGTTTCATAATTATTTCTATAATTATCATTTTGACTTGCAAATTATTACAGCTTATTACATATTTTGCCTGATGTTTAAAATTTATCGTCGTGCATTTTCATAAGATAATATTTTATATAAATTTTCTTGGCACTCGTTGCGTTTAAAGTTTTTCGCTCTGGTAACTTATTTACCAACGGCAACGGATTTGCAAACGAGATTACAAGTGGCAACACGACGAGAAATATTGTGCTGAAATTCTCGCATATTTTACCTTAGTAGAGGAACCCGGATTTGATACAGGGGACAGAAAAATAATAGTTAATTTACAATTTTCATGTTGATAATTATTGTTAGCAATCTCTGCTTAATGTTAATGCCTATGTAAAACAGATTGCAGAATAAATTAAATAAAAAAACATTAAAAAAATTAATGTTCATATTTTATAATGAAATCATCACTACTGGAAAAATTCTAATAACGAGCAGACTTCTAAGAACTGCTGTAGTGGTTAAGGCATCTTGCCTTAAGGCACATTACTAAAACTTCCAGTACTACTTATAGTTTGAAAATTTTAAGATTTGATTTGTTTTTTAGATTTAAATTCAGAAATTTAGATTTTCTTTTAACAATTTCCGAAAATTTTAATTACATCTGGATTTCTTTCAAAGCGATCGCGTCGTGTGCCTGTTTTTGAGAATAAAATATCAAAGCGCGTAAGCGCCGCGTCGCGTTCTCACGCCTAAACATTAAAAATCTTGGTGCGGAATCCACATAAATGAAAATAAAATTAGTACTTATGGTACTTATTATTGAAATCTTTATAAAATATGGGGGCCGCATTTAGAAATTTGGCGCCCCGGGGCACTGACAAAAATGCCGCCCCATCCCTGAAATTTTATGAACTTTCGAACTTTTTTTAAAGTAATCGCGCTGCTTTAACTGCGAGGGACAAAATATCGAAGCGCGTAAGCGCCGCGTCGCAGTCTAACAGATAAACAATGTTACAGAACTTATATAAATGGAAACAAAAGTTATACTTATTATTATAATATCTTTAAAATATCTGATAATTTAATGTGCATATGTCTTATGATCACTTTTGTCCGCCAAATGTTTCTTTTTCAAATTTTTTTATTGGATCATCGAAACCGCTAAACTTGTCCCCCACAAATTTAAGCAGTTATTTATTCTGTAAATTATTTTGATTGTTATTGGACGCCTTTTTCTCAAAAACTGAATAATCATTTTTGGCATTTTGGCCCGTATCTTCAAAACTGTTGAACCTGCCTTGACCAATAACTAATCAGCACGACTCCTTATCAATAGGAATTGAATCATAAATCGGTTGATCCGTGTTCTCAAAATCGACTTGAATGATTAAAAATATTAGATTTGTATTGATGGGAAGACGTGCTGATTAGCTTTTGGTACAGGCAATTACGAAAAATGATAATTTAGTTTCGATATTTCTTCTCTGAAACAGCTACGCAGCGCGATTGCTTTGCAAAAAGTTCATAATTTTCGAAAAATTTCAATATACAAAAAATGTGTTTTAGTCTTTTTTTCATTTTTCAATAAAATTTAAAGCTCTTTATAAAATGTAATTTTCAGTACGGAATGTTTCAGTAATTTGTCTTAAGGCACAATGCCATGAGTCACTAGTTTAAATATTTTTTTCGACGCTATAAGCTTGGAAGTGCACAAATACGTCATTTTAAGAAGGCTCGAGAACTGAAGAACATATTTTTCTTAAACTTTCAGCTTGTTTACGGATCTTTATATTGGCCAAATTGCCAAATTTGATAACTTATTAACCAATTTGATAATTTACGTTCGGAGAGGGAGGCAAGGCAAAATAATAAATTTTAGTTATCGTTTATTTCAACCCAAATTTTGCATTGCAATCGTATTATGTTTTGTTCATTATATTTCTTTCTTATTGATTATATTGTATAGAATTTTTTTCTCACTATCCAAATTTTGCCGCCCGCCAAAATTTGCCGCCCTGGGCAGTAGCCCCGATTGTACTGTGAATCCAGCACTAGTGCATATGTCTATTGATCATTTTTTTCCAAAATTGTGATGAATTATCCATTACTATCAATTTCCACTGACGTTGGTTGAAAATAATTATTATTAACACTAATTGTGATGATAAATTGAAACATTTTTTTATTTTATTGATCCTGTTTATCGACAGAAATTAATTCTTGTATGTTTTACACGGCGTTTAAAATGTCGCTTTAAACATTTTTAGCATTATATTTTCTTAATTTTGATTCAAGAATTAGTCTTAAATTATTTCGTTTTCACTTAACCAAATTTCGTTAAATAACTTTAATATTGCTTATTCTTTATTTTCTCTAAATTATATATTAAGGGGCCTTTTTGTGGCATAGTGGTTAGAGCTTTAGCCTTCCAAACAGAAGGTGGCAGTAAACATTAGTTATAAAAAAATGAAAATGAAAATATGTTTCCATTCCAAAAATAATCTTTTCTCTACATTGCTGCATTAAATTAAAATTGTCATGAAAATAATAAAAACAAATTTAATAATAAAATATATAGATCAAATAGAGATAGGCCATGCGTTGCCTTGTAAAAAGCCACATGGTGTATCCTCACAACAGTTCATAGGGCTTGACTCAAACAAATTTAGCTTATTCTTATTATTTTACCATAATATTACAAATGTAGTTTCAATTTAACCAAATAAAAAAACTTTTTACTCGTACTGTCACCCCGGTGTTCGTCGTTTAAATGAATCTTAAATGGCAAGAAGGTATTCGGCAAATCGATGTCATTGACTCAGCAGGGCAATTAGCAAACGCACTTAATTCACATTAAGCAATTCCATAATTAAAGAACCGAGCAGCGGTTAAACATACAATTTATCGGCATGAGCAACGAATCAGTTGCGTCGTTCTGCACTTTTAATAGCCAAATCGCAATCGGGGCGACTGACGGCTTTTCAAGAAATTCCAGAACGTGACAAATACACACTACTGATGGCATTTTGTACTTATCTGCCATATAATGATCATCTCATAAATACATTTGGGGTAGTAAAGAGTAATACCCCGCTAAAACTAAATGCAAAACAGCTTTAAACGAGGCTATCTTTACATAGAAATATTGGGGTTAGGGATGGAAGTTGGTATGGTCTTAAATTAAACAGTATGTTTTTTTTTAATAAAAATAAATTTAATTTTTATAGCCCAAATTAATACCACATTATTATTTCTTGCAAAAATCGCACTTGCACATACACACACACTTTCAAACACACATATAAATTAATCTGATAAATATTGTATAGATAGTTAGAGAATCACTTCAATAAGTGATGAATGATAAGAAATTATATGTAACAGATATATATTTATCAACCATATAAATTCATGCCTACGAAACTCATAAACTTCACTGCATTTGTTCATGATAATGTAATAATTGCTTGTGATAATTTGAAACCATTTGAATTCTGGCAGAATTTTCGACCTCAAAAAACAAATCAACAGAATGAACAGTAGAGTTCCATATATATAGTGGCTAATATAGTTCCAGGTTTTATGCCTGCCTCGGATATAGTCTGATGTCAAGAAGTAGTGACATCAGTTTAAAATAAAAATTGCAATATATTTCCAAATGATATCACTTCCGATTGCAAAAAATCATCAATATCAGATTAAACTCAAAGACAAAATTTAAATCATTTATTTATTGCATAAATACAGAATGCTTTTTGTTATGTGACAAATATCAACAAATTTTTACCAGATTGAAGTGATGAATTATTTCAAGGAATACTAATATTACAAATCTTTCGATTGAAAATTACCAAAAATTGCTCCTGCAATAATGTATTGGTGACCTATATAATTTCAGTCAAGTTCAGAAAAACTCAAAATTAATTTATTAAAAGTGATGTCATTTATGCCACTAGCAAACTTGCCTGAGGTGGCAATTCTATTTCGTACAACACGAAAAAAAATCTAGCTTGTTCAAGCACATTTACCGTCCTTGTGAAAGTAGTGCAATAACGATTATTTTGACCTTTCTGCATGATGTGACGTTTTATGATGTTTTTACTAGTAACTGGAATTGCATTTAATAAAAATGAAAGAGTATTCCTAATTTTAGTTTTGGTTATATAAAAAAGTAAATGTTTTTGTATTACTACAATCCAATTATAACTAAATTTACTAATATATATATTTTATTAAATAAATTATAGAACTAGCATTTATATTGTAATTCTTCAGTAAATATAGACTTGATGTACTATTTTTTTTCTTTGCAGATGATTATTTTGCTTCCAATTGGGTGCGTTTGATGGTTCATAAAAAACTAAAACGTAACATTTATCGTTTATTAGCTGATAACACTGGAACAAATATTTAATATAAAATGGATATAACGGAAGCGTTTCGCCAAGAAGATATTTCAAAAACTGACTTTTTTGATTTTGTTGTGGCTCCAGAGATGTTCAATGATCAACAGCACTTACAACTTGCAAAACAAATGCGATCGGTGGGAGTGTTTATGGAAGGAAGAACGTCACAAAATTCAGGAGAAGTAGAAGCAAAAGAACAAAATAATAATAGTCTTCTATCAACTTCTGCTATTATGACACCACAGTTAGCAGGGTTCGATCAATTCTGGGGAGCCACTTCGAATGGAACAATAGGATCATCGGACAACAAAGATTCTGCTAGACTTATGGAATCTGCAATTTTAGAAGATTTGAGTAGATATTGTTGGACGCAGCCCGCTGATGCAAGTTTACCTCCTATGGGAACAATAGGTATTTAGAAGTATTGTTTATTGATGTATCATTGGTTTTACTATACACCAATGCAATTTTTATTTCTGTTAAATTAACTTCTATTTTATAAATTTAGGTGGCAACACAGACGGACAAATTTATACATTAACAGTATTAAATGGGGGCTCGAGTCCAGAACCTTGGGTACCGCGAAAAGATGAATCTTCGAGTACTTCAGCGGTAGCAGCTTTAGACTTAGAAAGTATTTTAGGAGGCCTTCCTGGGTTCACAACCGTTAAATCAGATGATGGATTTCAGTATGAAGACAGTGGGTATGCTGACACTTCATGTGTGCTTAAAGAAGAATCGACATCGTCATCTACAAATAATAACAATAATAATAACGATTGGAGATTACAAGATCATAATAATGATGCTGCATCTGCTGATTCCTTGCTTAGAAGTGCACTGCAAGGCAACAAAGGTTATGCAAAATGCATCAAAACTGATGAAGAAAGGCCTCCGGCTACTCCTACAGTTCTGTTTCCTATAGTGCCTCCTGGTGAAGAGCCAATGACTCCGTTCCCATTTGAAGAAGATGCAGTGGTAGTTACGTCTCGTCCAGTGGACGATACTTTTTTGTCACAGCTCGATGCGGCATCATTCCCAGAAGATTATGAGAAAATAAAGAGAATTGCCACAGAAGTCCAACAATTTTGCGCCGAAACTTTTGCCCCACTTACTGGTGCAACGATAGGGCAAACAGCGACTGTTACAATCGGAGACTCAATTGTAACAGTTAAGCCTCCTACAACTAAAAAATATAGAAAGACTTCTAATAAAACGACTTCTGTGCAGCATGCTAATTCCACAACAAATACCGGATGTACAGGAACGACAAGAAAAGAGAGGTCTTTACATTACTGTTCCATTTGTTCAAAAGGCTTCAAAGATAAGTATTCTGTGAATGTACACATACGCACACACACAGGTGAGAAACCTTTTGCATGTTCTCTATGCGGGAAGAGTTTTAGACAGAAAGCACATTTGGCGAAACATTACCAAACTCATCTTGCCCAAAAAACCGCTGCAACGGCCGGTAATTCCCCAACTAGCAAAAGGTAGCTACCATATGATTTATCGTACTTTGTAAAATACATGTTATACGTGCTGTGATCTATTCGTCTCTCTGCGATTTTGCTTTCAACATTTTACCAAGATCTTTAATGCTTATATACTTTTACGCCGACATAAACTGCTAATTCTTGCCATTTTAAAGAATATATACATTTAAGGTATTTATGTGATGATCAATGTACTTAACTCTATGAAGACTAAAAAATATTCAAATTTCTAGTATATCTATATACTACTGAAGACATACTACACATGAGTTAATTGTACTCAACAATATTTTTGAATTTATAGAAAATATGTGAATTTGTGAGATTAAAACTGTTTATTTAATATTCTTTCTGTTAATATAAATAATAAAATGTTTGAAAACATTTTGAAAGTATAATAAATATAATATCAAATACTCACAAAAAATGCTTTGTGTAATAGAAACCTAATTTTAGTTGAATGCTGACAATATTAACCCTTAAATGTCCAGAAAAATATTAAATTTACTTTGGACCAGCCCCAAAAGATAGATCAATTGATAAAATATAGTAGGATCAAATAAATTCAACTGTGTAACTATTGTTTATTTGTGAAATTAAAACTATGTTAAAAGGCAAAAGAACAAAAGTCTACAATCCAAAAACTACAAATGTTAACGAACAATAACAAATTCACACAGAAATGCATAGAGTAAATGCATACACTTCAACTAATGCACTTCTAAGACAAAACTGGACCATTAAGGATTAAAAAGTTGACTTGACGTTTGTTGATTGACGTTTTGTCTCTAGTTTTAGTTGTTTTTGTAACTGAGCAAAATTTAAATGAGCGCCATGATTTACGCGATGCAATTGCTGATTAGACACTTTCCATTTCCTATACATATTTTTAATATTAAGATTTTTTTAAGAGTTTTTCAACCATGTTATGATTTTGATAGTAAAGCATTTTCAAGCAAAATCTAAATATGATTACAGAAAATAATTGCAAACTTAATACAACTTAAAATAAGTAGTCTAATCAGGTTTTAAATTGTAATTTTTTCGTTGAAAGGGAGCTAGATCTCAGTTTGTTTTTAATTGATATGAAGCTTTAGTTGCGTTATTCTTATTGATATAAAAAACACTTGTATATTTTTACTAGATGATTTATTTTAATGATTAAATCTTAATATATTGACAAAATGAATTTTATTAAATTGTGTGTATGAGTGCATGTATTTATCAATGGTGACTGTTTTGTATTAATGTGAAATCACCTGCACCGTCATATATGCAATATAAAACTACTGTTCTGCTTTCATTAAACAATAATATTATTTATAAAATAATTTAATTGCATAATAAGATCTTTATTAATAAGTATAAGTGATAATATAAATTGCCTTTTATTGATATAAGCTTTACAAATCGTCAACTTCTATTTTTTTTTAATTAGAGATAAGAAACTGCCAGAATATTTTGAGAATTTATTTCTTGTGAGATGTATAAAATGTATTCTTGTTATATTTTAAGATATTTGATATTTTTAATAAAGTTTATTTGATATTTAGACAAAGTTTTATTTAATAACTAAATAATACAAACATTAGAAAATCTAACAATTCTAATTTACAAATAATAGTAATAATCTAATATTTGTAATATTTATGACTTTTTAATGGCTGTAATATTTATGAATTATTTAAAAATGATTGGAAAATGCACATAACAATGAAAAGAAAACAGATAGATATTAAAATGAAGGAATTGTACTGGCTCATAAGAAGATCATGCAAACTCTCTCTCGAAGATAAGCTTCTACTTTATTAAGTTATGATAATTCAAATATGAACATATGATATAGAACTGTGGGGCTGTGCCAGCAAAAGCAACATTCTTATAATTCAGAGAATTCAAAACAATATACTAAGAATGATCAGCAATGCTCCATGGTTCATGACCATGTTCACGAACAATATTGATACCCAAGGACCCACCATGGCGGAGGATATTAAAAGCAGAA
>NW_020537646.1:25111733-25162482 GCF_003426905.1 Ctenocephalides felis | reverse complement strand
TTTGGCCTAAAAAATTTTGGTCAAAAAAAATTTTGGCTCAAAAAAATTTTGACCCAAAAAATTTTGACCTAAAAAATTTTGGCCCAATAAATTTTGACTCAAAAAAATTTGGTCAAAAAAATTTTGGCCTAAAAAATTTTAGTCGAAAAAATTTTGGCTCAAAAAAATTTTGACCCAAAAAATTTTGACTCAAAAAAATTTGGTCAAAAAAATTTTGGTCTAAAAAATTTTGGTCAAAAAAATTTTGACCGAAAAAAATTTGGTCAAAAAAATTTCATCACCCACCGCAATCCAGTACGCGAGAAGCAATAAAAGGAATTCATTTATCAACTGTGCAGGCAGTACTGCACAGCGTGCGTTATGAGTTGTGAAAAATATATATAACTTATCAGCGAGAGTTAGAAATGGAACAAAATAACAAAATATTGAAAGAAAAATGTTGGTTTATTTGACAAGTTTTTTTACTAATATTATATGTCAAAAATCAATCCAACTCGAAGCGACGACGACGACTTTGAAATCTGTCGCGATCGCTAGTCGACTAGAGCCTCTGTCGACCAAAGACGGATCCAAAAAAGTCCAGATGAGACGACCCAATCACATTGAATTGATTGCTCATTTGAACAAAATGAAACCCAACACAAAAAGTTGGGTTCACGCTCAGTACTCGAGTACTAAGCGCAATGAAAAATTTACCCATACGTTTCTTTAATAGAAAAATGTAGCAATTTTGGTCAAAAAAAATCTTGGTCAAAAAAATTTTGGCCCATAAAATTTTGGTCCAAAGAATTTTGGAAAAAAAATTTTGGTCAAAAAAATTTTTGGTCAAAAAAATTTTGGTCAAAAAAATTTTGGTCAAAAAAATTTTGGCCCAAAAAATTTTGGTCAAAAAAATTTAGGGGAAAAAAATTTTGAAAATTTTGGAAAAAAAAAATTGGGAAAAAAAATTTTAGTCAAAAACAATTTTGGTCCAAAAAATTTTGGAAAAAAAAATTTTGGAAAAAAAAATTTTGGTCAAAAAAATTTTTGTCAAAAAAATTTTGGTCAAAAAAATTTTTGGTCAAAAAAAATTTGGTCAAAAAAAATTTGGTCAAAAAAAAATTTGGTCTAAAAAGTTTTGGAAAATAAAAATTTGGTCAAAAAAATTTTGGTCAAAAAAATTTTCGGAAAAAAAAATTTAGTCAAAAAAATTTTGGCCAAAAAAAATTTTGGTCAAAAAATTTTTGGTCAAAAAAAATTTGGTCTAAAAAATTTTAGAAAATAAAAATTTGGTCAAAAAAATTTTGTTCAAAAAAATTTTCGGAAAAAAAAATTTAGTCAAAATAATTTTGGTCAAAAAAAATTTTGGTCAAAAAATTTTTGGTTCAAAAAAATTTTGCCCAAAAAATTTTCGGAAAAATCTTTGGCCAAAAAAATTTTGGTCAAAAAAATTTTTTGTCAAAAAAAATTTGGAAAAAAAAATTTTGGTTCAAAAAATTTTGGGAAAAAAAAATTGGTCAAAAAAGTTTTTGGTCAAAAAAATTTTGGGAACAAAAATTTTGGTCAAAAAAATTTTGGTCAAAAAAATTTTTGGTCAAAAAAGTTTTGGTCCAAAAAATTTTGGGAAAAAAAATGTTGGTCAAAAAAAAATTTGGACAAAAGAATTTGGTCAAAAAAATTTTGCAAAAAAATTTTGCGAAAAAAAAAATTGGACAAAAAAATTTTGGTCAAAAAAATTTTGGTCAAAAAAAATTTGCGAAAAAAATTGTGGAAAAAAAAATTTTAGTCAAAAAAAATTGGGAAAAAAAAAATTGGTCAAAAAATTTTGGGAAAACTATTTTTGGTCAAAAAAATTTTGGGCTAAAAAATTTTGGTCAAAAAAATTTTGGGTCAAAAAATTTTAGGAAAAAAAATTTTGGTCGAAAAAATTTTGGGAAAAAAAATTTGGTCAAAAAAGTTTTGGGAAAACAATTTTTGACCAAAAAAATTTTGGTCCAAATATTTTGGGAAAAAAATTTTGGTCCAAAAAATTTTGGGAAAAAAATTTTGGTCCCAAAAATTTTGCAAAAATAATTTTTGAGCAAAAAAATTTTGGTCCAAAAAATTCTAGGAAAAAAATTTTTAGTCAAAAAATTTTGGGAAAAAAAATTTCGGTCCAAAAAATTTTGATCAAAAAAATTTTGGTCCCAAAAATTTTGGTCTAAAAAATTTTGGTCAAAAAAATTTTGGGAAAAAAATTTTTGGTCAAAAAAATTTTGGGAAAAAATTTTAGGTCAAAAAAATCCTTTCCACTCACCTCTTTTATCCATCCCTCTCCTTTATTGGGGGTGGTACCACAGGGAATCAGGTTCGCAAACCCCACACCCTCCTATAATCCCCCTCTCCCCCTGTCCGAAGATGATTCGGGGTTTATTAGGGGATGATACGGGATTCTCGCGCGTATATCTCTCCTCTGGATTCCTAGAGTCCCAAATTCGAACGGATATGATTCCGTGCATACCTCCGTATTGTGTCCGGAGTTACGACTCGAACTCGGTACCCTTTGGGTATGAAGCTATCATCCTACCAATTAAGCTAACACAGGCCACATTGGTTTTGCTTTTTTTGGCCATATGACTTGTTAGTTTGTTATATCTAAATATTAACTTTGTGTTATTTAACAATAAATAAACACTACAACGTCAAAAAATTTTTGGTCAAAAAAAATTAAGTCTAAAAAAATTTGGTCTAAAAAATTTTGGAAAATAAAAATTTGGTCAAAAAAATTTTGGTCAAAAAAATTTTCGGAAAAAAAAATTTAGTCAAAATAATTTTGGTCAAAAAAAATTTTGGTCATAAAATTTTTGGTTCGAAAAAATTTTGTCCAAAAAATTTTCGGAAAAATCTTTGGCCAAAAAAATTTTGGTCAAAAAAATTTTTCGTCAAAAAAAATTTGGAAAAAAAAATTTTGGTTCAAAAAATTTTGGGAAAAAAAAATTGGTCAAAAAAATTTTGGGAATAAAAATTTTGGTAAAAAAAATTTTGGTCAAAAAAATTTTGATCAAAAAAATTTTTGGTCAAAAAAATTTTGGTCCAAAAAATTTTGGGAAAAAAAATTTTGGTCAAAAAAATGTTGGTCAAAAAAAAATTTGGACAAAAGAATTTGGTCAAAAAAATTTTGCAAAAAAATTTTGCGAAAAAAAAATTTGGGAAAAAAAATTTTAGTCAAAAAAATTTTGGTCAAAAAAAAATTTGGACAAAAAAATTTTGGTCAAAAAAAATTTGGTCAAAAAAAATTTGCGAAAAAAAATTTGCGAAAAAAAATTGTGGAAAAAAAAATTTTAGTCAAAAGAATTTGGAAAAAAAAATTTGGAAAAAAAAATTTGGTCAAAAAAATTTTGGATCAAAAAATTTTGGTCAAAAAAATTTTGGGAAAACAATTTTTTGTCAAAAAAATTTTAGGCCAAAAATTTTGATCCAAATATTTTGGGAAAAAAATTTTGGTCCAAAAAATTTTGGGAAAAATTTTGGTCCCAAAAATTTTGCGAAAATAATTTTTGGGCAAAAAAATTTTGGTCTGAAAAATTTTGGTCAAAAAAATTTTGGGTCAAAAAATTTTAGGAAAAAAAATTTTGGTCGACAAAATTTTGGGAAAAAAAATTTTGGTCAAAAAAATTTTGGGAAAACAATTTTTGACCAAAAAAATTTTGGTCCAAATATTTTGGGAAAAAAATTTTGGTCCAAAAAATTTTGGGAAAAAAATTTTGGTCCCAAAAATTTTGCAAAAATAATTTTTGAGCAAAAAAATTTTGGTCCAAAAAATTTTAGGAAAAAAATTTTTGGTCAAAAAATTTTGGGAAAAAAAATTTCGGTCCAAAAAATTTTGATCAAAAAAATTTTGGTCTAAAAAATTTTGGTCAAAAAAATTTTGGGAAAAAAATTTTTGGTCAAAAAAATTTTGGGAAAAAATGTTTGGTCAAAAAAATTTCCGAAAAAAATTTTGGTCTAAAAAATTTTGGTCAAAAAAATTTTGGGAAAAAAATTTTTGGTCAAAAAAATTTTGGAAAAAAAATTTTTGGTCAAAAAAATTTTGGTCCAAAAAATTTTGGGAAAAAAATTTTAGTCAAAAAAAATTTGGTCCAAAAAATTTTGGGAAAAAAATTTTGGTCAAAAAAATTTTGGTCCAAAAAATTTTAGGAAAAAAATTTTTGGTCAAAGAAATTTTGTGAAAAAAATTTAGGTCAAAAAAATTCTTTCCACTCACCTCTTTTATCCATCCCCCTTTATTCCCTTCATACCTCATATCCGGGCACTCGCGCACCGACCCTCCATGTGCCCAGTTTTTACCCCTCTCCTTTATTGGGGGTGGTACCACAGGGAATCAGGTTCGCAAACCCCACACCCTCCTATAATCCCCCTCTCCCCCTGTCCGAAGATGATTCGGGGTTTATTAGGGGATGATACGGGATTCTCGCGCGTATATCTCTCCTCTGGATTCCTAGAGTCCCAAATTCGAACGGATATGATTCCGTGCATACCTCCGCATTGTGTCCCGACTCGAACTCGGTACCCTTTGGGGATGAAGCTATCATCCTACCAATTAAGCTAACACAGGCCACATTGGTTTTGCTTTTTTTGGCCATATGACTTGTTAGTTTGTTATATCTAAATATTAACTTTGTGTTATTCAACAATAAATAAACACCACAACGTTCGTCGTAGTGCTGAATTTCGTTTTATGGCTGGAGGTATGATTCGAACTCAGTACCATTTTGGTACGAAGCCATCACTCTACTAATTACGCCAACACAGCCCATACCAACCCAACTTTTTTTTGGCCATATTACTTGTTAGTTTGTTATATCTAAATATTAACTTTGTGTTATTCAACAATAAATAAACACCACAACGTTAGTCGTAGTGCTAAATTCCGTTTTATGGTTCAAGGTATGATTCGAACTCGGTGCCCTTTTGGTACGAAGCCATCACTCCACCAGTTACACCAACACATGCCATACCAACCCAACTTTTTTTTGCCATATGACCTGTTAGTTTATTTTCATTTAAAATATACTAACAGGTATATTTTATAATATATTTCATTTAAAATATATATATAACACATGCCATACCAACCCAACTTTTTTTTGCCATATGACCTGTTAGTTTATTTTCATTTAAAATATACAATATCGCCTACTTTGTAACGGTTTACTAATGTGATCGTCGTGGCGTAGCGCGTTGGGAGGTGGAGAGAACAGGGAAGCAGGTTCGAGACGTGGTAAAGTAAGCAAGGTAAGAATCTGTTGTTAACGTAGAGGATAGTAGGTAAGGTAGTGTAAAGTAAGGAAAGAGATAGTAGCGTGAAGATGGTGGAAGTATTAATACTATACATAAAGTATTAATATACATACATATATATATTAATAATGATGAGGATGTCTTTGTGCAAAAAGAACATAGCTGAAAACTTCATTTTTATTGTACAAGTCCAAAGTTAAGAAAAAGAACATAGTTGTAAACTTAATTTTTATTGCACTGACCAATATCTGAAGCATATTAAATAAAATGAACTAATTAACATTTTGAAAAATAGTATAAAGCGAGTGAAAAATATTAATATTTTTCCACAAACCATAGATTAGTCTGTTTAAAATGGCCAAAGTCATAACTACATTAACTTTATTGATCATCCTCGTCAAAGAACGAATTGATGAGTGTGTTTCTAATATGTATCACTGAAAATGGTGTGAAATGAAACACTCCAAATAAAGTTTAGTTATTCAAAACTTCCAATCAATATATCACAATATTTAATAATACAATTAGATTTATTTATTATTACAATTACAATAATGAAAATGAAGAAATTACATTATCATTCATGTAATAGTATAATTATACATTTTAGTATATATAATAGTATTAACACAGTATGATATGAAATTAAGTTTTATTTACAGCTAAGAAAAGTACATTATTTGAAGCAGTAATAGAAAACACAATATTTAATTCAGAGAAGTCATCGGTCCGACATATTAAATGTTTAAGCCACTCAAACAACACAAGGGATTGCAAAAATGCTAAGATTATGTATGACTGTAAAGTGTTCACACTTTTTTAATTATAATAATTTAGAACAATTTTCATAAACAAACCGTTCCTTTCATAGAATATTTTTCTCCTAGCGACATCTGTTTAACTGGGCCCTATTCCTTCTCTTCCCTACTTGATATTCTATGACTCATCTATTTGACCTTGATAGAGAATTCAGTTCAGTACAGTGAACGACTTGTAACGGATAACACATAATGCTAATATAGGTTTCCATATTTTAGATTTTAAATTTATAACATACTGATGATAAGACAAATCTAGTCTCCAAACGTTTGTGAAATTATTATTTAATAAATTAGTGCAAAAAAGAGTGTTGTTTATTCATATTTCTAAATTATAATATAATATATATATATATATATATATATATATATATATTATAATTTTAACCATATTTGACTATATATAGCATAATTTATAATAGCATATATATAGTCAAATATGGTTAAGTCAATTCAAACTTATGAAAGTATAGTTCACGTTTTTAAGTGGATTCAAACTTGTAAAAAATATATATATATATAGTCCATGTTTTTAAGTCGATTCAAACTTAAATATACTTTCAAAATAAAATATAGCTTCATATTGATACTCTTTACTTTATAGGTATAATACATTAAATATTGACATTTCAAAAATAGTAATTACTCATACGTACATGCGTAATTAATAGTATATATATATATATATATATATATATATATATATATATATATATATATATATATATATAGCATATGTGTATTAAATTATTATTTACATTAAGAGGGTCCTCCCATGGTGTTTTGCATCATTGGCGAGTGAATAAGAGAAGTTGCTGGTGAAGGGGAAGATCCTGACACTCCAACAATTTGCTAAATATAAATTTTTAAATTAAGTTTGTTATATCTGGACAGTTATAACACACATATCTTTTTATTAATTTTATTAATCATATATAAATATATCAATATAATCAAATCAATCATATCAATATAATCATATAATCAATATAATAATTTTATTAATAATATATATTCTATATTATTATATTTTATTAATAATGTTATATATATATATATATACATATATATAATGATATATATATATATATATATATATATATATATATATATATATATACCCGAATATTAAACTCAAATTAAACATATATATATATATATATATATATATATATATATATATATATATATATATATATATATAATTTTCTAATGTAATATAAATCGAATTTCTTTTTATTAATCATATTTCTTGAAAAAGTATAAAAACTGTTTTGTCAATAACAAAAGACAAATAATAATAATAGACAAAAGTACAATTTCAATACATTTCAATAATCAGTATTTGACTTACTGGATTGATGAGTTGGGGTGGATCATTTGGTAACACAAAATTAGCCAGCATATCTCGAATTGCAGGAAAAACTGAGCATTCATTTGGATTTGAAAATTGCATGCTATCTGAAAATCTTTAAAATAATTTTTAATCAATAAAAATAAAAGTAAACATTATAATTACAATACAATTTTATGAAATCAGTTCACTTTAAAGAATTTTAGCAGTTTTACCTCTTGAATTGATTGCTGGCAGCCGTTAGAGCTGTTACAGGACCAGGATCTCTTTTTTCAGCTAGTTGAGTAAGATTAGTACTGACATCGTAAACCAAAGGTAAAACTAAAGAAGCTGGTTCTACTCCTGTTGCATATTGAGTTCTTGTAATTTGCAACTATAAAAAAGTAACTTTTAAATGATAAATATTTATAAGGTGCAACTTATATTTATTCTTCTAACATTTTTTTTCTGTACCATATTGATCGTCCAAAATAGAAGTATGTGTGAAATTAATTAACAAACAAATTTAAACATATTGTTGCATTGTTTTTTTTATCAATATATGCTTAAGTAAAATTTGTTCACAAAAAATGAAAATAAATGAAAATCAAACTTTGATAAATAAAATAGATGCATTACTTACAAAGAAAAGGATTTTGTTGCGACAAACCATTACACCGGCCATACCAACAGGTACTAAAGGTGCAGCGGAAGGTGGAACACGGAGTGCCCATTGAACTGACCACTTTAGTTGTTGAGCATTTATCAATCCAGGCATTAATTCTAATCTCATTACCTATGAGAAAATATTTTAATTTAAAAATGCATTAGAATCAAAGATATTGATATCAAATTTTCAACTACAGATTTTATAGACTTAGTAAACTTTTCATCATTACCTGATGTTCAGTTTAAATCGTTACCTGAACAAAATCCTTAAGAACGGAATACGGTACATTGAGCATACGCCCAAAACCAGATAAAGAATTTGATTTATATGGAGGTACAGCTGCCCTTGATTCAAAAAATTTTTCTATTATCTAAAAGAAGATATAATTATATAAAGAATATAAAATTAAGTAGCAATATTGTAAGCAAATGAATAAATCAACAAGCATAAATTATAGTTAAATTATCAACATTCGATTGTATTTATTGATTTACACGATTGGTTTTATTAAATTTTTTACATGTTCTAACCCAAACATGAAATTGCGTAGAACTGGCCTTGTTAGTAAGTACATCTTCAACAGCCTAGCATACAGAAAGCATGCATGCTATTGCATTGTACAGATTTTAATTTATGTTTAAACACTAAACACTAATTATATGAACTAAATTAAAGTTTAGCAATCAATATAAAATTCATCCTTTTAAATAAGATAATAAAAACTAATGTGTGATTGATAATCAAAGACAAGTTACCCAAGCAAGCAAACAAGAACAAAAGGTTTATTTTTCAACCGTGTATAAAATGCATGTGTTTTTCTTTTTTTTGTACATACTTCCGATATATTGTATGTGTTATAATATATAATTATTTGAGAGCATAATTCCTTCCGATAAAAAACTTATATCAACTACATTGTAATGGACTTTATTTAATGAAATATAAGTTTTTAAAATGAAAAAAGTATATATTTTCTAATGATTCCCAAATATACGTAAGTATTAACGTTATATTATTTATTTTTATATTATATTACCAGTGTCACATTTAATTTTTTACACTCACCTGCAATTCTTCTTGTGTCCACTGGTCTTTATGATCAGGCAATGGTGAAACTTTAATGTGTAAACTTTGCAAATGTTGCTGATTCAAGCCAACGCGGCATTGCAAACTTTCAACTTTAAATAGTACTACACCGGGCTCAGTGCTAGCAATACCAGTTAACTAAAAATAAAAGTACCTCGTATATAAAGAATCTCAAAAATATGCCATTTTTTTCTGTAAATAATATTATAAGTTTGTAAAATGTTGAAAAATTCATTGAAAATGTGTATCTATTTAATTCAATCATAAAATACTCACGCAATCTTCATTCTGAATAAATCTTTGAAGCTGTCTACGCATATATACACAACCTAAAAATCGTTCTAAAGGTGCCATATCTGGTCCAGGAAGAGCCTTAAATAAAAGAGAAAAAAATTATATATTACATTACAAATTACATATTTTGGAAAATCGGTTAACGAATGAATACGCAAACTGAAAATTAAATGTTGTGTGAAAAACTATGTAAATACAATAATAAACACGAATACAAAATATAAATGAAATAAATAAAGTAGGCTCTAATTGATCCTGTTGTGTTAAGAAGAAAAAACTATTAACCTGTTATAATAAATAGTTTATTATTATTCACAAAGAAACGCAGAAACGGCTTGATGTGATATCACGCAAGGCTAGTCAACGCTAATATAATGAGTTCTGTCGAGTAGCTTAACTGTTTTTCGGGAGAAAACAAATTCCTCATTCGTAGTTCGTTACCATTTCAAAAAATCATTAATTTTAATTTACATTCGAATAATTTTAATTCATTTTTTATTAAATAAATGTACCTGTGGATGCTGGGAAGGTCTACATAGTTGATCCAGAGCTTCATGTGTTATTAATGTTGGTACTGCCCCAGCCCAAGATTTTTGCGGCAGAACACGAGATTGGTGCTGAGTTTTCATAATTTCATTCTAAAAAATATTGTCATTTATATCTTCTTATTTTACTTCTTATGTAACTCATAATATACAAATTATAATACGGGTATTGCGCGTTGATATAAAGTAAAACTCATTATTTCCAAACAATGTTTTACATTAATTAATCATTGTATTTCCTATTGATGCTTAAAACATTGAGTATATAATTTCGAATTCGAATAATTTATACTTTCAATAAGTTAGAAGCTTAACTACAACATGCTTATGTAGTAGAAATGGGAATCTTGAAAGAATGTATTTTCTTACTTGCATAAGTTGTGGCTGTGGACTATTCAGACCTGTGAGACGCGGTGACGGCCGTGGCGCAAGTCCGCCAGATGGTGACCCTGGCCAATTAGAAGCGGCAGAACCAGGAGACGGCATGCCACCGGCTGCGCTCTGACCTAATGAGCCAGAAGTTACTCCAGATGTGAATGGACTGCCATGCTGCGCGTCCATGTTATGAGCTGTTAATATAACAAAAAATAAAATTAATTGATTTATATTTTAATCATATAACATTGTTATTATTCATAGCCAGTACATATGCTCATACGCACAAAATCATGTTGTCTACATAAGTCATTATGCCAAATAATTTTTGCGTATTGCATTCCTATAATAATTTATTATTTTTTTCATTTTTAAAAGCGTTACTGACGTATGTAACGAAAATCTGAATAATAAAACAAAGTTCGAATTGCTTAAAAAGTCTCCAATTAGAAAGATTCTTCAGGCATAGCATAACACAAAAAATACGAAAATGTAATAAAAGATTACAAAGCTGTTAATATGCATTTCTCGAATATAATAGAGAATTTCTAGAATATAATTCGATGCACCTCGATGAGGACTTTTGCTTGTCAGTTTTGTGCGATGATCGGCCAAGCCGTTTCTAAATAAATAGCGAAAAAGTGAAAAAAAATTCGTCCACGTTTTAGCCCGCAATTCTGAATCGATTTTGAAAGTTCAAAAACCGTTCGAAGAATATTGGTTGGGAATCGTGATTATTTTTCGACAGAGATCGCCCGCGCCGTTTTCTTGTAATGAAGTGTTGAAAAATATTTTTCGACGATTTTTATTATGATTTTCTTGACCGATTTCAGAAATTTAAAAGCTATTTGATGTATCACGATGAGGACTATCGTTTGTGCAACGATCTGCCGAGCCGTTTCTTTATAATTCGAAAAAAAGTGTTAAAATTTTCGTCCACACTTAAGCTCATACTACCAAATCGATTTTAAAAAATCAAAAACTGTTCAAATCATGTTAATGATTAGTTGATTAGTTTTAGGTGAAAATCTACCGAGCCATTTCCTTGTAATTAACTGTTGGTAAAAAAGTTTAAGTCGATTTTATGAAACTTTTTTTGGAGATATACATCATGGTCTTATAGAACTTACTAAAATATTACGGTCTTACGACGATAGTATTTTAATAGTGTAGTAGTTTAAATTTAAAAAATCAAAGTTTTCTTTGAGAAGAGAAAATGAGTAGTTTTTTTTAAAGAGTAGTTGTTTGTTAAAATTAAAATAAGACTTTATATAAGGATAAAGTATTTGGTCTTAATGAACATACTGAACCATTAAAGTCCTGCGGAAACCGGTTCAATTATAAAAATTGATGATTTTTAAAAATTTGCTTTTAGAAAATACTCCGAGTTAACAATTATGTGTAATGAATTCACTCGGAACACTTTTAATCACTCATAAATTAATTTATTTTTTATCGACTATTTACACATATCAGCAAGTTCATGTAACTTGCCTCAAGGCAAAATACCAATACCAACTAGTTTAATATACATTTCTCGAAAATATTAGAGTATTAATTCGTGCACATTTATAAACACATCTTAAATTATAATAAGTTATATACCTAACGTTAAACTATATAAAAATATGTAAAACTTTTAATATTGAATGTTTCTGTAATTAATATTTTAACGATTGATATTGAGCGATTATAAAATAATATGCTATTTTTACCTGATGCATTGGATATGTGATTGGGACCCGGAGATCCAAGCATCATAGGGCTGGGTTGCATAGCATTCATTGGTGATGCGGGCATTAAACTACTAGGACCACTTTGCGCTTGTGATGGAGACGCCATTACACCGCCGGTCGGCGATGTAAGACTATACTGATTTTGTGCCACCTGATATGAAAATATAGAAATGACCAGAAGGTTTAAGAAAGTAATGTGAGTGCAAAAATTTAACAATGTCAGCCAATTGTATAAATATAAATAAAAGTTAATGATTAAAAAAAAAAACAAGTCTAAACTAACATAAGAAATATGTTTATATAATTTTACTACATAAATAAATAGTTGATATATTAAAATTGATTAAATCTATCAAGCATATGTTGTAGTATAAAATTTATAAATGAAAAATTCCATTAGAGCAAGGCTCCTTAAACTTTTGTCATTTACAACCCCATTTATGATTACGAGTTTCTTGACGACCCCACACAAATATTAAAGAAAAATAATATTTCTGATGATTTATCAGAATCATCAGAAATAATATTTCTGATGATTCTGATCTAATAAAAATCTAATTTATTTGTCAATAATAAAAGTGGATTCTAATTCTAATTTATTTATGTTAATAATAAAAGTGGATTCTGACTGCCTTAATTTGCTTGAATATATTCGAGTAGTTGCGTGATAAGTATCAAATTAAAATATAGGTAAGCAATTCAATGAGATGGATGTGCTTGTTTTTGATTGCAGAATTTACACCATATCATCAACTGTGGGAAATTCAGTTCTAATTTCTAACCAGAATTCAGTCAAAGGCTTTTTTGAAATTGTAGTTGTGAAACGTTATATATAAATATTTGACATCAAAATATCTCGCGATCGCAGAATTTTGCCACGTGACCCATAATGGGCATATGTATTAGAGCATAAATCAGACTTTTCGACTTGTAAATAAGTTACTCATAAATAAATTAGAAAAAAATGTATTTTATTGTATTTAGCAAACTGAAAATTTGAAATTGTACAAACCTGCCCTTGAATCTGCTGTATATGATGCGGACTAGCGGGCGTGTGAGGATTGCTGGTTTGCGACTGTTGTGAAGGGGGCGTTTGAGGAGTATGAAATCGCAAAGTAGGTCCTGTTGAACCTGAACAAGTGCACAGTTAATTAAGGATTACACCTACAGGATAAAAAAAATGAACAGCACAATCGGAGAAAAAACAAAAACAAAAAAATTTAGTTTTGAAACTTGGATTTAATGGGAAAAAAATTCGAAGAACGATGGCTTTTCCGCACTGAATTTTAAACACACACACATACATAGTACATCAGATGTTTATATACACATAGATATATATATATATATATATATATATATATATATATATTATCGTTTTCGCCCATTAACTCGTTAATCCGTTAATCTAAGCTAGTCAACGCTAATATAATGAGTTCTATCGAGTAGCTCAACTGTTTTTCGGGCGAAAACAAAAATTATTAACGAAGTTAACATTTTGATTAACGGATTAACTTTTAAGTTAATTTTTAAAAATGTTAACGGACAAGTTAACTTCCGTTAAAAGGCAGAAGTCCGTTAATCGTTAATCCAATGCCTACCGACGATTGCAGCAACTGCCTATAAATTAAAAAATATTAAATCTAAGGGCCTAAATTGCACAGCTTTAGCCAATGCCTTATTAAATGGCATAGAGAAAAGATTTGGACCACTACTGAATGATGAACAGTGCCAACTTGCCGCGGCATTTCAACCAAAGTTCCGGTTGATATGGCTGGTAATAGTTTCTTGAACACTTCTGCCAATTGTTTTTAAGTTTGGCTTGGGTCTTCACTAAATAACTTCTGAAGTTTTGTATCTCCAAACTTTTTTGGGTTACATTTTTGGTCAAAATCTATGACGATGTTTCTTTCGCAAAATTTAACGAATATAGCTTTGAAACTTATGAAGCGCATATTGCTTAATGTCAGTAGAATAAAATGTATATATATTGCCATACTTAAGATTCAAGACAACATTTAGAGTAACTGGTAATGAGTTTCAGGCACGCAAACTATATATACACATTTCAACATCAAAATTATTAAAATATTTAATCAATAATTTACATATATATATATATATATATATATATATATATATATATATATATATATATATATATATGAAATTATTAAGTGTTGTGTAAATGCTTCGACCTGGAGGTTCACGAGGACTTTGTGGTCCACCTGGACCGGCATTAGAATGCGGTGTGCGATTACCACCAATATATGTTGCATCCGATGATTCAATAGCGACTGTTGGACTAGGTGGATTGTCATCTTCCGATTGAGATCTGCGCCGCGATGAAACAGCTGATTCGTCAACAAAGCGTGACAAAAAACCCTGAAAATAACGAAATTATTCATCAATAAATACATATTAAAACAATAACGTTCTATTTATATTATTTAATTGTTGACTATTAAATTAAATTTAAAACTAGTTGGTATTGGTATTTTGCCTTGAGGCAAGTTACATGAACTTCCCGAATAATCGATTTAATCAATAAAAATAAATTAATTTATGAGTGATTAAAAGTATTCCGAGTGGTTTCATTACACAATTGAAAACGAACACTATCGTTATACCAAGTAAATCGTCTAATTTTAATTTTAACAAACGTCAAAAAAAAACTACTCATTTTCTCAAACTTTGATGAGTTTTTAAAATTAAACTACTTGTCGTAAGGCCGTAATATTTCAGTAAGTTCTATAAGACCATGATATACATCGCTAAAAAAAGTTCCAAGAGACCACACAAGAAAACGGTTCGATAGATTTTCAACTAAAATTAATCAGTATGATTCCCAAATGATATCTTTCGAACAGTTTTTCATTTTTGAAAATCCATTTGGTAGTATGAGCTTAAATGTGAACGAAACATTTAACACTTTTTTTAAATGACAAAGAAATTGAGAAAATGAGAAAAAATAATCCACATCAAAAAATACATCGATTGGCTTTTAATTTTTTGAAATCGGTTCATGCGTTTTTGAGCAAACGTCGATGAAAGTTACAATTTTGACAAACGCCAAAAAAACGACACTAATTTTTGCAAACTTTGACGATTTTTTAAAATTAAACGACTTGTCGCAGGACCGTAATATTCTAGTATGATCTATAAGACTACGGTATCTACCATAAAAAAAAATTAACAAAAATCGCCGAAAGAAATTTTTTTAACACCTTATTACAAGAAAACGGCCCGGCCGATCTTTACCAAAAACTAATCAGGTCGATTCCCAACCAATATGTTTCAAACAGTTTTTGAATTTTCCAAATCTATTCAGAATTGCGTGGACAATCAAAACGTGGACGAAAAATTTTTCAATTTTCTGCAATTTACAAAAAAACGGCTCGGCCGATCGTCGCACAAAACTTAGAAACGCTAGTCCTCATCGAGATACATCGAATGGTTCTTAAATTTTTTAAATCGGTCCAGCCGTTTTTGAAAACGTCGATTTACGGCAAAAAATCTGTCCACACACACACACACACATACTTTTTCCAAATTTGGTCTCATTTGATTCAGAATGGCTTGAAACGTCGAGTAAACATAAAATTAGCAATTCGGATTTTTTGATGAAAACATAAACTTCTCCTTCGGTATGATTAATGAAAGAATAGCATTAAAACAACCATCATACCTTGAGACCTTGAGTGGGCGTGAATTCGTCGACTACATTACTTCGATCATATCTGGAATAAGCACCATCCCTGATTGAAACAAGCCCACCTCCACTCATTCTTACTTCCAAACAATACATGCCCTGATATGCTATTCTGATCAGGGTAGGAGATTGTGGCAAAATAGTAAATGTTGAAACTGGAACTTGAGGTCTCTAAAAACATATTATAATTAAATTATGTATCAATTAATTGAAGTTTTTAAATTAATTAAGTAATAAGTTGTATTTTGCTTCAAACCTAGTTTGCATGAAAGCAATATAATTTACAATAGTTTTTGTAGTTTGTAATAAAATGACCGAATGGGCCCTAAGGTCTATAAAAATGGTATTATTTGAAATATATTCTCAACCATTGAAAGTATGTTTGTTAGCATACAATGATGTTCTTTTAAGTACAAAACATAAGTTATATTAATGTTTATTAAATTCTTGTGATAAATATTAATCTGAAATTTGATTTGAAATTTAAATAGAACGAAATTTCCCATCTTGCAAATTGTATATAGATTATAAAATAAATATTTCTAAATGTTAGTTGCAAAGTATTTCCCATTGGTATTTCCTAAAAGTATTTCCATTGAAGATAATTTTGCATTAGGTGAAACAAAATTCATTGTTATTTGCAGAAAAGTTTGACTTTATTGAGTTTTATCAAGGTTTTTGAGATAATGATAAAATTTGACATTGAAAAAAGCAGTTATTGAATGGGAGATTTTAGCAAGCATAAACTTTTTCTTTAGGAAGTTAACAAAAGTTTCAAAGAAAATTTTAAGTATTAATAAATTTTACCTGACTGTGCACACCGAGTTGTGGTAGAATAGGTAATTTTCCTAAGGAAACTAAAGGTTCATACGTTTCATGCAGCAGTCTTGCAATCTGTAAGAAAATTAAGTATGAATTCAATTTAAAAAATGCCATGTTTTGATATTGCATCAAAATTTAAAATTTTTAAAATGTCACCCTTAACCATTATTACAAACATTTTTCAGTTGATTTGTATGTCATTCTTTAAAGAACTTTCACAATACCACAATTGTCATTTTATTCAAATATCTTAAACCAATAAAATAAAAATTATGTGATCACACAAACATTCTATTCTCACATAATCTTAATGAAAATCAAATAGTTTGATGAAAAATGTATTGTGCTACAATGTTATAATTCAAGCTTTTAATATTCTGAACATACAAATCACTAGTATACCTGTGTCAAATCTCTGTATCGATTCAAATGAGCTTCTAACTGTTCTCTCATAATGGAATGTGCATTAATTGCTGTGCTATTTGTTCCAAATATCATTCTGAATGATTTTGTTTCAGCTGACCAAAAAATTGTTACTGTGGCACCTTTATCCAACCCATACCCTAATATTAATTTTAAATAGGTATATGATTTGATAGACATTATGCTCTGCAAGTTGTACTTATCTGAAAAAATAGTTTTGTTAAAAGATTTCAAGTTAATAATTCACACAACAATAAGTTTATTAACCACTTCGTTATGAGCGACAAGTATACTTGACGGCCGCAGAATGCCCCATACAGTCGGGCGTCACGTTTAGTAGCCGTAATATGAACCCTCAGCGTACGGACGTTGCATGCCATCTGTAGCGACTTTCCGCGGCCAACAGGCGCCGTATCGAAATGGTTAACTAAAAGACAACCTCACCTGCTTTATAATATTCAGCAAATTCTTGTACTATAGTGTATAAATGTGCAATCTGAGACCAATCGTTAAGAAAACTCTCTACTGTCAAGTGTGTTGTTTCAGAAGGTGTCATTTCATATTGTAAGTAGACAGGTCGTCTCATTCCTAGATCAAAAATATAAAAACAAAACTGTGTGAAAACAACTCATCAGAAAAACATATATCTAAGAAATTTCAAAATATATTAGTTATCTTTTATGTACAGTAGAAGTTTCTTATTCGCGAGAGATACGTTCCGTAAAAATGCTGCAAATAGAGAATCTGCAAATACAGGATGGCACTTTGTATGGATTATAGGGAATACTTTCCAGGATGACAAAATAATCCGCTAATAATGAATAATTCAGCAAATACAGGATGAAACTAGTTGGTTTGGTATTTAGCCTTGAGGCAAGTTACATGAACTTCCCGATATGAGTAAATAATCGACTTAATCAATAAAAACTAATTTAATTTATGAGTGATTAAAAGTATTCCGAGTGGATTTATTACACATAATTGAAAACAAACAAACAGATTAACTCGGAGTATTTTCTAAAAGTAAATTTTCAGAAATCAATTTTTATAATTGAACCAGTTTCCAGGACTTTAATGGTTTATTATGTTCAAGACCAAGTACTCTATCATTATACCAAGTAAATAGTCTAATTTTAATTTTAACAAATGTCAAAAGAACTACTCATTTTCTCAAACTTTGATGAATTTTTAAAATCAAACTATTAGTCGTAAGGCCGTAATATTTCAGTAAATTCTATAGGACCATCGCAAAAAAAATTCCATAAAAATCGGCTTAAATTTTTTTTCAACAGTTAATTACAAGAAAACGGCCCGGTAGATTTTCACCTAAGACTAATCAGTATCATTCCCAACTAATATCTTTCGAACAGTTTTTGATTTTTTAAAATCGGTTCGGTAGGATGAGCTTAAATGTGGACGAAAAGGCACTAAGGACAAATGTGGACACTTTTTTTCAAATTACAAAAAAACGACTTGGCAGATCGTCGCCCAAAACTGACAAATGATAGTCCTCGCCGAAATACATCAAATGGCTTTTTAATTTCTGAAATCGGTTCAGGCGTTTTTGAGAAAATGTCGATCAAAGGTCTAATTTTGACAAATGTCAAAAAACGATACCAATTTTTGCAAACTTTGACGAATTTTTAAAGCCAAACCATTTGTCGTAGGGCCGTAATATTTTAGTATGATCTAGAAGACTATGGTATCTACCGTCAAAAAAATAATCATAAAAATCGTCGAAATTTTTAAGAATTTCAAATGTTACTCCTTGTAAGATTTTAAAAATTGCACCAAATACTGGATTATACCTTGTTCTTTGGGATTAGAACTGGATATCGGGCTACCAAAAAACACCAATTCAACAGTCCATATTCTCATCAAATTTCTTAATTGCACTCTAATAGATACAGAAAGTAGGCGCTTCAGTAAAGCTTTGAATAAATGGTCCATAGATGTGCTATTGGTTGCACAAGCAGGTAAGGGTGGTTGAGGTGGCGGCATTTGCAGTATTCGTAATACAAGAGCAGTAGCTTGCCCTTCAACTTGCAATCCCTGGTGTGCCACATTATTTTTTGTTAACTGCAAAAAGATAATCTTGTTAAAATCTATTGCTTAACCTTTACTAAACTATTAAATTTCAGCGGAATTCATATATTTTAAACAATATTTTTATGAATAATTACTTTCACCAAAATTATATTTTTATATTAATGCATCAATTACTGCATATTAGTATACCGACCTCTAATGATAATTGCACAAATGGTATTCTTTCATCACATAGAGCAATTACATGAGCTAATTCAGGTATGAAATATGCAGGTTGCTTGGCTCTTCTAGCTCCATCAAGTTTAAATAATACACCTGATTTCCTTTTTAAAGCTAGCCCATTTGTCCTCTCCACGGCATTCGGTTGTTCTGATAATATGTAAACTTGATTAGGTCTCACACATCAATAAAAATCGATTTCAAATCAGTAAATGGTATATTCTCTCTGGGTGGCATATGTATACAAATTCTACATTTTCAAACAAAAAGTAGTATTTATCATAAATTCTTCAACTAGGATTGAATCAAAATTTTTAATTTTAACATAATTTAATAAACATGTGTTTAGTAACTAATTTCCTAAATAGTTTTATGCAATATATTTACCATCAACATGCGTAAATGGACCATGTGTTATAACAAATGAATCAAAATCTATAAGATTTTGGACTCGAAGGTACATTTTAGGAAATTCTGTTTCAATTGTTTCATCATGTGGGTCATCATCAATACTAGAATGCTTTACAACTGCCATATGGAATATGAAATCCATCTCAGTCTGACAAGTTTCCTTTTCTTTCATTTCAACTATCTGAGAAAAAAATTTCTTGTGTACACATTTTATTTATTTATGCTCAGAAGTAATAATAAAATGATTGTAATAAAGGAAAATCTTTAAATTTTAGATCTGATATTAAATTTATAAAAGTTAGTTTACCAATATGACACCTGGATGCCTATGTAATTGTACAAACATTCGATGCCGACTTATTTTAGACATTGGATGATCAGGATAATGCAACAATGGTAAGCGTTCATGCGGAGTTGCTGGCAAGTGTTGTAAAGTTTTCTCACACCTCCTTTGGGTTAACCAATATCTTTATAAAAAAAAAACATTTTAAATAGAATTCATAAATGTGTCTGTATGAAGACATGAATCAAATTGGAAAGTAATTGACATATACTAATAAAATTTAAGTAATTTGAAGAATGAGGTTACGCCATTTACTAATTTACAATTACATTTAAATGATGTTTTTCCCAAGAAAATTATCTGGTTTTATAGAAATTACTGAAATGATCCAAATATTGTGACACTGAATATTGCTATGTACATTGTAAATAATATTAATTTACATTAAACATAACAGACTTCAGTAACTTTCACAAATTTGATGAATATAATCGCAATGCAAAAAGTGTTGTTATGAAGTAACTACTAAAATGTAAAAAATACAGTGCAAGCAATTTACAGTTTATTCATGAATTGTCTTTATATATATTAAAATATTCTATTTCATCTCACTTAATCTCAAATAGATAAAAAATTAAATATTATTAATTGCTTTCAAGTTAGTTTAAAACAAGTAAATACCTTAGTTCAGAAACCAGACCAGGAATACGCGAATGATCACCATTTAAAGCTTGTTGTAGTTCAGGAACATGCATTGCTTGTGGATATTGTGGCACATGACACTGCATTATACCCGTGTGGGTGTCTACAGTGATTAGAAGTTGCTCTGCTCGTAAACAGGGTTGTAAAATAGGCATCGACAATATGGCTGGCGATCCTTGTAAGTGACCTAATAAAATATATAAAAATCTAGTTGAAATAATCAATTTGAATGCTTTACATTGAGAGAATACTAATGTGATATATTGCAACTATAGGCAAGTAAACAACATTTTAGGCTGCAGTTTCATAAACTGGTACAAAAATATTGAAACAGCCACTACCATCACCAATTCTAATAAAAATAATATTTATATATATATATATATATATATATATATATATATATATATATATATATATATATATATATATATATATATATATATATATATATATATATATATTAGGGTGGTCCTTAAAAAGGTCATTTTCGAATTTCCTTGCTCCCAGGGGCTCAAATGGTTCCAAATAGATAAAAAACAATTCTCTGAAAGTTTTAGCTCTTAATATTAACGTTTAGATAGAGCGCAATTCAATCAAAGTTTTGTATGGAAATAGCATGGAAAATTTTTCAAAAATTTAAAAAATGTTTTTTAAATGTAATTTAGCGTACAAATAAATGAATAAAACTTATTTATTTGTCGCTAAGTAATACCTAAAACATTTTTTTTTAATTTTCAAAATTTTTTCCATGCTCTTTCCATACAAACTTTGATTGAATTGCGCTCTATCTAAACGTTAATATTAAGAGCTAAAACTTTCAGAGAATTGTTTTTTATCAATTTGGAACCATTTGAGCCCCTGGGAGCAAGGAAATTCGAAAATGACTATTTTAAGGACCACCCTAATATATATATATAATATACATATATATATATATACATATAAATATATATAACATTTAGATCAATTGAAATTGACACTCACATTCGACATCTTTTAGTAAATCTTGAAGTTCAAGTTTTAGTTCTGTTAATCGACCTTTTGTTCGTACATAAATAGTGTGTACAAGCAATCGTTCCATCGATAACAATTCAGATCTAATAGCTCTATCTGCCACCTCAGATTCCTAATTGTAATATACCAAAATTGTAATATTTTGTTTTATATATTACTATAACAAATATGTACAAATTATTTAACAAGAATTTCACAAAAAAAAAGACAAACATTAATGATACTGTTTTTTATTAGAAATATATTAGAAACCAATTAGAAAAAAATTACAATGCAAGTACTAACATTAAAAAAAAAAAAAAAAAATCTTTGTGAGTTGGCTTTTATACTTTCAGAAATTATTTCAAGTCTGGCATTATTAAGGGGGTACTCTGATCTAAAATTTAAAAATAAAAATATCAATTTCGTTTTTTTAGCATATTTTCAAAGATTAACTTTTGAAGAATATGTGTATATGAAGATTTTCTTAAATTTAAATTATTTTCAGTGATATAGCTATTTGAACACGATAATCCTCTTCTTTTTCCTTTCTTCATAAAACTTTGAATGCATTTTTCTCGAAATTGTCTTTTTCGTTACAGTACCCATGATTTCTGAACTTCTACATGATTGTATTACTTTAAATTTTTATAGAGTCTTCTATATATATTTCTCTTTAGTATGAACTACGCCCATCCCTTAATTCTGATTTATATTATATATCAAGAAAATCAATCAACCAATCAATCAATCAAATCAAATTATATATCAAGAAAACATCAAGAAAATCAATGAAAGTTGTAAAAAAAAGTAACAATAAAAGTTGTTTTTTTCAGGCAGTCGTAATTTTGTAAAAAAAATATTTTATGACTTGTCCATAGTTCATGCAATAGCCACATTATTTTAGATTATTAATAATTGTGTACATATTCTTTTTCTTCAGATTATTCGGAAGTCTAAAATCATGGATATGATCAGGTATCTATTTTTAGAGAGCACCAACTTCATAGTCAATTCTAGAATTAAAACTTTGTGACTAATTTCAATTGTCATATTTTTTTATTTTCTCAAAACATTGATTAATAACTAGTAAAATAAAGATATATTAAAAATATTGTTTTCAGAAATAAAATCTATAATAGAAGGTAAAATTAGGAAATGAGTATATTATAAGCAAAATCGAGTCACATTATAAAAGCATTTTATTTGTAGGTTTAATGTAAATTTCTATGACTATAATAACATTTTATCTTTTCAATTTTTGTTATTGACCAGTTAACTCAAAATCTTCTGGTAAAGTTAGAACTAAAATTAATTGTTTCAAAATATGCTCAAATTGCATAATATGCAAGTTCTACCTTATGACAGAAAAAACATTACATCTAAATTAATGATATTATTGTTTTCATTGAAATCTAATCTTTAAATTCATATTATAAAGAATAAGTTTGATTACCTTATTTCCTAATGTTGGAACATGAACAACAGCTAAAGGTCTCGCTGGATCATGTGAATCAACTTGTATAGATAACCTATATCCAAGCTCGGACCTTGGATCTTTACTAGTTAATTCCCTGTAAAAATTAGATAGAAAAAAGTTATCAATAGAGAATAAAACATGTGTTATAAAATTAAAAACTAAGTTGTTATATGAACAATATCACACTAAATATATAATATATAATTTACCTCCAATATGATATAGTTAGACATCTGCCAGGTGTATATTCGTCCACATGAATATGATCATCTAGCCTATCCCGACATAAACTTAAGGTCTGTGTGTACAAGACCTAAAATAAATGGATTAAAAAATTATTGTGAAGTTTTATAAAATATGATTTGTATAAAATTGCTATAAAAATGGCTAAAATAATGGAAAATAAAATTTCAAGGTAAATTAGATAATAATATTTTTATTAGAAGTTTTTACCTCTAACTGAAGGCTTTGGCAAAAATAATGCAAGCAATTATAAACTTCACTTAATGGATCTGCATTATCAACTAATCGAGATTGAATAACTTGATGAATATAGTAGACCTGCTGAGTATGCACTAAAGCTTTCCCATCTAGAAAAATAAATTAAAAAAATACAAAAGAAAAACACCTACTTCAGCAAAAATTTGCTGACATTTGAAATACCTCCTGTTTCTTTATCTTCTACAAGAATATCAATATCTAACAGTCTCCATGGTATATTAGGGCCATCACCCATAACAGTTAATGACACTTCAAATTCGTGCTCAACGTGGAATGTCACTCGACCTGCTTCAATCTAATAAAAATATGAAAATGTTGTAGTAGCTAATATTTCGATAAAATATTAATAAGTTTAAAAAATTAAGTAAAAATTAAAATAATTAATTGTAAGTCGAATTTAAATATTAAATTTTTATAATTTTAAATAATTATTATTGTCAAAGTTTGATTTCACTGAATACCTTAAACTTTCTCATTTGTGGTAACAAACTTCCAGAAACTAATCTGTGCTGAATTACTTGATTTAATCGATGTAAGGTTTGATGTCTTTCAGATGCTGTTATAGGCTCGGGTGGAACTATTTTGTCTTTAATGCATGATGGTAATCTTGAATATGTTCCAGTAGTCAAAACCTATTTGTTTACAAATAAGGCAGGATGATATAATGCTACATGTTTCTATTAAGAAATTGTAATGCTTTGGAGAATAATATGAACAATTTAATAATAATTGGAAATTTGAAAATAATTTTATTCAAAAACTCAAATCATCAATGATTAATATATTTACCTCTACCGCAGCTGGTATGTGAAAACTAGGTAAACGTGCAGTTACAAGCGTTTCGCGTGCCATCCTTGCTAGCATATCAGCTGTATCAATAAATAACATAGCTTGTTTATCTAGAAAACTCATAATATGCTAAAACCCGAAAGCAGAGATTAATTATAATTTATTTTTTTATTCATGTACATTATCACATAAATATAAATATGATACTGACTGAAGATTTGTCAACTTTTGATGCACTATTTGCCCATTTTACCAATGCAAGTAAACGTACAAACAGTTGTCTAGTTCTAGATGAAAAATTATAAATTTCTATTTTACGCTCCATATCAGTCTTTTGAGGTAATCTGTAATAGAAAAATAGAAATATTTGAGAGAATACAGAGACAAATCAAATCATAGAAAAGAATTTATTACTAATATTGTTATCTAACCAATTTTAAAGTCTAAAGTTGGATATTCAATTAAAATTATCACAAAGAAAGCTTCATGTCGCTAAAGTTCATCTTGTCACTTCATGACTAGTACTATTAACATGATGCATAAGGCAATAGTAACTTTTGAAATAACTAGGATTGCAAATCTTTTTTTAATATAAAATCCATGTGTGTATACACCCATGGACCCATGTGTTACGAAATTCATTTTGCAAGGGTAATAGAGATTAAATTCATAAACTACAATTGATAATTACATTCAGAATACCATGACAATCAAAAACTTTGACAATTATATTAATATTTATAAGAGTAATAGTATGCTTAGACAAACTTACAGTTCGGCAAGTACAGTCAACTCATGATAGGTTCTTTGAATGATAAAATCAATCAACATTGCTAAAGATATCGAACCACCTCTGGCCCCTTCTTGCCCGGGTGGAGCGTGCAAGACGGGCGTTTGAAGCCCCTCTAAAGGAGCAGGAGTCATGTTGGAAAATTTCTCTAGATCCGTTATGTCAAACCGTGATTAGACTCTGTTTACATAAATTATAATATTTAGTAAAAAAGTAAAAATAATTCATTTAAATCAAAATACTAGCCTGCAAACACCAATTCGTTTATTGTATCCATAAAACATGTAAACTAAAAGCTTAAATCAAAGTAGTAGGTTAGTTGATGTTTTTCGACAGCCACTTTGAACTAGACGTCACTTGTAGCTTGTAGCGTTATGCCAGTACTGCCAACTAGTAGCAATTGCATAAAAATGCATAAAAATATGGTGTATGTATTCGCTATGTGCGCAGTCATTGTAGAAAGGTGAAATCGACTAAAGCGTTCGCAGTGGCAACTTGGAGCATTACAGAAGGCTATTTTCATAGATAAGTAAGCATTCGGCTATTTAAACCGAAATTTTTATTCCTTTCAAATTTAAACAAATTAAATAAAAATGAGACACCAAAGTTGTGTATTAAATTGTGAAATTACTATTATTTACTCAAAATGTTTTCCGAAATTGAGGCAATAAAAATATTGAAGGAATTCAGGATTCAATGCTAGTGCCATAGATTCTCAAACTATGGGTTGTAACGTCAAATTTATCATTTTATAACATCACGTCTGAATTTATATGTATTTTGTTACCTAAAAAATAAATCATCTAAAAATAATATATTTCTTTTATATTTATGTGGGGTCGTCAAGAAACTCGCAATCATAAATGAGGTCGTCAAGAAACTCGCAAACTTAAATGGGGTCGCAAATAACAAAAGTTTAAGCAGCACTAGGCAATCGGGCGGCCAGTCAATTTATGAACTAGTTGGTATTGGTATTTTGCCTTGAGGCAAGTTACATGAACTTCCCGATATGTGTAAATAATCGACTTAATCAATAAAAATAAATTAATTTATGAGTCATTAAAGTATGAAAACAAATGAACACGTAAACTCGAAATATTAAGAGCAAATTTTCAAAAATCAACAATTTTTATAATTGAACCAGTTTCCGTAAGACTATAATAGTTTAGTATGTTCATTAGGACCAAGCACTCTATCGTTATACCAAGTAAATCGTCTAATTTTAATTTGAACAAACGTCAAAAAAACTACTCATTTTCTCAAACTTTGATGAATTTTTATAATTGGACTATATTTTGTAAGGCCGTAATATTTCAGTAAGTTCTATAAGACCATGATATATTATATATCGTCAAAAAAAGTTCCATATATTATATTTTTTTTTCAACAGATATATACAAGAAAGCGGCTCGGTAGATTTTCACCTAAAACTACGGCGCGTTGGATTTTTTATTGTGACTAATGAATATACTTATATATAAGATATGAATGAATTTTGGTTTTTAATAAATATTTCCATCTATACGAGACGCGCGATAACGACGAGCCTTATGCTTGCTCGTCGTCTTTGCAAAGCGACTTTACTTATATAGGTACACGGCAGCACACGGCAGCTCGTCTAGTTAAAGTTTTTCCAACTTTTCACCACAAAGTTCCACCTACATTTTGAATGAATTTTTGAATAACAGAAGAAAAATGTACAGGCTTTCGAATGATGCTAATGATGCTTGATATCTCTCATATTTCCGACAGAAGGTAATTTGTCGGAACTTTCACATGTTTACACTGATATCTCAGCCAAATGATGAGCTACGGATTTGAAATTTGGTATTTCGAATTTTCTCGAAAATACCTATAAAATCATTTAAATACCAGAGTGGGGCCAATTCTGTATGGAAACACGCCCAGACCCTTTGAAACAAAAAATTATTTTCACTTTTTCATAAACTAATAAATGATTATTTAACAAAATTGGTATTTTAATATATTCCACGTCGATGTGAATATAATGGCGCAATGGCGATTTGTCGATATCTTTTACTGTTGTGACAAAAAGTGAATCTGAAAAAAGGGGCCACAATCGCATATTTTCAATGATATCTCGGCCAAAGACTGATGAGCTAAGGAGTTGAAAATTCGTATATCGATTTTTTGCGAAAAAAAAAACTATAAAAGACATTAAAATCATTTAAATATCAGGGTAGGGCCAATTCTGTATGGAAACACGATCAGACCCTTTTATGCGTACTCAATAGGGGGGCTAGGAATGCGGGCACTGCGGACGCTAAGGCCGGTCGGCCCTGTATATGTATATATATATATATATATATATATATATATACATACATATATATATATATATATATATATATATACATACATACATATATATATAGGTTCGCCGTAGCCAAGATCGTTAACGCGTTGACTTTGTATGGACAGGGTCGCGCGTTCGATTCCCCGCTCTGGCAACCTGACATCGGGCAGCGCGATGTCCATCTTCAATGGAAAATATAGATCAAAATATGTTTCCAATTGAAAATAAGCCCATCTCGGGCACTGCGGTGTGAAATGAAAATGAGAAATACTCTCACACTACTTCTTCCCTGAATCGAGTTGGAGTTTAACTCAGCTCACGGACCTGCCCTAGGGCAGAGCACTCATCATATATATATATATATATATATATATATATATATATATATATATAATATATATATATATCTTCGTGTGCAAAATATAAATAACGTAACGGAAAATAAAATTCAATCCTGAAATCCAAAATAACGTGAATTTGCGATCAAAGCGCTGAATTTTGTAGTATGAGTACGTCAGTCCGGGGTAGTATGGGGGTAGTATTGCGAAGTCTAGCTAAACAAATAAAAAAATAAAAACACTATTGCGTATATGCACACAGCGCAAAAACAAATACGTTAATAAAAAATGATATATGCGAATCGGGAGGAGGGTTGTATCCGTCGGAAAATAAATAAAAGCCGTCAAAATGCTTTCACGTTACCCATCGACGCTTCCGAACCGAACGTTTATAATAACTCAATGGTACGAAATATTTTTATTTTTACTACTTGCTGGTATATGTATATCATATAGAGTTTATATTGGCATATGAAACCATGCTAAATCTATTTTTGCACTAAACTACAATAAAAATGAGCAATTACACGATCTGTTAATGAAAAATAGCTGAGGAATAATGTATTTGAAAGGCTAAACATTAGGATCAAATATTAGTCGACACGTCCAGCAGAAAATTTATAAAGAATATAATATAAACCAAAAAACAATCGTAAAGAACAGAAAAATAATTGAATATAACTAAATGAGAACTGTGGTTAATTTGCGTTTTAGTTTGGTGGGCTGGCTTTTCGAGTACACTTTGCTGGCTAATTTGGGCAATGTGCAAAATAATCGGGCAAACGGAAATTAAGGTTGTATGATGCAATTATAATTACATGTAGGCTAAAAATCCATTAAAATCGCAATAAGTAATTAGTTAATAAATGGCATGCGGGCGCTGAGGACGCTAATATACCTAAAAAGGTAATCAAAATTTATTTGGAAAAATCTGCATGCTCCATTTTGATTGCCTAAATGTTTGCGTGTTTTTTTATCTAGAAAATTTATTTTTCATACAGGATTTTTATAATTATAAAAAGATAGAAATAGTATTAGGACTTATGTTTGATATTAAAAGTAATATATATGGAGATTAATTTTTTTTAAGATAATAAATTATTTTTTAACTTTTACAGTTTTTGTTGAGAAACTAATACATCATATTATTCTTCATTGTATTAGTTCAGTTTTATTATAAAAGTATTGTTGAAATTATATTAGTAATCCTTATACCTTATTATAAATAATTTTTATAAGTTTTAGCTCTTAATATTGTCTTTTAGATAGAGCGCAATTCAAAGTTTTGTATGGAAATAGCATGGAAAAATTATTGAATTATAGCGACAAATTAATTAAAAGTAAAAATTCGTGTAATTTTTTATTGAAAATTCGACGCTTTGCAAAATGTTTTGAATTTTTTTTCACGCTATTTCCATACAAAACTATGATTGAATTGCGCTCTATCTAAATAACAATATTAAGAGCTAAAAATTTCAGAGAATTGTTTTTTCATCAATTTGGAACCATTTGAGCCCTTGGGAGTAAGGAAATTCTAAAATATCCATATTAAGGACCACCCTAATATATACAGATTATTTGGAGGGCTGAAATCATGGGTAACTTCTAGAAGTAATTAGTATAGATTCTCAAATTTTTAATTAATATCCTGTAAAAAGACTACCAAACATATTTTTGCCTTATTTTACAACCTTTCAAAAATCACATAAAATTTATACTTTTAGACCAGAACACTGCCTTAAATTAGATATTATGCTATCTAAATATTCCTAAACGCAGTCATTCCAAAATACTATCAATAACATCATAAAGTAAAGCTGATTTGCGTACGCTATGCTCAACTAATATGACTGATTCTAATTGAAAACCATATATATCATTAATTTTAAATTCCGAATATTTATACAGCGCTCCAACACCTGTATCTGACGAGCTTTTGTTCAAACAACAAAGCGCCATCAAATTTTGCAGGCACATATGTTTTTAATTTAGCACGATTCATGTGCCGTTCTCGTTGTTTTATACATTTTTTTGCATCCAATATATATTTTTTTCTCCTGTCCATTGTTGTTTCGTTTTTAGCGTAATTTCTCGTGTCACATATCATCGCATAAATCCTGATGGCAATGCGTTTTGTTCGTTATAAACGTTTTGTTGATAAATAGATACATCTGCATTGCACGGCAGATCTGACCTGTCTGTGAAAAAAGTTGGCGGTGGATTGACGCGATTTTCGATAAAATCAATTCATTTTTGATACATATTGCTATAAAAATAAATATATAGTAGAACTTATTCACTCTAAAACGATTTTTATATATTAAACAAGTTTTTACACACATATATTTATAAAAGTGTTGACCGTGATACAGAACAAAAATCGTTTTAACACGTTGCCGCAAATGACGGCATAGCCGTCCGATCTTTAGCGATATATAGGCAAACAACGGCCTAATAACTAATAATTCAATAATAGTTAATAATTTTCACTTCTAAACATACAACTTACACTCGATTTCATCTGGAAATCAAACCATTATAAAAAAGTGTGTTTCTAAGCACGATCGTCAAATTAAAAGTGTGCGGCAACGTGTTAACAAAAATTTTCGATGTGTGTAAATAATCGACTTAATCAATAATAAACAAATTAATTTATGAGTGATTAGAAGTATTCCGAGAGGATTTATTACACATAATTGAAAATGAACGAACACGTTAATTAACTCGGAGTATTTTCTAAAAGCAAATTTTCACAAATCAATAATTTGTATAATTGAACCAGTTTTTGTAGGACGTTCATGGTTTAGTATGTTCATTAACTCCAAGTAATCTATCGTTATACCAAGTAAATCATCTAATTTTTTATCAAATTTTGATGAATTTTTAAAATTAAACTACTTGTAGATTGCAGATAGGCTCGGTAGATTTTCACCTAAAACTAATCAGTATTATTCCCAACTAATATCTTTCAAACAGTTTTTGATTTTTTAAAATCGATTCGGTAGAATGGGCTTAAATGTGGCCGAAAAGTTTAACACTTTTTTTCAAATTACAAAGAAACGGCTCGGCAGATCGTCCCACAAAACTGACAAACTATAGCGAGATACATCTAATGGCTTTTGAATTTCTGAAATCGGTTCAGGCGTTTTTTTTTTTTTTTTGACAGACAGAAAAAATTTATTCAATATATACAGTGGAAAATACAGTGATTTACATGTGGGTTTGTCTACTCTGGAGTATTTTACCCAAAAACTTATAATTTTACAACATTATCTATATATTCATATTTGTTCAATATTTTATATATTATTACGCAAGGACAAAAAAAAGGAGAAAGGTTTTTGTCTCCTAAAAAAAAATCCTTCATTCATTGTTTTATGGCTTATGTATTCACTGCGGGCTCGATCAGGTAGTTAGGCATGGCATATTTTCCGTACCAGATCATTTCTGATGTGTACTGGCCTAACGCGCGGATGGTACTGTTATCGTGATCCCTACACTTCCGGTAAAAATTTTCAGTAAGCTTTTTTATGTGTTCCAGTATAGTCGGTATGTCCGTCTGTTCGTGTAAATATTTCGTTGGGTAGTAGTGTCTCGTCAGTGGGTCTCTTGATTTGTCGAGTACTAGTCTCAGTGCTTTGTTCTGTGCTATTTGTAGTCTCCGTCTGTTGGTCTTGGTTGTCGCGTTCCATGCCGGAGCGGCGTATGTCAGTAACGGTCTTATGAGTGTCAAGTAAAGTGTCCGCTTGTTCTTCACGCTTAGCGGGCTGTTGTGGTTCAAAAGAGGTCTCAGTAGATTCATCATCCCGTAAGCCTGTCCAATTTTTGTATTCGTGTGTTTTGTGAAGCTGAGTCTATAGTCCAAAGTTACGCCAAGGTATTTGACTTCCTTGGACCACTCAGCTTCATGGCCCATTACCTTTAGTTTCGTCAAGTCAGTAAGTGTAATGGACCAACGGCTTTTTGTAAAGAAAATTGCTTCTGTTTTAGAAGGATTAATTTTAATTTGCCATTTTTCCGTGTAATTAGTCAGGGCGTCTATATGTCTCTGTATTTTTGTAGTCAGTAGCGTAGGTGAACGTGATGATCTGTAAATGGCAGTGTCGTCGTGCAAATGTCAACAGTGTTGTGTCGGGGTCAGTGGGCATGTCGTGGATGTAGACGTTAAACAAGGACGGTCCCAGGATCGAGCCCTGCGGCACTCCCGCCGTCACTTGTTTAATCGTCGAGGGCGTGTTGTCTACTTGAACTGTGAAATTACGGTCTGCGAGGTAAGAATGGAGTAGTTTTGTGATGTATGGTGGAAAGTTAAGGGTTATGAATTTGTGTATCAGTCCGTCCATCCAGATGGTGTCAAAAGCCTTCTCGAAATCGAGCAACACCAATCCGGTATGGTTTCGTCTATTGAAGTTGAGTACAGTGTTTTCTTTTAGTTGTGTCAGTGGATGTAACGTAGAATGCTGTTCCTTAAAGCCGTACTGTGTGTCTGGTATAATCTTGTTTCGTCTGATGTGTCTGTTGATGCGTTTGAGCAGTATTTTTTCAGTTACTTTGCTCATTGTATTGAGGAGGCTGATTGGTCTGTAATTTTGCGGAGAGTCTGGCTGTTTCCTCGGCTTCAAGATAGGAAATATGGTTGATGTTTTCCATGAAGCAGGAAAGTGGCCTTTTGCCATTATACGGTTAACCAGTCGTGTAAGTAGTATGTAAGCGTTTGTTGGTAGTTGTTTCAGTATAATATTTTGTAGTCCGTCCGGTCCGGGTGCTTTCCTGTTGGGTAGTTTTCTGATCGTAGATTTTATTTCAGAAACTGTGGCAGGGTCTATTCGTAAGTCTTTGTCGTTAAATTGTTCAGTAAAATTTTGAATAGAATTGCGTACGTCTCGTCTTAAGTCTGCGTTGGACATGTCGGCGTTTTGTTTGTGTATGTTTTCAAAGTTTGTGGCCAAAATTTCTGCTTTGTCTGCTGGTGTCGTAGCGTAGTTGTTGTCAGGTAGTTTGAGTGGAGGGATAGGTGTTGTTTTCCTGGTCAGACTTTTGGCTGTTTGCCAAACTTTGTGCGGGTCAGTGTTGATGGTTTCTAATTTTTTAGTCCAAGTGTCGTTCCGGTGCTCACGTATCTCATTATAAATAATTTTTGTCAGTCTGTTTACGTGTTCCTTTAGTAGTCTGTCACCAGTACGTTGCCACAGTTTCTTTATATTGTTCTTTAATTTAATTTTTACTAATATTCGTTCGGGTAGTGTGTCAAATGCGGATGAAATTGCGTGTCGCAGCGGTATTGTGTGTTGGATGGTGTCCGTGATCGTCCGTGTCAGATGTGTCACAGCCTCCTCTATGGCTGTATTGGTCTCTATGGGTATCGTATGTCGTATATTGTCTGTAATAATATCTCTAAAAAGTGGCCAGTTGGCTCTCGAATAATCTAAAATGTTGCGTTTCGGAGTATTGTCGACGTCGAATCTGTCAGAGATAGTCATAAAAACAGGGTTATGGTCAGAGTTGAAAAGAGTTCTAGTTATCGGTTCGGATGTTATGTAAAGATTTTTTGTCAAGGCCAGATCGATTGTGCTGTGATGGTGTGTCTGTACGGTAGCGTATCTGGTCGGCGTGTCAGGATAGTGTAGTTGTGCGTCCGTGGTGTTGTGTTCGGTCAGATATTCGTAGAGTCGGATTCCGTTTGCGTTGTTGTAGTTGCAGTTCCAAGATGTATGTTGCGCGTTGAAGTCTCCTGCCATTAAGACGTGTGTGTTTGAGTCAAGTAGGTTTTGTAGGTCCGTCAGTTGCACTCCGCTTGCCGGGATGTAAATCGATATTATAGTCACTTTTTGACCTCTTTTGTATACATTAATAGTTGTTATTTCAGAACCGCCCGCTGTCAGGTTTCGCACTTTCTCGTGTCTGATATCAGACTTGATCAATATTGCAGTGCCTCCCCATCCGCGTGAGTTTGTCGGTCTGTCGTTCCTGTATACTTTGTAGTTGTTGATGTAAAGTCTGTCCGTAGGTTTAAGGTGTGTCTCGTTAATTAGTACAATGTCCAAATCATATTTTGTTATGGTCTGTTTCAGTTCGTCTACGTTGTTTTTAAGTCCGTTGGAGTTGAGGTACATTATGTGTATGTCGCGTGCGTGATTTATGGGCATGCCGTTAAAAAGTTAAGTATGGTTGTGTATTTGTCATTGTAAGTCATATTTGTGTTCAATGTCTTTGTCAGTTTATAAAGCTCACTGAAAATTTGTCTTACCTTGGGATCCGCGAATAACTTCCTGATCTCACCCATAACAGTAAATAGTCTCTCTGGTGTACTCAGGTCTGGATCGGACTGGCTGGTGGTAGGCCGGATTCGTGAGGATGCTGGCCGGATCGGTTCTGGTGTTGGCTGGATCTTCGGCGATGGATACTGGGAGGCCGGCGGTGTTCGTGGTGATGATGGTACCGGGAGTTCAGGAAACGCAGATCTGTTGTTATGGCCATCGTTGGTGGGTTTTAAAGCTGACGAGAAGCTCCTCGTCAGCGACGCAGGTGTTGGCGCTGGCCTGTATGCTTGGTGTCTCTTAAGCGCATCTTTATCCCTCTTTGCTCTATAGTTAATTAGAGCTGGGCATTGTGAGTAGTTAGCCGGGTGGTTTTCTTGGCAGTTCACGCACTTCGGTTCCTCCGTTGGTGACTTCGTGCACACTCCCGGTGGGTGCACGTTCGTGCATTTTATGCATCTATAGCGCATGTCGCACGTGTACGAGGTATGACCGAAGTTCAGGCACTTGTGGCACTGTATACTCTTGTTGAGTGGCCTGTAACTTTCCCATTTAAATATATGTCCTTCTATGTTATTTATTACTTTCAGTTTGGCCATATCTTCTTCCTTATCTAGAAGGACAATATATATGGGAAGTTTGCGTTGACTGCCGTCCGATTCCTTCTTCTTAATTTGGACCACCTGCTTCACCTTAATGCCCTTGGCTTTCAGTTCTTCAAGAACCACCGTTTCAGTCATGTCTGGATTTAGGCCAGTTATAGTAATTTTCTTAGGGATGTCATGCTGCATAGTATAGGTGTAAAATTGGAAATCACAATCCCTGAGTATGGTTTTTAATTTTTCGTGATCTGCAATCGTATCGGCGAATATTTTGTGTAATTGTAGTTTTAAATATTGGGTCCTGAATATTATTTTCGTCGTATCTTTGATATATTTGATCACTTTTAATTCCAGCTGGCCTTTGACGATGATAGGTGGAATCTTTGGATCTGTTACGGTGGTGTTCTTGGGTGCTAAATTTCCCGTTTTCGATGTAGATGGATTCAGAGTGTTAATAGTCTGGTTTCCTATCACATTGTCTGCGTTGTTTTGCCTCAACCGCTTCTTGCGTTTTACTACCCGGTACTAGATACTTGGATTGGAGCTTGGAAGTATACGACTCGGAAGTGCAAGAGTGTAGTGAAATTTAAAGTTATTAGAAGCCAGTTTATTTGAAGAATATTTCTTAAGTATTATTACAAGAAGATAAAGAAAATCTATAGTCAGGTGGGTGTCGCCAACACAGAGTTTCCTAGGCATAAGCCTAGGAAATCTATCAAAAGGCTTGAAATCAAAAGTAACAAACAAACAATGGTACGAAGTAAAAAGAATAGAAAAGAAAACAGGTACCAGTCGCTTACTGACCGAAGTGATATGGATACCGACCTCGAACTAGAAGAATTTACAAAGGTTAAGTCAAGAAAGCGTGGCCAAAAGCAAGAAACAATGGAAATCATACAAGGGAATAATGACACGAAACCTATAGAAGTAAAGGTACCACCGATAATAGTAAAACATAACTTAGATCTCAGGGCCATAAACTACATCCGAGATGTTACGAAAGTTAATTTTACCATACAATATATTAAAACGCATACCCATAAAATATATACTAAGACACTAGTAGATCATAACAAGATAAAGAGTACATTAAGAGATTGCAGTTACCAATTTTATACGTATTCCACTGGAGAAACAACAAAGAAAATCACACTAACAGGCTTACATCCAGCAATTAATGAATTAGAGGTATTTGAATTACTGAGTGTACAACGTATTCTTGTGCAAAAGGTCATACAATTAAAGAAAACCTATTCTGATGGACAAAAACATAATCTACCAATTTATATAATTATGCTTGACAAATCGCAAGACATGTCAAAAGTAAAAGAAATAACGAACTTAAATGGTCACATTATTAAATGGGAAATGTATAAGCCAAATTTCAAAATCCTACAATGTCATAAATGTTTAAGTTTTGGACATACGTCTTACTCGTGTGATATGAAATATAGATGCATTAAATGCACAAAAGCACATTCTCCTGGCTGCTGCCAAAAATTATCAGAAGAAAAGCCCCAGTGCGTTAACTGTAAAGACTATCACCCAGCAAACTATTCAAAGTGTACATCCTTACTGAATTACAAGGCTAAAAAACAACAGATTCATGCAGCCATTGAACCTAAACCTATGACAAGAAGCTATTCTGAAACGCTGAAGCCGAGAGATGCCAGACACACTATCCAGATGGAACCACCAAAATTCCAAGCTATTTCTGAACAAAGAAGTATACCATCAACTTCTTCGAATCAAGATCCTGATTTTAACTCCACCGAGGGCATTTTTGCTGCAATAAAACAAATCAAGTTGCTTTTTTCAGATCCTGAGGTAATAAAAATTTTCAGGGAACTTTATGCACTTACAAAGACTATAAATACTAACATGACATACAATGAAAAATATACTACAATTTTAAACTTTCTTACTAAATGCCCATAATTGACAAGTATGGTATAAAAATAATGTTTTTCAATTCAAATGGAATAAAAAATAACATTGATGAACTCAGACAAACGTTCGTTACAATGGACTTAGACATCGTATTAATAAATGAGACGCACTTAAAACCCACTGACAAATTATACATGAACGACTACAAAATATACCGGAATGACAGAAACATGACAGGATGGGGTGGTACAGCAATATTTATAAAAGCTTGTATCAGACATGAAGAACTACCGTTATTATCTGTAAAACACTCTGAAATTACTGCTATAAATGTGTTCAATAGAGGACGTAAAATAACTATTGTCTCCATATATGTTCCTTCTGCAAAACTATTGCATGCAGATTTACATATAATATTTAACTTAAATCCAAGAGTTATTGTAGCTGGTGATTTTAATGCGTAACACATAATGTGGAATTGTAAATATAATAACACAAACGGACTCAAACTATTTAAGTTCTTAAACAAAAACCATGATACCATTCAACTACATTATCCTCAGACTCCAACTAGATTTCCTGCGATACCAAATCAAGACCATAGTACAATAGATTTAGCCTTCACAAAAAATCTATCTATTCTTTCTGAACCTATAACCAAATCTTTATTTAACTCAGATCATAATCCAGTCTTTATAAGTATCTCAAACCCACTTGACGACAATCCTCAATCCTACAAAAATGTTTTAGACTATAATAAAGCCAATTGGCTGCTCTATAAGAAAATAATAAATGATAATATATGTCACACCAGACAAATTGACAACAATGATAGTATAGATCAAGCTGTAGAACACCTAACAACTACTATTACTGATGCCATAAGTAAAACCATTCCATTGCGAAAGTCCACTTCAACACAAACAATTAGTTTACCTTTGGAAATTATATCCAAAATTAAATTAAAAAATCAAATTAAAAAGTTGTGGCAAAAATCAGATGCCACGTTCCTCAAAGAACATTTAAACAGACTTACTAGAATAATTACTGAGGACATTAGGGTTTATCGTAATAAAATATGGGCTGATAAACTAACAAATATTAACTATTATCCAAATAAAATTTGGTACACTGCAAAAAGACTGACCCAAACTTTTGCTCCCATACCATATTTACACACAAATTCCAATAACATTGCAACAACGCCCGAACAAAAGACCGAAATTTTAGCATCTAACTTCGAATTAGCACATCAGTACAATATTTCTATCACTCAGAATGCTTTTGAACAGACTGTTAGTTCCAGTGTAAGACAATATATAAACAATACTTATAACAAAAATCACAAAATAGAGATAGTAACTGTTGCGGAAGTTATAAATATTATTAAGAAACTGTCTAATAAGAAAGCTCCAGGACCAGATGGTATACAGAACTTAGCAATTAAACAGTTACCTATTAAAGCTATTATCCTACTTACACGAATAACAAATAAAATTTTTAAAAATGGATACTTTCCTGTGTCATGGAAATGTTCTAATGTGGTACCAATATTAAAGCCAGGAAAACAACCAAATCTACCACAAAGCTACAGACCTATAAGTCTATTAAATACAATAAGCAAAGTAGTTGAAAAATTGCTGCTTGTTCGATTTAATAAATTTTTAAGTGTTAATAATATCATACCAGAAACGCAATATGGTTTCAAACATGGGCATTCAGTTCTGCATCCACTAGCACAGCTAGTTGAAAATACTGTACTGAATTTTAACAAAAAGACACACACTGGTCTTGTACTAATAGATTTTGAAAAAGCTTTCGATACAATTTGGACAGATGGACTGTTGTATAAATTAATAAATTTACAATTTCCACATTACATAACTAAAGTTATCATTTCATATCTTAAAGATCGTACATTTCAGGTTCAGGTAAATAATAAACTTTCAAATCCTAAACGTATAGTTGCTGGAGTGCCTCAGGGATCCTTACTAGGACCAACATTATTTAACACATATATATATGATATCCCTACTGACAGCAAAACAAAAACATTAACATTTGCGGACGATACTGCTGTGTTCACGTCATCAAAATCAGTAGCGCTGATAGCTAACAAGCTACAAAATCACATAGATAATATAGCAAAATATGCAGAAAAATGGCACATAAAAGTAAATCCCATTAAAACGGAAGCAATAATTTTTTGGAAAGGAAATAAGTTGAAAGAAAAGCCTATGGAAATACAAATTTCAGGACAAAAAGTTAAATGGACAGACGAAGTCAAATACTTAGGAATAACACTTGATAGAAAACTCAACTTCAATAAACATATAAAAAAGAAATTAGCGCAAACATATGGGCTTCTAAATCTATTAAGACCATTATTGAACACAAAGAGTGTATTAAATACGCGTAATAAAAGAAGAATATATCTAACGTTGATCAGGCCATGTCTGATGTATGCTGCCCCAATATGGAACATGACATCAAGGACAAATATTAAAAAACTACAAATTTTACAAAACAAATCACTAAGACTAATACTGAACCTGATACGTGACCCAACTACCGGACACTACTACTCAACAAAGCTGTTACACGAACGAGCGGACATACCGACTGTGATTAACCACATCAAGAAAATGACGGAAAACTTCTACGATAAATGCAAAGACCATACCAATAATAATATTAGAACCCTCGGACAGTACACGCCTGACATCATATGGTACGGCAAATATCCAATGCCAAACTACATTCTGGACAACACAAATAAGAGTATCTAATAATTTGAAGTATGTAAATTGAATATATATTTAAAGATTGTGATTTTTTTTTTTTTTTGAAGAATGTTTGAACTTTCTTTTTTTTCGATCACAAACCATTATTTTATTTTTTAAACAAAATGTATAATTTAAAGTGGATAGTTTGTAGTATTAAATAAGAGTAAAATACTTTTAGTAGTAAACTTATAAATCATGGTTATTGTATATTATATTGTAATATATTGTAATAAAACAGTAATAAACTAAAAAAAAAAAAAAAAAAAAACTACCCGGTACTCGTCTATCTCCCGATCCGTGTCCATTTCACTGCGGGTTTTTTCAGTGAAGTGTCAATAGAATTTTGTGAAATAAGTTTTAAGTCCGGAATTGATTCTAAATCTTGCCTTTTTAAAGGCACCGGGCTTAATACTTACAAGTTGGATATATATTATTATATATGTCAAAATTTTAAAGGTGAACGCGCCTTTTGCATACTTCTCTTCCCAAACCCCGGATTGGGGTTGCTAATGGGGAGGAAGTAAGCACCCATTAGCAAGTGTTTTTACTTATTCAAAATTGTGAAGTCTTTCTATATCATTTTTTAATAAATTTTTAAAATCAGTGCGAAAGAATCCGAAGAAAACAGAGGATTTCACAGGCGGGAGCCTGGGAAAAAGTACAAAATGTCGAAAAACCACGATATGAGAGTGCAGACAAGCGGCGCACTGAAAAATAAATATTATGCTCTATCGGATAGAACAGATGTGGATTCCGATAGGAAAATTGATGATTATAAGAAGGTAACACGCCGCAAGAGGGCAAAGAAGAACAAAGAGCCCGAAAAAGCTACTGTCGAACCGCAACAATCCACCTCAGGCATACAGGCAGCAGCACCTAAGAGAGCACCACTGAAGAAAACCCAGTCGAGCGGGGAAAAAATACCTCCCATTATCATAAAGGCAGAACTGGAATTAAAGACTATTCGATATATACGAGAGCCAACAAAAATAAATTTCCGATATCAGTTTATAAAAACGAATTTACATAAAATCTTCACGGATTCAATTTCAGACCATGAAGACATCAAAAACATTCTGCGCGAATGTAACTACCCTTTTTATACTTACTCTATGCAGCAAAACTTGTGTAAAAAGATCACAATAACTGGGCTCCACCCATCAACATCTGAGGCAGAGATCTGCGAAGACTTACAGCTGAAAGGAGCCAAAATTAAACAGGTGATTCAAATAAAAAGGAAACAACAAGATGGTAGTCAACATAAGCTGCCCATATACATAGTGGTGGTGGATAAAAATCAGGACATGTCGGAGCTAAAACGCATTACGAATATTGGGGGACATATCTTCTCCTGGGAGGCCTACAGGCCGCAGAATAGAGCGCTGCAGTGCCACAAATGTTTGAACTTTGGTCACACATCGTACACCTGTGACCTAAAGTACAGGTGTATAAAGTGCCTCAATGTGCACGCGCCAGGAGCGTGCCAGAAACTACCACATGAGGCACCGATGTGTGTCAATTGCAAAAGCGAACACCCGGCAAATTATTCCAAATGCAGCGCTCTTATTAATTACAAAGAAAAGAAGGAAAGCGATGCTCTCAGGAGAAGACAAGCTTATAGGCCAGCACCAACACCAGTGCCACTGACGAGGAGCTTCTCGTCAGCTGTAAACTCCACCAACAATGGTCCCAACGTCCGACTGTCCGAATATCCTCAACTCCCTATCTCATCGTCACCATACAGATCAATGGTCCAGTCCTCACGAACAATGGTCCAGCCTGCATCATCACAGATCCGGCCTGCACCATCGCAACCACCAACACAGCCTGCCTGCAGCCAGCCCGATCCAGACCTAAACACCCCGGAAGGACTCTTTGCTGCTATGGGCGAGATCAGGAAGCTATTTGCGGATCCCCAGGTAAAGCAAATTTTCAGTAAGCTATACAAACTGACAAAAACACTTAACACAAACATGACTTATAACGACAAATACACAACAATTTTGAACTTTCTTACATCATCACCATAAACCAATCACAAGACTTACAAATAATGCATTTCAATTCTAATGGACTTAAAAACAACGTTGACGAACTGAGACAGACGATAACAAAATACGATCTGGACATAGTACTGATTAACGAGACACATTTAAAACCTACGGACAGACTCTATATCAACAATTACAAAGTTTACAGAAACGACAGACAGACGGACGCACGCGGATGGGGCGGCACTGCGATTTTGATTAAGTCTAACATCAGACACGAGCAAGTGCCAAACCTGACAGTGGGCGGTTCTGAAATAACAGCTATTAATGTATACAAGAGAGGTCAAAAAGTAACTTTAATATCGATTTACATCCCGGCAAGCAGACTAGAACATACGGACTTACAAAGACTACTGGACTCGAACAGATTTGTACTTATGGCAGAAGACTATAACGCACAACACACATCTTGGAACTGTAACTTCAACAACGCGAACGGAAACAGACTTTACGAATGCCTGACCGAATACAACACCACAGACGCACAACTACACTTTCCTGACACGCCGACCAGATACGCCACCGTACAGACACACCATCACAGCACGATCGATTTGGCATTGACAAAAAATCTACACGTAACTTCCGAACCCATAACAAGAACACTTTTTAACTCCGACCATAATCCAGTTTTCGAAATGCGTTTTTCTCGAAAACTATTTGAAGTGCAACCGAAATTTTTTAATAGCATTTTCCTTATGTCATAAGGTATCAACATTGTGAAAATCATCAAAATCGGAAACAAAAAATTTTCACCCAAAATCGGAATACAATACGTGACCCTAGCATCATGCTATAATTACAGTTTTTTCGTATTTATTCGGCAACCGTTGAGAATATTAAAATGCAGTTTTTTTCGCGTTATTCTAGCCCACAAGACAATTTGCCTGACGTTTAATTGAAGCTTCTACGTGCCCGGGAAGTCTGTGAAAAATTAAAAAAACTAACAAATTTTTCGTCCATTTTTTGGGCATTTTTTACTCATGAAATCTTTAAGCGCTCATAACTTTTGAACGATTCATCATAGGATATTGATGTTTTCAGATGAAATATTCTAAATCAAAAGAGCTTCAACCCAGTATAAAAAGTTTTAAGATACCTCTTACCGTTCGCGAGATATACGCCAAAAACGGTTTCAAATTTTCAACTTTGAAACAGTTAAACGCCTATATCTCGGAAAATATTCAACATAGAGTCATGGTGTGTATGAATGAAATATGCGCATTTAAAATATGTATCTGCAGGTGCAAAAATTTTTGTGATAGCTCTAACCGTTCCCGAGATATTCGCTAAAAACCAATCGCTCTTTGTCACATATTAAAAATGCGTTTTTCTCGAAAACTATTTGAAGTGCGACCGAAATTTTTTAATAGCATTTTCCTTATGTCATAAGGTATCAACATTGTGAAAATCATCAAAATCGGAAACAAAAAATTTTCATCCAAAATCGGAATACAATACGTGACCCTGCATCATGCTATACTTTCAGTTTTTTCGTATTTATTCGGCAACCGTTGAGAATATTAAAATGTAGTTTTTTTTCGCGTTATTCTAGCCCACAAGACAATTCGCCTGACGTTTAATTGAAGCTTCTACGTGCCCGGTAAGTCTGTGAAAAATTAAAAAAACTAACAAATTTTTCGTCCATTTTTTGGGCATTTTTTACTCATGAAATCTTTAAGCGCTCATAACTTTTGAACGATTTATCATAGGATATTGATGTTTTCAGGCAAAATATTCTAAATCAAAAGATCTTTAGCCCAGTATGAAAAGTTTTAAGATACCTCTTGCCGTTCGCGAGATATACCCCAAAAACAGTTTCAAATTTTCAACTTTGAAACAGTTAAACGCATGTATCTCGGAAAATATTCAACATAGGGTCATGGTGTGTATGAATGAAATATGCGCATTTAAAATATGTATCTGTAGGTGCAAAAATTTTTGTGATAGCTCTAACCGTTCCCGAGATATTCGCTAAAAACCAATCGCTCCTTGTCACATATTAAAAATGCGTTTTTCTCGAAAACTATTTGAAGTGCGACCGAAATTTTTTAATAGCATTTACCTTATGTCATAAGGTATCAACATTGTGAAAATCATCAAAATCGGAAACAAAAAATTTTCATCCAAAATCGGAATACGAAACGTGATGCTAGCATCATGCTATAATTTCATTTTTTCTAATTTATTCGGCAACCGTTGAGAATATTAAAATGCAGTTTTTTTCGCGTTATTCTAGCCCACAAGACAATTCACCTGACGTTTAATTGAAGCTTCTACGTGCCCGGGAAGTTGTGAAAAATTAAAAAAACTAACAAATTTTTTGGTCCATTTTTGAACATTTTTTACTCATGAAATCTTTAAGCGCTCATAACTTTTGAACGATTCATCATAGGATATTGATGTTTTCAGGCGAAATATTCTAAATCAAAAGATCTTTAACCCAGTATAAAAAGTTTTAAGATACCTCTTGCCGTTCGCGAGATATACCCCAAAAACAGTTTCAAATTTTCAACTTTGAAACAGTTAAACGCATGTATCTCGGAAAATATTCAACATAGGGTCATGGTGTGTATGAATGAAATATGCGCATTTAAAATATGTATCTGTAGGTGCAAAAATTTTTGTGATAGCTCTAACCGTTCCCGAGATATTCGCTAAAAACCAATCGCTCCTTGTCACATATTAAAAATGCGTTTTTCTCGAAAACTATTTGAAGTGCGACCGAAATTTTTTAATAGCATTTACCTTATGTCATAAGGTATCAACATTGTGAAAATCATCAAAATCGGAAACAAAAAATTTTCATCCAAAATCAGAATACAATACGTGATCAAATACAATACATCATGCTATAATTTCAGTTTTTTCTAATTTATTCGGCAACCGTTGAGAATATTAAAATGCAGTTTTTTTCGCGTTATTCTAGCCCACAAGACAATTCACCTGACGTTTAATTGAAGCTTCTACGTGCCCGGGAAGTCTGTGAAAAATTAAAAAAACTAACAAATTTTTTGGTCGATTTTTGAGCATTTTTTACTCATAAAATCTTTAAGCGCTCATAACTTTTGAACGATTCATCATAGGATATTGATGTTTTCAGGCGAAATATTCTAAATCAAAAGATCTTTAACCCAGTATGAAAAGTTTTAAGATACCTCTTGCCGTTCGCGAGATATACCCCAAAAACAGTTTCAAATTTTCAACTTTGAAACAGTTAAACGCATGTATCTCGGAAAATATTCAACATAGGGTCATGGTGTGTATGAATGAAATATGCGCATTTAAAATATGTATCTGTAGGTGCAAAAATTTTTGTGATAGCTCTAACCGTTCCCGAGATATTCGCTAAAAACCAATCGCTCCTTGTCACATATTAAAAATGCGTTTTTCTCGAAAACTATTTGAAGTGCGACCGAAATTTTTTAATAGCATTTACCTTATGTCATAAGGTATCAACATTGTAAAAATCATCAAAATCGGAAACAAAAAATTTTCATCCAAAATCAGAATACAATACGTGATGGGTACATCACACATCAGCATCATGCTATAATTTCAGTTTTTTCTAATTTATTCGGCAACCGTTGAGAATATAAAAATGCAGTTTTTTTCGCGTTATTCTAGCCCACAAGACAATTCACCTGACGTTTAATTGAAGCTTCTACGTGCCCGGGAAGTCTGTGAAAAATTAAAAAAACTAACAAATTTTTTGGTCCATTTTTGAGCATTTTTTACTCATAAAATTTTTAAGCGCTCATAACTTTTGAACGATTCATCATAGGATATTGATGTTTTCAGGCGAAATATTCTAAATCAAAAGATCTTTAACCCAGTATGAAAAGTTTTAAGATACCTCTTGCCGTTCGCGAGATATACCCCAAAAACAGTTTCAAATTTTCAACTTTGAAACAGTTAAACGCATGTATCTCGGAAAATATTCAACATAGGGTCATGGTGTGTATGAATGAAATATGCGCATTTAAAATATGTATCTGTAGGTGCAAAAATTTTTGTGATAGCTCTAACCGTTCCCGAGATATTCGCTAAAAACCAATCGCTCCTTGTCACATATTAAAAATGCGTTTTTCTCGAAAACTATTTGAAGTGCGACCGAAATTTTTTAATAGCATTTACCTTATGTCATAAGGTATCAACATTGTGAAAATCATCAAAATCGGAAACAAAAAATTTTCATCCAAAATCGAATACAATACGTGATGCTAGCATCATGCTATAATTTCAGTTTTTTCTAATTTATTCGGCAACCGTTGAGAATATTAAAATGCAGTTTTTTTCGCGTTATTCTAGCCCACAAGACAATTCACCTGACGTTTAATTGAAGCTTCTACGTGCCCGGGAAGTCTGTGAAAAATTAAAAAAACTAACAAATTTTTTGGTCCATTTTTGAGCATTTTTTACTCATAAAATCTTTAAGCGCTCATAACTTTTGAACGATTCATCATAGGATATTGATGTTTTCAGGCGAAATATTCTAAATCAAAAGATCTTTAACCCAGTATGAAAAGTTTTAAGATACCTCTTGCCGTTCGCGAGATATACCCCAAAAACAGTTTCAAATTTTCAACTTTGAAACAGTTAAACGCATGTATCTCGGAAAATATTCAACATAGGGTCATGGTGTGTATGAATGAAATATGCGCATTTAAAATATGTATCTGTAGGTGCAAAAATTTTTGTGATAGCTCTAACCGTTCCCGAGATATTCGCTAAAAACCAATCGCTCCTTGTCACATATTAAAAATGCGTTTTTCTCGAAAACTATTTGAAGTGCGACCGAAATTTTTTAATAGCATTTACCTTATGTCATAAGGTATCAACATTGTGAAAATCATCAAAATCGGAAACAAAAAATTTTCATCCAAAATCGGAATACAATACGTGATGCTATAATTTCAGTTTTTTCTAATTTATTCGGCAACCGTTGAGAATATTAAAATGCAGTTTTTTTCGCGTTATTCTAGCCCACAAGACAATTCACCTGACGTTTAATTGAAGCTTCTACGTGCCCGGGAAGTCTGTGAAAAATTAAAAAAACTAACAAATTTTTTGGTCCATTTTTGAGCATTTTTTACTCATAAAATCTTTAAGCGCTCATAACTTTTGAACGATTCATCATAGGATATTGATGTTTTCAGGCGAAATATTCTAAATCAAAAGATCTTTAACCCAGTATGAAAAGTTTTAAGATACCTCTTGCCGTTCGCGAGATATACCCCAAAAACAGTTTCAAATTTTCAACTTTGAAACAGTTAAACGCATGTATCTCGGAAAATATTCAACATAGGGTCATGGTGTGTATGAATGAAATATGCGCATTTAAAATATGTATCTGTAGGTGCAAAAATTTTGTGATAGCTCTAACCGTTCCCGAGATATTCGCTAAAAACCAATCGCTCCTTGTCACATATTAAAAATGCGTTTTTCTCGAAAACTATTTGAAGTGCGACCGAAATTTTTTAATAGCATTTACCTTATGTCATAAGGTATCAACATTGTGAAAATCATCAAAATCGGAAACAAAAAATTTTCATCCAAAATCGGAATACAATACGTGATAGCATCATGCTATAATTTCAGTTTTTTCTAATTTATTCGGCAACCGTTGAGAATATTAAAATGCAGTTTTTTTCGCGTTATTCTAGCCCACAAGACAATTCACCTGACGTTTAATTGAAGCTTCTACGTGCCCGGGAAGTCTGTGAAAAATTAAAAAAACTAACAAATTTTTTGGTCCATTTTTGAGCATTTTTTACTCATAAAATCTTTAAGCGCTCATAACTTTTGAACGATTCATCATAGGATATTGATGTTTTCAGGCGAAATATTCTAAATCAAAAGATCTTTAACCCAGTATGAAAAGTTTTAAGATACCTCTTGCCGTTCGCGAGATATACCCCAAAAACAGTTTCAAATTTTCAACTTTGAAACAGTTAAACGCATGTATCTCGGAAAATATTCAACATAGGGTCATGGTGTGTATGAATGAAATATGCGCATTTAAAATATGTATCTGTAGGTGCAAAAATTTTTGTGATAGCTCTAACCGTTCCCGAGATATTCGCTAAAAACCAATCGCTCCTTGTCACATATTAAAAATGCGTTTTTCTCGAAAACTATTTGAAGTGCGACCGAAATTTTTTAATAGCATTTACCTTATGTCATAAGGTATCAACATTGTGAAAATCATCAAAATCGGAAACAAAAAATTTTCATCCAAAATCAGAATACAATACGTGAAGATGCTATAATTTCAGTTTTTTCTAATTTATTCGGCAACCGTTGAGAATATTAAAATGCAGTTTTTTTCGCGTTATTCTAGCCCACAAGACAATTCACCTGACGTTTAATTGAAGCTTCTACGTGCCCGGGAAGTCTGTGAAAAATTAAAAAACTAACAAATTTTTTGGTCCATTTTTGAGCATTTTTTACTCATAAATCTTTAAGCGCTCATAACTTTTGAACGATTCATCATAGGATATTGATGTTTTCAGGCGAAATATTCTAAATCAAAAGATCTTTAACCCAGTATGAAAAGTTTTAAGATACCTCTTGCCGTTCGCGAGATATACCCCAAAAACAGTTTCAAATTTTCAACTTTGAAACAGTTAAACGCATGTATCTCGGAAAATATTCAACATAGGGTCATGGTGTGTATGAATGAAATATGCGCATTTAAAATATGTATCTGTAGGTGCAAAATTTTTGTGATAGCTCTAACCGTTCCCGAGATATTCGCTAAAAACCAATCGCTCCTTGTCACATATTAAAAATGCGTTTTTCTCGAAAACTATTTGAAGTGCGACCGAAATTTTTTAATAGCATTTACCTTATGTCATAAGGTATCAACATTGTGAAAATCATCAAAATCGGAAACAAAAAATTTTCATCCAAAATCGGAATACAATACGTGATGCATCATGCTATAATTTCAGTTTTTTCTAATTTATTCGGCAACCGTTGAGAATATTAAAATGCAGTTTTTTTCGCGTTATTCTAGCCCACAAGACAATTCACCTGACGTTTAATTGAAGCTTCTACGTGCCCGGGAAGTCTGTGAAAAATTAAAAAAACTAACAAATTTTTTGGTCCATTTTTGAGCATTTTTTACTCATAAATCTTTAAGCGCTCATAACTTTTGAACGATTCATCATAGGATATTGATGTTTTCAGGCGAAATATTCTAAATCAAAAGATCTTTAACCCAGTATGAAAAGTTTTAAGATACCTCTTGCCGTTCGCGAGATATACCCCAAAAACAGTTTCAAATTTTCAACTTTGAAACAGTTAAACGCATGTATCTCGGAAAATATTCAACATAGGGTCATGGTGTGTATGAATGAAATATGCGCATTTAAAATATGTATCTGTAGGTGCAAAAATTTTTGTGATAGCTCTAACCGTTCCCGAGATATTCGCTAAAAACCAATCGCTCCTTGTCACATATTAAAAATGCGTTTTTCTCGAAAACTATTTGAAGTGCGACCGAAATTTTTTAATAGCATTTACCTTATGTCATAAGGTATCAACATTGTGAAAATCATCAAAATCGGAAACAAAAAATTTTCATCCAAAATCGGAATACAATACGTGATGCTAGCATCATGCTATAATTTCAGTTTTTTTCTAATTTATTCGGCAACCGTTGAGAATATTAAAATGCAGTTTTTTTTCGCGTTATTCTAGCCCACAAGACAATTCACCTGACGTTTAATTGAAGCTTCTACGTGCCCGGGAAGTCTGTGAAAAATTAAAAAAACTAACAAATTTTTTGGTCCATTTTTGAGCATTTTTTACTCATAAAATCTTTAAGCGCTCATAACTTTTGAACGATTCATCATAGGATATTGATGTTTTCAGGCGAAATATTCTAAATCAAAAGATCTTTAACCCAGTATGAAAAGTTTTAAGATACCTCTTGCCGTTCGCGAGATATACCCCAAAAACAGTTTTCAAATTTTCAACTTTGAAACAGTTAAACGCATGTATCTCGGAAAATATTCAACATAGGGTCATGGTGTGTATGAATGAAATATGCGCATTTAAAATATGTATCTGTAGGTGCAAAAATTTTTGTGATAGCTCTAACCGTTCCCGAGATATTCGCTAAAAACCATCGCTCCTTGTCACATATTAAAAATGCGTTTTTCTCGAAAACTATTTGAAGTGCGACCGAAATTTTTTAATAGCATTTACCTTATGTCATAAGGTATCAACATTGTGAAAATCATCAAAATCGGAAACAAAAATTTTCATCCAAAATCGGAATACAATACGTGATGCATCATGCTATAATTTCAGTTTTTTCTAATTTATTCGGCAACCGTTGAGAATATTAAAATGCAGTTTTTTTTCGCGTTATTCTAGCCCACAAGACAATTCATTCACCTGACGTTTAATTGAAGCTTCTACGTGCCCGGAAGTCTGTGAAAATTAAAAAAACTAACAAATTTTTTGGTCCATTTTTGAGCATTTTTTACTCATAAAATCTTTAAGCGCTCATAACTTTTGAACGATTCTCATTAATGCATAACTTTGAACGATTCATAGGATATTGATTTTTCAGGCGAAATATTCTAAATCAAAAGATCTTTAACCCAGTATGAAAAGTTTTAAGATACCTCTTGCCGTTCGCGAGATATCCCCAAAAACAGTTTCAAATTTTCAACTTTGAAACAGTTAAACGCATGTATCTCGGAAAATATTCAACATAGGGTCATGGTGGTGTATGAATGAAATATGCGCATTTAAAATATGTATCTGTAGGTGCAAAAATTTTTGTGATAGCTCTAACCGTTCCCGAGATATTCGCTAAAAACCAATCGCTCCTTGTCACATATTAAAAATGCGTTTTTCTCGAAAACTATTTGAAGTGCGACCGAAATTTTTTAATAGCATTTACCTTATGTCATAAGTATCAACATTGTGAAAATCATCAAAATCGGAAACAAAAAATTTTCATTCCAAAATCGAATACATCGTGATGCTACATCATGCTATAATTTCAGTTTTTTCTAATTATTCGGCAAACCGTTGAGAATATTAAATGCAGTTTTTTTTCGCGTTATTCTAGCCCACAAGACAATTCACCTGACGTTTAATTGAAGCTTCTATCTACGGTGCCCGGGAAGTCTGTGAAAAATAAAAAAACTAACAAATTTTTTGGTCCATTTGGAGCATTTTTTACTCATAAA
>NW_020537646.1:25090962-25111633 GCF_003426905.1 Ctenocephalides felis | reverse complement strand
GTATGATCAAAACTGGTAGCAAAATAAAATATTATTGTACTAATTTTACTAGGCTGTAACTTTTGTTTAGCCAGTTTGAAATTCATTTCAGATATGACATATTAATTTTGTTTATGTATTCAATATTCCCATTTTAATTGGAGTTGGTAGTATGTATTTATACTTTTATACAATCATGTGCATACATTTATTAATTACACTGCCAATTATGAGCGATATGAATGATACGAGGTGCGTTCGCTTATCAGTGCGCATTATTGCTCACATTTTTTAAAAAACCTCTCATATCAATCATAAATATTAATATGTACAGTTCAAGTTTTTGCAAGCAACTAAAGTAGATATTATAAACGACACTATCCATATTTTATGTACGGTCATTATATAAAATAGAGTAATATAAGTTTTTGCTCTCGGAACTCTATTAGCGCTGACATTTATTATATATACACTCGGAGTCGAAAAATTAGCTTTTTATTGTCTGATAGGCAATTAGCTGTGCATTTATTGAAAGCAAGTACAGAAGGTTTGACTTAATTATGCGTTCGTGAGTTGCATATGCATAGCTAATCAATCGAACACGCCCTAAACACCCGTTGATCGGAGCTTATCAATTTGCGCTCAGGTTCCCAAGTGGAAAATATAAATGGTAAATATTCAAAAATTTACACAACTAGAGGTGCATAGCAACATTAAGGCAAATTGCTGTAACTTTCCGTACCAAATATGAAATTTTTAAAAATATTTTTTTTTAGACTGAAAAAAATAGATTTTTGCGAACATTGATATATTTTATTATTTTTAAATTTTAATTTTTTATATTTAAAAGAATTTTGATGATTCTTATTTCAATCTAATTATTAAAATCTTTACAAAATATCTGATAATTTGATGTGCATTAGCCTAATGATCATTTTTGACTGCCAAATTGCACTTTTATTACTTTATGTATTGCATTACTTCTTAAAAGTTGCATCAATTCTTCATTTTGTCAATACTTTTAAAATGTTATGTTCACATTTATGTTATAAATGTATTATATTTGAATGATACGTTTAATTCAACTTTTGAATTCATAAAACTTAACTAAATTAATTTTTAAACATGTTAACACAATTATCTATACATTATCTATACAAAAGTTGAAGCCAGTTTCATTCATTAGTGGCATTAATTGGAATTGTAGAATTTTTAGCACATAGTTTTATTATCCATAATAATCAATTTTAACTGAAAATATTTAGAATGAAATATTGTCTAACAACATCGAATAGTATCGTATAGTAATATAAGTAATAGTATAATGTTTAAACACGCATAATAATATATGACGCTAAATAATAAACAAAATTTATCAGAAGTACTGTGATAAATAAGTTATAAATATGATATCCATATTTCGTTTGAGCATATACAATTTTTTCTAATTGATCGTGCAATTGGCATACCTTAGCTACTAATTTAAATTTTTATGTTGTTTACTCTTGGACAAATATCAAAGTTAAAACAAATCTAGAAAATTTCTTTAAATAAATTTTTTTCTAAATTTTGAAGTGGTACATTCAAAGTAATACATTGTTGATAAAATTTTGATGGATTTTGCTTTCTGTAATAAAGTTTCTAAAATCTTCCTCAATGAATTGCGGTGAACAAAAATAAATCAGCATTTGCCTTTGTAAACTAAATTTGATCTGATGAAAATTCACATTCAGTAGATAATCGGATACTTGTTTTATTATCTTCTGAGCTTTACAACTTATAATTCATTCAACTGTGATAATTATTTATACAATTTCATAATTAGAAATGTATTTACTTTTTAAAATCCCATAAATTTGAAGTCTGATAGCAACTTCATCCAAAATAAATCAACTTACAATAAAAGTAACTGCTTTATTTCTCTAAATACCAATAATTTTAATGACTTCACTGCATTTTCGTCTTCCCGTAGGATAAGTTATAATAATTTCATATAAAATCAAATATAAAAATCTTTACGTTTCAAAGTTTTTGAACAATTTGGTATATATTAGAAAAAATTGATGTACGTGTGTTTTCGAAAGTACAGATCAATCCATTCTTTATTACATGATTTGCTTTTTGTAATTATAGTTTAGTCAAACTCAGTTTGAGCCAAATAGTACCAACTTTTGTAGTTCATGTTTAATAATGGTAAACTTATTACTTCAATTTATTGGTTTGAATAGACTTTCCAGTACTCACTAAATTATAACCAAAATCATTCATATTCCACAAACATTAAATAACTTGAAAGAGTTTTACGATCCTAGCTCGAGTCCATAACAAATGATTGGCACGTAGGTGCTCGCGTTATTGAACAGAAAATTTAATTCCGTTTTCCATCCAGAATAAAATTACACTCCGTGCCGCCTCTATAGCAAAGCAACCGCAATTGTTACAATTAATGGAATGCCTACAATTGATTAATAATTGATCTTTTAATTGTGTATTATAATATATCATGCTCGATTAAGGGCACCATCAAATCAGATGTAGCCAGGCATATCTATTTCTTATTAGGTAATTATTCATTATTGATAAAACAAGTTGAGATTGAATATGTTTTGTTTTCTCTACGGAATTTACAAGAAATATATATTATACTCTTCACATACACGTGCGAACATATGAGCATGATATATTGCATATATCATGGCCAGCTAGCTGAAACAGGAGTATAATATTGCTTGTAACCGAAATTGAAAAACAAATTTTACTCGATTTTTTATCTATGAAACTTGAGTATTTTACTAATTTGCAATCCTAATCAAATGCGCTTCTGCGAAATTTGCCTTTTTAGTACAATTTTAAGGGCTTTTCAAATTCGACTATACTTTAACAAGTCTCATCTTCTAAAAACTTGGAGCATTTCTGTCATTATTTTTGACTGGGGTCTTAGTTATGTAATTAATAATAACGGATTCAAAGTTTAAATGATAAAGCTAATAAAAGTTAACCATAAAAACCGATAAATCGTCACAGTTTCACCAAGGCTAAAGTTGCAATTAAAAGCTCTCAGTTTCCAAACTAATATTTTTTTTTAATTTTTTTTCAAGGCATTACGATCGATATTATTGTCCTATTTCAGCTTATTGCTTCTATTGAATTCTGGGACACCGTATTACATATATAATAAAATATAAGAAAATTTGAACTATTCAATGAGGGCATATTTTTTACTGATACCTTTAATTTTTTGCGTGTTTATTTGCTCATGTGTATTTTAATTTCCTAGAATAAATATTTGTATTAAGAATGCAAATGTCGCAAAAACATTCTTTACAATAAGAATGACTTCCGTGCTTGAGCTTATCTCGAAATCAAATTATACACTTATAAGAGGATATATATGTATAGTATTTAATAATATATCTCGTAAATAATTATTCATAGCTTGAGAATATTCACTTCCTTTCATTATTTATTTGTGAGTATACGATAAGCTTTTATAGTTTGAATATTCGAGTAATACTACGTCAGATGCCGAATACGTTTTATTATTCTTTATTGTTCTTTCATATCAAATTTAATGGTCATAAATTTATTATAAAAAAATATTTCAGCTCATTTATAATATATTCAAAATATAAGATACACAATGAATAAAAACATTCGAGAATTTGGTTATTAGTTTTTTGCTTTAATTAAAAAATTCGAACATATTAAATATGTTGTGTCTAAATAATAGTAATATTAGGAATTACATAAAGTGTTCTTAAAGTAGTGGGCTTTTAGAAAAAAAATCGATTGGCATAATTAAAAGTTGATGAATTTTTTTAATGAAATATTGTGTTTAAAAAATTTAAAAAATCTAAACTGAAACTATTAGTATCAATTTCAATGTGCTTTCAAATGTTTATTATACCAGAAAGAATAAAAGGGTTTGCAACCAGGCCCTTTGTAAAATAGAAAACCTTTTGGATGTTTGTCTTCCAAAAACACCTTTTCATATAGATTCGTTATTTTCATATAGAAACTTATGTTTACTTTTAGTCAATTGTATGTTTAATTTATAGTAGACTTAATATCATTGTTGTATTTGCAAGATGATCACCAAAAACAGTTGTAAAACAAAAAAAGTTAAAATTGATCTGTTTTGTATATGGAATTGTATTGTCATTTGATTGTGCAATACTAACATTAAATAGTTTTGGATAATGAACTTACTATGTAAACTTTATTATTTAACTCTTAATTATTTTAAATTTTTGTCCATTAAAGTGGCTCATAGTGTTAATGCCATTCATCCAACCATCAGGGTCTTCAGTTGTTTTGGAAAATTAAGTTATTACGCTCGTTGCATAAAGAGTAGGTAATCTAGTCCAACCGCACTAACCAATCATGCATGTACACAAATGAAACCAATCTATTTCTTAGATAAAAACAAACTTGGATCGTCTTTCAACAATGTACACACAAGATGAATCAAGTTGCCTCCTGTAACTCTATCCTTCAACGGAACGAACGACATTTAATCTCCTTACTGAGGTTTCATTTTACGACAATACGATGTATAAGATCATATTTGATTTCTTACACTTTATCTCGTCATTTAAGACACCTGTGCCGAAAAAAGCGATGACATACTTCTCGTACAATAGATATTGTTTAATCTCCGGTTTTCTGAGTCTAAAACCAGGTGCTGGTGGATAGTTGGACTATGATAGATTGTAATAGATTTAATCAAGCATCGAAATGCAGGGTATCAGACATGTCTGTTTTTAACTTCTAAATGAATCCTCGACGTAATTAGATAAACGAAGTATACTGCCAATTGCATTTGAAAGTATATTCATTATTGAATAACCAACAATCTTTTAATTAGTAACTTTTGGATCAATATTTTTTAATTTATATAAATTTAAACATCAATAACAAATTACTATACTAATTTTCAAAGCTGAGAAATTATACATAAGTGTGAATATATGTAAGTTTAAAATTAAGTTCTCTGGAGTGTGTAACTTTATCACAAACAGTTTTAATATGGGCGGTATTGAATACTCAAATTGTTGAAAGCATTCTAGTCACTAAATTATCCATAAAATACGAGAATTGTAAACCTTTTCTCTTTATTTACATACATACTACTTCAGATATATATTCAGAAAATTGTTTATTGATTTGTTGGTTGTTTTTTATGGCAAACAATATTTTTTAATTTTTTCTAGAACTTTTTTTTAAATTAATGTTTTTTAAACCTAACTTTATTGTTGCGTTTCTGAAATAACTAAATCTGATATAAATAAAACAAATACCATTTTCCATGTTTCTAATTAATTGTATTTTAAATGTCTCCTTTTATTTAACTTTACTTCCTTTTACGTCGTTCAGTCGATCGTTGAAATCACCATCGACGCCCAAACTATCATCTGCTCATATGATTTAAAAAAATTTAATTTTCCATTAGAGCTAATTATAGCGTGGCATTTCAAATTTGATACCTACCTCGGTCAGCTTGATATTAAGCAGTTGTGATATCAGTTTTCGCTGAAAATTAAGATATGATAAAAAGTGAACAGGGCGCCTCTTTGGCATATTAATGTATCAAAAATAAAAATTGTAATAAAAACATCCCGTGAGATAGTGAACAATCAACCACTGTGCTGCAATCTAATAACACCATGTTAAAGCATCAAATTAAAATAGCTCATACAACATGTATAGTAGTCCTGGTTGCTGATCAGATAAACAAAGAAATTTGTTCTATTGATTTCCTTGGAAAAAGCAGTAATATTCAGCTTCAGTTTCAATTTTTGGTTTACTGTATTATTAGCTTTAAGATAAGTTACTCGTCAGAAAATGGAAAAAGTTTTATGTTATTGTGATTGAAGTCTTTTTGGTGATCTAATGTGGCGTCCATTAAGTGATTGCTTTTTAGGGACTTTTGGAATCTTTTCGCTCTGGTGACTTGTGATGATATTTAAAATCATTCACTTCCCCAAACCCATCTCGTGTATTTATAGTGTCTAGAAAAAATTGTATTTTTGGAAATTTTGCTGTTTGCAAGTTCATATTATATGATTGCATTTCGTTATGTTGTCACGAGACCGTAAAAATTAATTCTAATTCTGTAAAAGTACAGGTCCAGTTTAGTGCCTAAGTCTTATTCACGGCAAAATTCTAGGTACTTTTGAAGATTTTTTCAAATGTTTCAAATTCCAGTGCTTTAATTGTGATATTGAGTACTGATTACTTTTTAACGCCATTAGATTCTGGTCAAGATTAAGTTCGGGCTTTTCATATTACGAATTACAAATCCTTTTATCCACTAATTTTTCTACTGTATATTCTTCCTCGGATTCGTTTTCATACTTCTTTACCTTTTTCTTTGCCATTTTAGTTCACAAATGACACAGACTGAACAAAACAACTGATCTTTTGGGGTACAAATATATTCTTTACTATATATTATGTAGGAGAGTCTAGCAAAAGGAATGAGATAAGAAGTATCTGAATAAAGATGAATAAATGTCGCAAAGAAAATATGTAGTTGTTTTATCCACTTTTCATGGTGACCAATTCTTAGTCAGCTAAATAGTCTATTAATCAAAGTGATCTCCAACAGAATCCACTTTGTTCGAGATTTTTGGTTTTTAATATTTTTCTTGTGGCGAGCATAGTTCATTGGTAGCGTGTTCGATTCACACGACAGGGGTCTTCGGATCAAATCCTGTCAATGACATAGAATTTATGAAAAAAAATAATATGTGTAGTTAATTTGAAATCAAATAAAAATTGTATTTGTTAAATAGAATTTAAATAAAATCTAAGAAAAATAGGTATAACAGAATTCGAACAGTTGAATTGATTTAGGAGTATTGAGGAATATTGGAACTTGAAAGAAAAATGAAAAAAAAGAATGGTATGAAGCTGAAAGTTAAATATAATTAGAAATGTGAAAAAGAACAAGAATTGAAGAAAAATTAAGAAGAATATAGAATAGGATACATAAAATAGATTGAAAATGATATAAAAATTAGAACTGTAACTAAATAAAAAATGTTGTAGGTGGCTAAATGAGTAGTAAGGCCAGAGTAAGCGAGGCCAAATAAAAAATTAAAAAAAAAAAAAAAAAACTATTGATTTCCTTTTCTCTGCAACTATGTACTATCCGAGTGCGCCTCTGTGCGGGGCTCGAGTCGTGTAACTGTACCGTCGTTGCGGTGGGGCGCTAACTAGGTCTGTGGGTCCCATTGGACGCGGTGGGTGGACCCCTCCCTTTTGTGTCAGTGTTACGAGCGGCGCGCTCTCTGCGGGCAACACACAGCACATGCAACGACCTTACCTCGCGGCGCGACACGGACAGTTACAAGCTTCGCACGAAGTACGAATGCCGGCTAACTCCACCAGAATAACATACCGATTAATAAATTGAAATTTCTAACTTATTTGTAACTTAATTTATATTTAACTGATTTCATTCGAATTCGTTAAAGAATACAAGTTTAGGAAGAAACGTCAGTGCGCGAGGTGTTTACATACAACTTTCTAGTGTGTGGTGTTTAACTTTGCATGTTTGAATTTTAGTTTTTATGTGTATTAATAATTTGATTGATATTTTTTATTGAACATATTTATTACTACCACGTGGCAAATGACAAGTGTGTTTTTCATCCCAATATTACTTTGTTATGTGTCTGTGTTTAACTTTGTGCACTATGGATATTAGAACAATTTGGTGCCTCTGGGGATAAGTACCTATTCATTTCAACAATTCAAACACGAATATCCAGAAACTAAGGTAAATCCTAATCCTAACGCTATATTTTGGTTTCGGCGTCCAGTTCATCGTCGAAATCACCTGCGGCGCGAGTACTAAACCTTATAACGAGTTTGTGTTCGCTTGAATCATACGGAATTAACAAGCGGAAGTCGTAACACAATCCAACTCTTTGCTGTCTTAAAATGTGGAATAAAATGTACGATAAAGATTTTTATTTGCGTAATTTTAACGAGCCAAGACGACTGCTTGTTTAGTGAACCATGTAGTAATAGACTTAGAATTGCAGTAAATATTTATGATGGATTTAAAGTCTCAAATCACGGTAATAATTACAGAATCCAATATATTTTATGAGGCTTATAATAAAATAAAAATTATCTTAACGTTATAGGATAGATTTCCTTCCTAATTCCATAATTTTATAAATATATTAACTCGATATGAATAAATTTTATATACATCAACTTGACGCAATATAAATGCATGTGCCCAATCACGCGTTGTTATTATATAAATTAAAATCTAAACAAAAATGCGTTTCTGATACATCAAGTTATCAAGGTGAAAAATAGCCCTCGTATATTTCGTGATTGAATGTTGAGTTGTATTAGATGAATCATCAAGTGAAATATCCCATTCAGCACCCAATATATAACATAAGCTTATAAGCTTATCACTTATCAAATAACTATTTAATTTATTTATTAAAATTTAATTAGTAATAATGACACTTCGGAAGATACATATATACTTGTATAAGTAGTATCCGAAATACAAAACAAATATTAGTTTTGAAAAACGAATAAACAACTTATCGCCCTCCTCCCTTGATATAATTTAGATAACATTGTTTTCCATAATTACTTCTAAGATTGTATAGTAATGGAAAAGTTCAGTGACTATCAATCACTATGCGTTTGAGTTTGTTTGTTTTCTTTACTGTTTTCAAATTTACTTGTATATAAAACACGCAGTTTACTAAATTCAGCGAAGCAAATAATGATTTTGATAAACTAATGATTAATAAAATTAACGTTCATATCATACTGCTAAAAGTTCTTTCCCTACGTATGTATGTTGTGATATAATTTAATAATTTGTTCTGAAAATTACTACTAAAATTGTATCGGGTAGTGAAAAATTCCAGTGACTATCAAAAATAACAATCTGTTTCATTCATGCTTTAGCATTAAATTTTGTTTTTCTTATCTTCTTTCAAATGATTTGTATATGACACGCGCACTTTACTTAATTAGTCTTACATCCAATAAATTATTTTTATTAAATAAAATGATTCTATTTTGATGAATATATAAAACAACTCAAATAGCCTTGATATTATGCATATATTTTTTTTATTACCTAATAAAACCAACAGTTATATACTAGACATCAGAAATTTCCGTTGAAAAATGAAGCACAAAGAAATTCGAATTTGTGGATAAAATACAAATGGAATAATTTTAATAAAGTATATATAACAAGGAATCATAAAAATATTTTATAATTAAAATAATCAATTAAGTGAACCAACAATTATAAACGTCAATATAATACAAATTTTTAAATGCCTATATATACTTTATATTTGATTGTTGATGAATTATCTTCTTGCTTATGAGATATTACTTCTTCTTTAAGTTTCGGATTGAAATGATTGGTTATGTGTTTTTTCTTTTTGAAGATTAATTTTTTAAACTATTGTTTGTTGTTATTTTAAAGTTTTATTTTTGCCCTAGTTTGATTGGCTGAATGATGACACACAGCAAGTGTCGCCGTATAATCTATAAAATGTTTTATTCATTCCTTTTTGTAATTCGCAAATGCCCTGCAAATTATTTCCAATATATATATATATATATATATATATATATATATATATAATAAATTATGAACAGACGTGTTTGATTATTTATTCAAGCGTTCCAAGTATTTTGCTTTAGAGTGATTTCTCTGTGTTTACTTCTATTAATAAATTGAATTTCTAAAATCCATTTCTTTCGCGACGACGTAGAACCGTCCCACAAATGTCATCGAGCGAGTATTCATAGTTTTCCATAAAACAAGTTGAATCGTAAGTAGAAGAATCTTCATATATTTGACAGAAGTAACTAAGCCGTGAATGAAGACGTCAGTTTGTTCTTACGCTTCAAGTAGCACTATGGCATGTAATTACCATTTTACAAAGACCTACACATATCTGCAAATACTGCGGGATTGAAATAAATTAAAGGCTTAGTTTCGGTTTAGATTTGTTTTCTTTCGTATAAACTGATGAAGAATGATGATTCTCTTTTAGGTATTATAATTATATTACAATTATTACTATTACGTCTTTTATGACTAGCAAAACTCTTAGTCTTAAAATCTGACGAACGCAAATCTAATAGATACATAAAAATAATTCAATTTTCATTCATTTAATAAAATAAATATTTTTAGTTTTCTTGTTTAATATCTATTACTAGATCAGCAATTTTACTAGATTGTGGATTAATTTCTGTTATTTCATGATATGTATTAAATGCATTAATCTGGATTGAAATCCATTAGATTCTTATTTTATAATATTATTTAATCTTTTACTTCTAATAAAACCTGTATTTAAATTCAATCATGAAAATTATGATATACATAGTCGAAGAAACGAAACATTCATTAATTTTGTAAATAACTGAAGAAATATTAACTATCACACTAGGAATATTTATATCTGATAATCAAAGTTATTAAGATTATTTGAAACTAACGGTGGTTATATGAACGATAAATGATTGACAAAAAAAATAATTACGTTATGAGAAATAAAAAATATATACAGTATATAGGCGAAAGGCATTAATAAAATAAATAAATGTATAAAGAATGAATTGATAAAATTTTATAAAATGCTAGAACCATGAGTTGAATTTAAACTGGTAATAACTTCTACTACTTCAACAACCTAAGACACAAATTATTATTTTAACAATTTAACATTTTTAGACTTTAAACAAATACTTACTCTTCATACCTATGGAGTAAACTTTATTTATAACATTTATATAAAATCGCGTTGAATATAAGTTACTAAAACAACTATCATTATGTTAACACTTTGTTAATTTGAGTAATTTTATTCCAGTACCTGAACAAAGTTTTTAATATAATGACGCTAATTATATTAACATAAAATACTTTTAATTAATATATAGTTCTATTTGAGATAAAATGAATATTTATGAAAACGTTATTTATTCATTTATTTATTTTAAATATATAGCTCACAGATTTCTTCCAAGAGGACTCAAAAATACAATTATTTTACATAATGAATAACAATTAAAATATATACAAAATTACAATATATAGTTATTAACATAAAATGCTTAACATGAAATTACATATAATGCAGAATGTAACAATGTTATTTAAAAACATAATAAGATAAAATAATGGGATATTTGAAAAGAAAATAAAAAGATTAACTTGTGCAGATGGAGATTATTTGATTATGTGAATTGTTGTGAATATCTATTTTATTATTAAAATTATTATGTTATAACTAATTAAGAAAAAAATATCAAATTCCTATTATGCATTAAAATACAACTGAATAGCAGTCGCAGTAACTTTAAACTAGAATAGTAGTTAAATTGCAATGGCAGCCGATTAAACTAAATCAAATTACAAATTCATGGCATCTCTCATATTATTAACATTATTTAGTTTAATAAATAATTGAAATATAACAAAAATGTATGTAGCAACCTCATGTCTCGGAAGTTTATGTTACGATTAAGCACACATAATTTTTAATAATGTTTACATATAATTAAGGTGACCAAAGCTTCCTTGTGTCCCAGGTTTTTCTAAAAGCAATATTTGTGGACCTGGTTTTACGTAAAAGTATAGGTAAAGTAAATTGATAATAAAATTACAACTAACCATCAAATATCTGATAAAAAATACGCCATAATGAGAAAATAGCCCCTCATATTTTTAATTTTGAACTTTCATTTTCAATTTTACGACAATTAGCATAAATTACGAAAACGAATTTTTTGGCCTGGCACAAATACTCATTTTTACTAAGTTAATTACAATGAAAATTAATCAGAATTTTATACAAGGCTTTTTTCATTTTATCCTTAAATAGTATTTGTTATTTTAATTTGTGATATTTAAGTAATTTACCAAAATAAACCGCCCCTCACCCCGGATTACTATAACTAGAAGTTGCCGTCTCGGTTTTGGCATAAAAAATATGGTCGCCTTAATATAATTGATTTGAATATATTTTTTTCAATATTTTCTGCAACTCTAGTTATTTTATTTGATATAAATGACTGCCGAACTAATTTAAAAAAATATTAAAATTTATGTTCCAAATCTGTAACCCTTACATTGACTAAATGTCTCTAAGAACCAGATTGTAATTTATACGATAAACAATTACGAAACCCGATTCCAATATAGATTTACATGAGTACGTTTTTACTGCAAAATGTACATAGAAATGTGTCTACAATAATTTCTTTTACCAGTTCTTACTTGTCTTGTAATCGGATTTGTGTTAGGCTCGTTACTCGTATGTAGTGTGGGAAGTACGGGGTTAGTCGCATGCGTTTTTTCCTGCACGCCACGAACATTTATTTCTCTCGAGCGTCGTGCGCAGTAGTAATTACAAGTGTTACCGGAACACATATTATATTTGTATTAATCGAAGTATTATACCGTACCAGTTATTTACTATTAGGTCTGCCTGATGGTAATCTACCTATATTTAAATTGATTGAACATCGGAATGATGTCGTAAATGATAATTAAAACGGTTATATGTGATATTAAAAATTTCTCATTTGGTATAAGAATATAATCGCTAATTAATAATAATAAATAGAAGTCTGCCCGAAGGCAGGTCTGTGGCATGAGAGTACTACAATTCCATGATTCCCTTTTTCTAATGTGACCATATTTTTTGCATAAAATCGGGGACGGATTAGAATTCGTATGAGTACTGGAGTGGGGGGTGAGAAACTAAAAACTTATAAGCTTTCTAGTTGAAATATATTTAAAAACATATTGGCAATCAAAACATTTTTAAAAATCCGGGACAATCCGGGACAAAACACCTAACACCGGGACAAATATTGCAAAAAAAGCCGGGACGCAAGGCGGAAAATCGGGGTTGTTCCGGCCAATACGGGACTTATGGTCATATTACTTTTTCTCACTTGTTTATTATTTCCATTACCATTTTGTTGAAAATAATCTTTTTTCTTAATATACTTCTATGTATTTTCTTCTTTAAACTTCTGCTTCCATGTTTCTTCGTCTTATGCTTCGGCTTTCAGCTCCCTGTAATTGATATGTTGACAAAAATTTTGATTATCCTTATAGTAACAATATTACAAAAATATTCCTCAAACATACCAATACAAATATTTGTTCATTTATTATTTAGCTTCATTTCTGATCATATACAATTAATGATATACTACAATTTTTAAATATAAAATTTATATTAAGTATTTTAGTAGACAATTATTAATAAAATACTAACAATATCTAATATAAAATACCTATATCCGAATAGATAGGACATTGAATCACCTTCGAAAAAAGCGGCGATTAGAAGTATTAGACAGGAATTTAGTATATTGCTATAATTGTTAGAATAAAGTCAATTCTAAATTCTGTAAATTTGTATAACTGCTTATTGGTTTTTATATAAAATTCGCAAAAATTCATTACATATTTGAACCGAACTTCTTATGAACGAAAATTATAGCTTCACAATATTTTATTTTTCAGCCGGAGACTCGATATTGATTTTTCCTTGAAAACAGATTTATTACATATCAAATTAACATAGGTACTAAATACTAAAAATATATATTAGTTTTTGTGTAGGACATCCCCTACAGAAGGACAGAAGTATCATCAGCTTATAAAACACTATTTATTCTATGAAAGACAATTCTACAAAAAACAAACAAAACTATTTTTTTGTGATATAGAATGTAAAATAATGACTATGAATTCTATCGCAAACCAGTATAATGTATCATTGATTTAATACATTATGCAAGAGTGTTGACAATGTACAGCAAAATCTTTTGCCCTTAATTCCTATAAATTTATATGTTTAAAAATTTGTTCAAGCATTGTATGAACTTCTATAATTTTTGACCAAGTTTCACAGGCTATGAACAATAATTTAGTATGGAATACTACTGTAAATCATACAGTTCAAATACTGCAATTCAATTCATTTTAAAAGTTTGATTTGATCTGACCATTCTATCATACCATTGGAAGTAAGCTTGAAAACAAAACACTAACTTTTTACACCATCCTCTATAAATCTTCTGACAAAATTAAACGTACTTTTTGATCTGACATAATATCTCAGATATAACCTCAGAGCAAATGCCTATTTTTATAAAAACTTTTTGTGCAAACTACTGCATATAAATTGTACAGGATATTAAATCTACCGTCCACACGCAGATAGGAAGTCGTTTGCAATTCTCACTAAGAGACACTTGCACTTGGCGAATATAGGTCGAAGATAATTCTTCCGAAGACATCTCATTAATTCTGTCGAGAGCGATTTTGTTACTACAAAACAGTGGTGGTCAACTTGATCCAGATTCTTGTTAATCGGAAATACCTGTTTGATGCTATTGTTAAGTACATTTTGGTAATGTAAAATAAAAATGGGTAAAACATTTTAACCTGATTTGATAGATTTATGGGCTGATTCTGCCGTAAACGCCAATGTTATGACAAGACTATGTTACATAGCGTTTCTCATACAAAATAGTACTAATTACTGTCAAAATAGGATATTGTGGCTTTCTGGTCAGGCGTTTTTTAGATAGGAAACCTAATGTAGAGAACGCACATGTGTCAAAAAAAAACAATGTTATTATAAATGCATCTTTGTGATGTGACATGATAACACATAAGTCAAGTTGCATTTTATGTGTAAAACGCCTGATAGCACAGCAAATACATGGAATTTAGACAGTATTTAGTACCATTTTGTATGAGAAGCGCTATGTAAGATAGTCTTGCCATATTATTGGTCCACTTTTCGGGAGAATTGACTCCTTGATTAGAGTTTGACACCAACAAATCGCACAAGCTATTATATTTGTTATTTGATTATTTTATTATTATTAATTTACTCAACTTCTAATCATGATACAATGCAAAAACAATTGAAAAATCCATTAAATTCAACCTCAGTTTCTCATTTTTTCATTTACTCATAGAAATCATATCGGGAAGCAACCATTCGACTACCAAACATATTGCGAATTTTATTATAATTCATGCATTTTTACGATATATGATAGATCACAATCATATTTAGTATTCATAAATTTGTTTGTATCCGCATATATCAAGCTATTTATGTATATATTAACAAACAACCTTACAATTAGAATAATCGCTCGCGGTTTTTATATGATCTTCACGCTTGATTTAAACAGCCTTTATGCCACAGTTGTTTCTTCGGAAATATGTTTTTGTAAATAAGGTTACACTGAAATAATTAAGTTTTTATTGAAGCTACGTTTGTGATTTATTTATTGGGATTGAAATGGTAAACTTAAATAGGTCTACACTCATTAAGTTCCAGCCAGGATAAGTTGTTAGAATCAGCCGAAAAATATTTGATTTGATTATAAAATTATTTTACTTTAGAGATTGGGCCTCAGCCCTAATCCTAAAAATATAAATTTTCATTTATTATGTTAAAGACTTAATTATTATACTAACGATTCAAGTGTGAAAATAACGATTCTATCGAAATTAGTAAGTCAAATATCAAACTTTAAATATTTAAAGTTTTTCATGAAATTTTAATTCCATATCATTATTCTTTTTCAGTCATGATTACGGTGAATGCCAATGGCTCATTTTGAAGCTTAAATACAGGGTGCTTATCTTATACGAAATTATATAGGCGTTTACGATTAACCGTTAATAAAAATCAACATCAGAATAAACTCAACGCTTTAGAAATCTTATCTTGGCCGTTTACGCTGCGATCATTCATTATATTGAAGCACATGACTAGATTTATAAGGAGCCACATTTTAAATAAAACATTAATTTCATTGATGCTATAATTTGAATTTATTAGAGTAATATTAACATTTTGTTATTTTATAAATAATAGAGATAAATTAAAATATTTTATGTGTTAAAAATAGTTGCATTGGGTTCATACGATGGAAATTTTATAATCTTACATTTTTAAGACATAGGATTTTTATTTTAAATCAATGTTAGTAAGTCTTACTATCAGAATATAACGTAAATTAGTCATTTTACAGCAATATTCTTTAATAAAGCAATTTAAAGCTATTTATAATGCAAAGCATAATATAAAACGATCACAAAAGATTATGGTATTGTGGTACCATTTTACTAATACTTATAATAAACTTCAGAATACTGTGCGATAAGTTTTGAATTCTCAGTATCTGTCAATATTTCTCAATTGTTTTCCATTAATCGAAATCTAATTGTTACATATATTTCATGCTTAGTCGCATATTCAAAGTTGTTCGTAGGGTGCCCATACACTTTTCTCTAGTTCAATTTTTTTAACGGAGGGAGGTATATAACAAGTTTTTCCATTGTTTCTATTATCTCAGGACCCTTATTTTTGCCATTTTCCGCATATTGCATTACATTTCAACACATTGTGTTCCATATAAGACAGGCCTTATACTCAAAGCAAGCATCGATGATATTTTCAACGTGTGGTGTCCCAAGCGAAAGATATTATTACTCTTATATTAATTCATACCGCAATCGCTTGTCTGGATCTATGTGTCTGACTATGTAACGCGAATAGATGCTAGAATAATGGTTCTTAAATTTTAAATGTCTAGTCGAGCCTAAATTTCAGAATATTTAGAACCATATCATTTCGTCAAGGTGCAGTGCGCAAATTTTGCTATGATCCAGAAATGAATTGGACTTATCGTTTGCAAAACAATCTGCGCAAAACTATTTGCGCATATTGTTTACCAATTTAATATTTCTCCAAATTCATGTTGCTGAAAATTTATGCGTAAATAATTTTAATCTTTAATCTTAGGATAAGCTTATTGCAGTAATTATTTTCATGCCAAACAATCTACTAATTGTAATGATATTGATGAAACCGTAATTCTAGAGTTTTTTTTAGTAACAAAAAGTTTTGACCCGTTGCTTAAATTAATGGTTTAGTTAAATATGGTTTAATATCGGGGTAAAGAAAATTTTTTAGGTAAATCATCACAATGATGTTCCGTGATTGCATTTTTTTTTCAAAGTTTGTAACAAGTCTAAAATAAAGTGTTAAAGAATCGACAAACGATCTTCCGAAAGATTAGTATAAAAGATCATGTAGAAAAAACTATCGCTTATAATTATGAATTACTCAGACAAAAATCGAAGAAATTTATTGAATAAGCAATTTCTGTGTCGTCATATATTTGAATTTATTTAATGATCATATGACTGCATGGTCCGAAGCCGCAGAAATTAATAAAAAAAAACTGAACATCTTCAGCGATATTGCTTTTGAGTTTTAATTGCTATTTGCTACGAATGAGTTACCAAATCTATTTTACTCTGCTCATAAAATAAAATAAAAATTATAAACGTAAAATAAAGAAAATAATAAGAATCGAATCTAAAGTAGAGCTTTAATCAGCTGAATATGATATGATATTTAATATATAATCAATATCAAGTAAAGATAAAGATAGTCAATATCAAGTAAAGTTTTTTTCGGTAAAATGATTTTTTTGTAATTTTTCTAAAATAGATTTGATATTTAGAAGTGCAAAACCAAACTTAATATATGCCATCTTTAGTTTAATATTTATATCTTGATTATAAAATGCATTAAAATAAGTCATTTTCGATAAACATGAGTAAACATTTGATAGTTTGCAAAGTGCACTAAACTGCTTCCTTTTGATTGTCTTTGACTAATTATAAAGTTTCATAGATTTGTAACACCATGCCTACTGATATTGAATTAGCACCCATGAATACCCTGGTCTTTGTTAATTTTAATTTATTACAAATGCTAGGGGGGTGTCCATTAATACGTGAGCGAGTTTTTAAGGTTTTTGGATCCCCCCTTCCCATTGGTGATACATGGTGATATTCAAAATTACCCCCCCCCCCCCCCACCAAACATCACGTGTATTTTTAGTTACGAGATAAAACTGTAAACTTTTGATTTTTTTTGAAAATGTTTGATTTTTTTTAAAAAAATCAGTTACAAAATAAATACATACGTGATATCTTACGCCCCTTAGGCTTCTAATTCAACTATTTCATTTTGTTTCCGTAAAAGTTAATAAACAATATCATTTCCTACCTTGTGCTATCCCAAAATTTTTAATTAATTTACTTTAAACACATTGCAATTTATTGTTTTCCATGTATTCTCGAATCACCGATTAGGAACCAGAGCAATAGATAGATGTCGATTTTTCTAAAAGACGAAACACAATAGTGCTTGAAGTTCACTCGTGGGCCGTCACCGGCTTTCGCAATTTCTGCACGACAACAAACGTACCGGCGCGGCGCGGCGCGGCGGCCACGTTGCAAAATAGACGGTTCTTCTAACAGATCATTCTCATATTCAAATGAACGAATTTGTTATAATAATAGATATATTGGAACACGTTATGAAATTATTTAGATTAACAGATAATTTCTGGCTTAAAGCTTTCTAGAACTTCACAATGCTTTGCAGGAGCGTCGATTATAAGTGTTTCTCTTACCCAATTTCCAAAATCCAAATTAAACGAAGTCCTTTTTATATATAATTTTTATTATTAGATTATCATTTATTTCACAATTCTTTTTATTAAATAATATTGTCATCAAACCGAAGTTTACTAACTGCCCTCTTTTAGTTATTGAATGTCTTTATGATAGTTTTAGGTAGAGGGCTCTCAATGCATTTTAATCGGTTTATAGTTTTATGACTAAACTAATTTACTAGCACGAATAAAAATATGTGTGTTAATACTTTGTAACAGAGATTCTTGGGAGTACATAATGGATTGAGTAATCAGATATTTCACGTAGTTAGTATTTCATTTTGATGAACCGTTGATAACAATAAATTCGATCTAACTCACTTCGATACAACTTCTCCCTCGGAGTGAATCCGAGTGGAGTTGTCTCACAAGATTTGTAATGTCCGATTTCCCTAAACTGGTACTAAATCTGTTAACGTGTGCAGATATTTGCTTGGGATTTTTACTAATACAAAGATTTGGGTCAAAAGAAATGGTCTTTTTCTCGTCTCACAGCTAGTTCCAGGTATATAATGTCTCAAAATAATGCTATTTTGCATTCTATATTCTGTATACGAAAATGTTTGTCCGTAAATGAGCTTTTTCAATAGTATACAACCAGCTAAAAAATATTTAGTTTTGTATTATAACTTTTACACCATTATGATTTTATAATTAAAAAGTAAAAAGTAAGATATATACATTGTTATGGCATAAATAATGAAATTTATTGAGTGGTTTGTATTTTAAGCAAATAAATACGATCGATGTACATGTCTAGGTGCACATATATAACACAGTATTGTCTTTATATAACGCAAATTTATGGGAATATTACCATTTAATTAAAGAAAGAACTACCCATATTTACTTGATTTATTAGTTACTTTTTTTTCTATAAAATACGTTTAATGACAGAATTATACGAACTAACGGAATCTGCAAAGCTCTTAAGTCGTAAGTCTTAATTAACACATAATTCAATATGCAATAGAAAATAAAAAGTAAAAAAATACTTTATAAAACTATGGTTAACGTGATCGACACAATTGGCTACTATTTTTTACTTTATCTTATCATAAATATTAATTATAAAATCTTCAATGTCTCAATATTTCGCTACTAAAGCTTTATTTAGAACCATTGCATATGGTTCAAATAATCATATACATGTGTACAAAAGTTATTGATATTTTTTATTTTTCAGGTATTCAAAGTATTTACATATTATTCATTAATATTAATATCAAAACAATATGTGTTCATGTAATAATGTAATAATTGAACTCATAACAATTATAAATTTTTTAGAGTTGGTTACCCATCTACCCATTTTTTTTGTTATTTTGAATCAATTTTATTTAAAATCAATAATAATAATGACCTCTTTGAAAATGGTGAGTTGCTAACGTTGCTCATCACATGTCAATATTTATATTTGTGATATTAATTATTATTCGCATTTGTATATTAAGAACTAGATATTGTATAAATAATACCTGCTTTATTATTGTTTTCATCAACAAAGCATTAACGCACCTTCCTAATGAATTAATTATCTACATAAATATGTTATGAATGGTCATATTAATTACCCAAACAAAAAATCATTTCTAATATATTTGAAATCATGATCTGTCTTTTCCTATTGTCGGATGAAATCTTTTTCTAATCAATTCGAGTTCTTTGACGGGATCCCATTATTGTCAGCGCATTTCATTTCCGTGCATTCGTTTTCGTAACGGGTCTGGAGTATTAGAAAACAATAAGTTATTTCAAGCCGCTTTGGAACTAACAAGTTATGAAGCAAGTCGGTGTAAAAAATAACGAAAACTTCTCAATTCGATGACCGTTGCTTATGTGCGGGATTCAAAACAGGATATTGCCAGATGAATAGTAGGAGAGTTAGGCCGGCATTTTTAAGAGATACTTTATTATGAAAATCATTATTATAAACGAAATTTTAATTCAATATTATATATATTGAAGAATTTATGTAAAATATATAACAAATATAAATCCGTTGAATTCATGAAAAAATCCATTAAAATCAAAATCGATTTTGTAGGCGTATAGCGTAGGCCATTCCTACTGTAGGAATAAATCG
>NW_020537646.1:25062642-25089962 GCF_003426905.1 Ctenocephalides felis | reverse complement strand
ATATAACGTAAATTAGTCATTTCACAGCAATATTCTTTAATAAAGTAATTAAAGCTATTTATAATGCAAAGCATAATATAAAACGATCACAAAAGATTATGGTATTGTGGTACCATTTTCACCAATACTTATAATAAACTTCAGAATACTGTGCGATAAGTTTTGATTTTCAGTATCTGTCAATATTTCTCAATTGTTTTCCATTGATCGAAATCTAATTGTTACATATATTTCATCCTCGTCGCATATTCAAAGTTGTTCGTAGGGTGCCATACACCTTTCTCGAGTTCAACTTTTTTAACGGAGGGAGGTATATAACAAGTTTTTCCATTGTTTCTATCATCTCAGGACCCTTTATTTTGCCATTTTCCGCATATTGCATTACATTTCAACACATTGTGTTCCATATAAGACAGGCCTTACTCAAAAAAGCAAGCATCGATGATATTTTCAACGTGTGGTGTCCCAAGCGAAAGATATTATTACTCTTATATTAATTCATACCGCAATCGCTTGTCTGGATCTATGTGTCTGACTATGTAACGCGAATAGATGCTAGAATAATGGTTCTTAAATTTTAAATGTCTAGTCGAGCCTAAATTTCAGAATATTAGAACCATATCATTTCGTCAAGGTGCAGTGCGCAAATTTTGCTATGATCCAGAAATGAATTGGACTTATCGTTTGCAAAACAATCTGCGCAAAACTATTTGCGCATATTGTTTACCAATTAATATTTCTCCAAATTCATGTTGCTGAAAATTTATGCGTAAATAATTTTAATCTTTAATCTTAGGATAAGCTTATTGCAGTAATTATTTTCATGCCAAACAATCTACTAATTGTAATGATATTGATGAAACCGTAATTCTAGAGTTTTTTTTAGTAACAAAAAGTTTTGACCCGTTGCTTAAATTAATGGTTTAGTTTATTATAGTATAATATCTGGGTAGTCTTGAAAATTTTTAGGAAAATCATCACAATGATGTTCCGTGATTGCATTTTTTTTTCAAAGTTTGTAACAAGTCTAAAATAAAGTGTTAAAGAATCGACAAACGATCTTCCGAAAGATTAGTATAAAAGATCATGTAGAAAAAACTATCGCTTATAATTATGAATTACTCAGACAAAAATCGAAGAAATTTATTGAATAAGCAATTTCTGTGTCGTCATATATTTGAATTTATTTAATGATCATATGACTGCATGGTCCGAAGCCGCAGAAATTAATAAAAAAAAAACTGAACATCTTCAGCGATATTGCTTTTGAGTTTTAATTGCTATTTGCTACGAATGAGTTACCAAATCTATTTTACTCTGCTCATAAAATAAAATAAAAATTATAAACGTAAAATAAAGAAAATAATAAGAATCGAATCTAAAGTAGAGCTTTAATCAGCTGAATATGATATGATATTTAATATATAATCAATATCAAGTAAAGATAAAGATAGTCAATATCAAGTAAAGTTTTTTTCGGGTAAAATGATTTTTTTGTAATTTTTCTAAAAATAGATTTGATATTTAGAAGTGCAAAACCAAACTTAATATATGCCATCTTTAGTTTAATATTTATATCTTGATTATAAAATGCATTAAAATAAGTCATTTTCGATAAACATGAGTAAACATTTGATAGTTTGCAAAGTGCACTAAACTGCTTCCTTTTGATTGTCTTTGACTAATTATAAAGTTTCATAGATTTGTAACACCATGCCTACTGATATTGAATTAGCACCCATGAATACCCTGGTCTTTGTTAATTTTAATTTATTACAAATGCTAGGGGGGTGTCCATTAATACGTGAGCGAGTTTTTAAGGTTTTTGGATCCCCCCTTCCCATTGGTGATACATGGTGATATTCAAAATTACCCCCCCCCCCCCCCACCAAACATCACGTGTATTTTTAGTTACGAGATAAAACTGTAAACTTTTTGATTTTTTTTGAAAATGTTTGATTTTTTTTAAAAAATCAGTTACAAAATAAATACATACGTGATATCTTACGCCCCTTAGGCTTCTAATTCAACTATTTCATTTTGTTTCCGTAAAAGTTAATAAACAATATCATTTCCTACCTTGTGCTATCCCAAAATTTTTAATTAATTTACTTAAAATACATTGCAATTTATTGTTTTCCATGTATTCTCGAGTCACCGATTAGGAACCAGAGCAATAGATAGATGTCGATTTTTCTAAAAGACGAAACACAATAGTGCTTGAAGTTCACTCGTGGGCCGTCACCGGCTTTCGCAATTTCTGCACGACAACAAACGTACCGGCGCGGCGCGGCGCGGCGGCCACGTTGCAAAATAGACGGTTCTTCTAACAGATCATTCTCATATTCAAATGAACGAATTTGTTATAATAATAGATATATTGGAACACGTTATGAAATTATTTAGATTAACAGATAATTTCTGGCTTAAAGCTTTCTAGAACTTCACAATGCTTTGCAGGAGCGTCGATTATAAGTGTTTCTCTTACCCAATTTCCAAAATCCAAATTAAACGAAGTCCTTTTTATATATATTTTTATTATTAGATTATCATTTATTTCACAATTCTTTTTTATTAAATAATATTGTCATCAAACCGAAGTTTACTAACTGCCCTCTTTTAGTTATTGAATGTCTTATATGATAGTTTTAGGTAGAGGGCTCTCAATGCATTTTAATCGGGTTATAGTTTTATGACTAAACTAATTTACTAGCACGAATAAAAATATGTGTGTTAATACTTTGTAACAGAGATTCTTGGGAGTACATAATGGATTGAGTAATCAGATATTTCACGTAGTTAGTATTTCATTTTGATGAACCGTTGATAACAATAAATTCGATCTAACTCACTTCGATACAACTTCTCCCTCGGAGTGAATCCGAGTGGAGTTGTCTCACAAGATTTGTCATGTCCGATTTCCCTAAACTGGTACTAAATCTGTTAACGTGTGCAGATATTTGCTTGGGATTTTTACTAATACAAAGATTTGGGTCAAAAGAAATGGTCTTTTTCTCGTCTCACAGCTAGTTCCAGGTATATAATGTCTCAAAATAATGCTATTTTGCATTCTATATTCTGTATACGAAAATGTTTGTCCGTAAATGAGCTTTTTCAATAGTATACAACCAGCTAAAAAATATTTAGTTTGTATTATAACTTTTACACCATTATGATTTTATAATTAAAAAGTAAAAAGTAAGATATATACATTGTTATGGCATAAATAATGAAATTTATTGAGTGGTTGTATTTTAAGCAAATAAATACGATCGATGTACATGTCTAGGTGCACAATATATAACACAGTATTGTCTTTATATAACGCAAATTTATGGGAATATTACCATTTAATTAAAGAAAGAACTACCCATATTTACTTGATTTATTAGTTACTTTTTTTTCTATAAAATACGTTTAATGACAGAATTATACGAACTAACGGAATCTGCAAAGCTCTTAAGTCGTAAGTCTTAATTAACACATAATTCAACATCTAATAAAAAATAAAAAGTGAAAAAAACACTTTATAAAACTATGGTTAACGTGATCGACACAATTGGCTACTATTTTTTACTTTATCTTATCATAAAATATTAATTATAAAATCTTCAATGTCTCAATATTTCGCTACTAAAGCTTTATTTAGAACCATTGCATATGGTTCAAATAATCATATACATGTGTACAAAAGTTATTGATATTTTTTTATTTTTCAGGTATTCAAAGTATTTACATATTATTCATTAATATTAATATCAAAACAATATGTGTTCATGTAATAATGTAATAATTGAACTCATAACAATTAATAAATTTTTTAGAGTTGGTTACCCATCTACCCATTTTTTTTGTTATTTTGAATCAATTTTATTTAAAATCAATAATAATAATGACCTCTTTGAAAATGGTGAGTTGCTAACGTTGCTCATCACATGTCAATATTTTATATTTGTGATATTAATTATTATTCGCATTTGTAATATTAAGAACTAGATATTGTATAAATTAATACCTGCTTTATTATTGTTTTCATCAACAAAGCATTAACGCACCTTCCTAATGAATTAATTATCTACATAAATATGTTATGAATGGTCATATTAATTACCCAAACAAAAAATCATTTCTAATATATTGAAATCATGATCTGTCTTTTCCTATTGTCGGATGAAATCTTTTTTCTAATCAATTCGAGTTCTTTGACGGGATCCCATTATTGTCAGCGCATTTCATTTACCGTGCATTCGTTTTCGTAACGGGTCTTGGAGTATTAGAAAACAATAATGTTATTTCAAGCCGCTTTGGAACTAACAAGTTATGAAAGCAAGTCGGTGTAAAAAAATAACGAAAACTTCTCAATTCGATGACCGTTGCTTATGTGCGGGATTCAAAACAGGATATTGCCAGATGAGATAGTAGGAGAGTTAGAGCCGCATTTTTAAGAGATACTTTATTATGAAAATCATTATTATAAACGAAATTTTAATTCAATATTATATAATATTGAAGAATTTATGTAAAATATATAACAAATAATAAAATCCGTTGAATTCATGAAAAAAATCCATTAAAATCAAAATCGATTTTGTAGGCGTATAGCGTAGGCCATTCCTACTGTAGGAATAAATCGCAAAATCTCTTCTCGATAGAGTTTAATTGGTGAATACTTCAAAATACCCTTTTGATCACAAAACACGTCCTTTCGTTTACCAGATATGATTTTATTATATATAATAATGCTCATTATATTAGCTCATAATTAAATAGGTATATTTACTAGTGAAAATATATCCATATTCAAATTCTCGAATCCTATTTACATACAAATAAAATGTTACTATAGAAATATAATACAAAAATAGTTTTAGTTTAAAGACTTTTTTCATTGAAAACTAAATTTAATTTCTTTAAACTTTTACCTACTAATAGTGTAATTGACATCCTCGGTCCAAAAATTAATTCAATTAGAATTTTAATATGGTATTACATATAATGTATAGAAAATATCCTCCACCGGTCAAAGTTTTTCATTTTCATTCATTTAAAAGTAAATTAAGTTCAATTTCTTTAATACTTACCATATGACAGCGTATTTGAATTGCTGAAATAGTTGGTCAAAAATCTAATTCGATCAGAATCTTAATCCAAACTAAATTGATTTTTCTTAAATATCTTATCTTGGGGGCCGATTAGTGTTTCTCAATATCGTTCGACTCTAAGTTTGTTATTAATATAAGTTCAAATGAAATACAAAACTTTTCATTTATTTATTTATTTCTTATAGTTACACAACTGCTCATTTTCAGTTGCATTTCTTTTATATAACATTTCAGCTTCATATAACATTTTTTTAGTAAAATTTCTTCCCTTGTTTTACGTTATGATAAACAAAATTATAGTTATTAATATATTAGTTACTTATAATTGCTGAAATAATTGGTCCTAAATTTAATCCAATCATTAACTTAATATAGAAATATGTTATTATCTTGCTAACATTGTTTTTTAATTTTTATCTGCATGATTTTAACACAAATTACCAATCGTGTGAATATTTTTCATCCATTTGCCATAGTGCTTTAGAGCTTTCATCACAGCAGATTTTTCTTTCGTAATTTAAAAGGACAAGTGCAATGTCATCTTACTTCACAAATAATGAAATTGTTACATATATTAATCAAATAAATATTGTTGAGATTTGACGATGTATTGTTTTTATAACTGTTCTAATAAATTAATTTAAATCATAAGGAATTAGTTTAACATACAAATTATGTTTCAAAAATTCAATATGATAGTACATTATGTTTGTGTGTAGTTATTAGCGGCATGTGGATATAATTCATAATTTTCCTTACATAAGATGTAGCAAACCAGGAAAAGTCGATTATTCTGAACATTTTTATATCATGGGACTTTACGCATGAAATTAAATTTTGCACTAATTATACAGTTTGAATCGTTTAAGTTTTTTAAATAGACAAAATCAGAAAATCTATTGTTTTCAACAAACTGGGCTTCTCATACGTATTTGGAACAAGTTCGCTTATTTATTAAAACAAAGAGGGGAACTACGGTACGGGGAATAATCATTCGAGAAACAAAAGTAACAAAGTCAAGCAGATTTTAGGGAAACGGATATGCCGCCGCAACAAAGGCGAGATCGAGTGAAAAACCACACGCGAAACACAAACAGCGTATTTGCATAAATAGACGGAGAACAGAAGGGAATTGAGTAAGCAAAATTATTAAACTAAAATGTATTAAACAAAAATTATTAAACAAAAGTGAATTTCTCGTCCAATCTTGCGCTGGTAGTGTTGTGGTAAAGTTCTCAAAAGGTTAAAAAGGAAATTTATATTACAAACATACATCTTTTTTTTTTAAATCTCTAACATTGGACAAAAAATGTTCTATTTTCAGTAATTTTTTAATCCTACATTTTTTGTCTGTTTTAATACAGGTGCAAAAATTGCTTTATAATATCAAAAATACAATTTCTGAGTCATTTGCTACAATTACTCTGCAAAAGTATATTTTATGCCATAGGATTAACTTTATTTATGGCACCCTAATGTGCTTCATTTGTTTGAATATTTTGGTTTGTTTTATACTGTTTTGTTTTGTTATTTTACAATTTAAATATCTGTAAATGTTTTTCCTATAAGAGTGTTGAAGCTCATATAGAGCTTTTGATAAATGTAAAATTTTGGTAAGATGATATTATCAGTAGTGTTATTGTTTTTGTACTATCTGAACACTAGAAATCACTAGAAATGATTTAAACTTTCAGTTTACTTTTGTTAATTTTTTAAAATATTTTATCTTATTAAAAAGTTGACTGAGAGCATAATGGTTGTAAATATTAGAAATAACATGATTAACGCATTGTTAAAATATTGTTTATTTTAAATAATTTTAACAATTTCTTAAATTTGAAACTTTTTTCTTTTCTTCATCTTAAATTTTATTTACTGTTTTTTATCCATACATTTCAAAATATGTATTATCGACTTAATTTTATACTTGATTTAAAAAAGCACATTCTTGAAATTTTATCTATTGATAAAACAATATATTTTGTTAATGAATCACTCTTACAATATTTGTTTAGTTCCAAACCAGCTATAAAAAATATGCACATAATTTTAGATCGTTAATCGCATTTTAAGAATTATATTATACATTTTTTATGTCCAACCGGCCATTTTAATTTTTAAAAATGCTTAAAATATTATGAATGCGTGTAAATAAAACCTAGACATTTGCTAAATTTTATTCAACTAGGCACAAATCTTCTCAACAATAATTTTCAGTTGAATGTATTTGTCATAATATGATATATCTAAATAAGCAGATAGTTTTTCAACGATTATTTGAAAACAATGACCGAGTTAGAATGTTCCATTAAGATTTAAAATAAAAAAACAGTATATTTCCTAGAGTAAATTAAAAATGTTATTACATTACAATATCTGCCCTATTTAAATATGTCTATTAACAGGCATATTTTGAAACACATGGCATGAGAAATTCTGTCGAAACCTTCGTAATTAATTAAATCAGGATCATATTGCAGACATGACTATATCTATAGTAACGACAGACTATATGTAACAATACCTACGAACAATAACATCTGAATACAAAAGTTCTGAAACAAATTGTATATGAAAAAATCCATTCATAATTAATTGCGTCCGTACATTATTTATCGTGTGCGATATACGCACTTGACGCGGCCGACAGATCGAAAACGCTTTCGGCTAAAATTTCTGAGAACATATATTAATGATTGTGGATATAAAAAAGCTTTTAAGTTTATCGCAAGAAATTAATTATCACTTGATATATTTCGTGCGACGACGAAACGCCGGTGTCATAATACCGGTGCTCGACCAGACGATAGCCCAGAAATTGAATATTAACATTGGATGTTGTTTATATTTTTGAGGAATTTTATAAAATATACTGATCAGGTGCTTTGTAGTCGCTTGCAGTCTAATGAAGAGAGTAATGTATACACATAAAGAAAAATCTGAAGACAAAGTGCCAATTCTCCGGTAAAATAGAAATATTTCGGACTTTTCATATAAATTGGTAGTAAAAATGCTATATATTGGTTGTTAAAATGCGATACATCTATCTAAAATATCTAAAACGCCTGATTGCACAGCAAGTACTTAGAATTTTAACAGCTTTAACTATTATATTTATATTTCTATCGTTGCCATAACAATGCTATATTGCATTTCTATTTTATCGGAGAGTTGGCCGTTTTAAAGATTTCTATGGAATGAATTTTAATCTAATAAATTTCACCATACAGAGTAATGATTTACATTTTTACACCAAATTATGAATCATAAGTACAATTCTAAAAATAGCTAATTCGAGGTCTACCCTTTAAATTGGCAATATAAAATCATAAAATTAACTTTTCCTGATTTGAGTTGGAATTTAATTCCGTTGAAGGTCCTTGGTTATAACTGTAATAACTATTACTATATACATTTAATATTTATTTTTTTAAACCTAATTTATTGTCTTGATTTTACCTTGAGTTATTACATACATCCTCCAATTTATGCAAAAATTAAAATGTAATTCAAAGTGATTTAAAAAAAAATTAAATTCACCATTTAATTAGATGTCTACTAATGTAAGTGTAATTTTTCTTATTTTTGAACCATTACAGAGTACTCTCTCCCTAAACATAAATATTTTTTTGTTGTTTTTATTATTTTGGTCGTAAATACTTTATTAATTTAATTATTCATTTATTTAGTATTTGTCTTTTATATTAGTATTAAATCGATAAAATAAAAATTTATGTATTCACAAAAACTGAATCAAGTTCTAATTTTTATTTAGCAGTTGCAGAATTTTAATTATCAATTAATATAAATGTATATATATATATATTTTTATAAATATATATATATATATATATATATATATAACTTCAAGTTTATTTTACATTAATTTATTTTATTTTAATAAATTGGTTTTGCTTTACAGTTATAGAATTTAATTAATGCATGGCACAATTGATTGATAACGTTATATTATAATAGTTTCAAAAAAAAATTGAAAATAGTAAAATTGGAATTTAAATCAAATTAAATACGTCTGTTGGATTTAATGGCTCTTATTCCGCGATTGAAATTTTTCTTTTTGCTGCAGCTTGTAATATAAATTTTCTTTTCAATCATTCAACTTTCAATATATCAATATCTAATTAAACTTTTTCAAGTTATCATTGATTCGATTTAATAATCCAGATTAAATATTTTCAATCGGTATAAAATTAAAGTACAGTAAAGTATTTATAAACCAAAGCAAATGTTCAATATCTTATATTCATTTGCTTCTGCAAATAGCTTTCGTGTGATTGTTGAAAGACACTGAAAATATAAATAACACAACTGAGAAATTTACGTTTTTTATGAAAAATTCAATTACTTCAGATATTGAGTATTCGTAAATTTCTTAATGCAATATTTAACACATTGAAAAGTAGGTCGAATCAGAGTAATCACCATAAAATTTTAATAATAATGAATTGCGTTAATAAAATTAGTTTAATGCAGAGCAATTTATTACCGACTTGTGTAATTTAGACTCAATCTACTTCGCTGACCTTAGCTAAATCAGGTTTTTGCACGAATATAATATTGTTGTTAAAATGCGAATTTGAATAATGTAACTTTGGTTGGAATTTTAGAAATCCAGGAGATACAGATTTAATTTTAATAGAACAAACTGTTTTAGGTGGTGAATTTATTGCAATATTTATTTCTGAATTGTACTTTATCATTTGATCAACCACTCAAGTTGATGCTTGATCAACTACTAAACCCTAGGATGTAAAACCAATCAATTTTATTCTAAGTTGATTATATTAATTTATTGCTTCATTAGTCGTACGTTAGCATAAACTCGTAAATAGAAAAAATACTTCAAGATCGTTAGCTCTAATTTTCCAGAGTCTTACTTACAACTTGGCTTTTCTGAAATAACTCATCTCAATTGCTTACTGATTGTAAATTATTTTATAAATCCTTATACCCGTCGTACAGTTTTCTCTGTACTGTTTGATTTTAGGTCAAACAATAAAATCACCACGAGTCGCCTTTGATATATTATTATATGGCTCTTACAAGTTTGTAACATGTGTACCTACATATATGTTACTTGGTGCCACAAGTCTATATAAGTCAGTTTATCCCCGAGGCGACTGATGTACTAGGAGTTCGTTACTCTAAAAGCTCTCGTTGTTTTAGGATTGAAAATAGTGAAAGACCATTAACATATCTAAGTGACTGATTCACTAATTGCTTTTATAATTTCGGTTAAGTGTTTGAGAATTATCTAGTTGATCTTAGTAATTGTTTGTAAACTACGTAAAGTGATATTTATAATGAGCTAGTATAGCGATATGCTTTGAAATGAGCATGATATATATTAGATGTGCAGATTTATATGTTTCACCTTTATAAAGTATTGCGACAAGCGAGTGTCACTTTTGACAGGCAAATTAATTGCTTGTAAATATTTAAAAGGTTAAAATTAATGTTTATGCACTATGAGTTACACGTTCAAAGTAGACAAGGATTTATGCGTGTATTGACGAGGAAAAGTAATTTAGCAAGAGTATGTTCAAGGAAAGTTCGACAATCTATATGCGTTTTTTTAATTTTTTTTATTACTTTTCATTTAATTATTATTATAGTTAATAATCAGCGAAAAATAAAATTAAAAAGAATATTATAAATTGTACTAAATAACTATTATAAAAAAAATTGTGACCATAATACCACTATAATTAAACAAAATCATCAAAGATGACTTAAAATTGGGACTGACTTAGACGTAGTCAAAGTTAGATTTGGTTTTGACTCATCAGAACAGCATCATTTAGTTGCCTGTTAACTGGATTGCATGTCAAATCTATATATCCACATTTGATCATCCTAGATAATGGTTTCTCATCCAAATTCACTTGTCTAAGTATGTCTTCATCCACATTCTTCTGGTAAAGTTTTTGAAAAAAGTTCTAAATTCGTGGAACGTGTCGAACAGCAAAGCTTCCTATGTCCAAATTGTTGATATAATTGATTCGTTGAATACGTTACAGTTAAAAACTGATTCCCTTGAGCATAAAAGGCGGTTTTCCAGCACCATTGATGAATGGATCAAAAGAGGTTGGTTAATGGATCAGATTTTGCCACGATCTTTTCGCCATCTGCCAATGCTTTGGTAAATAAAACGCCTCATAGACTTTATGTACATTTTATAATAATTCGGCTATAGGTCAAAAAAAAATTAAGACAAGGACCTTGTTCCATAATTTTGTCCATTGTAAAAGTCGCCTAACATACCTTTGGTTGAGCGACGTAATTGAATGCAAATAACTAAATAATCGATGGATGACGATCGAAATTTGCACCAATGTTAAAAACAGTATTGCTAATATTTCATAAAAAAAAATTACATTTGCACATATGCACAACAGTCTTTTCAACCCTAGAAAAGTATATGCACGCCTCCCTGACGTGGCTGCAGATTTTTATTCTTTTATTAGGTACATTTCTTATGGAAATTTGAGACTGAACCAGAACTTTATATTTTCTGAAATAACCTTTAATGATATCACAAAGTATATAATGACAAAAGACGGATAAAAAATCACTTGTTAAGCATAATCCTATTCTAGGGTTCAATGAGCAATTACCTGTATTTAGTTGGAAATATATAAAACATTCCGTGTCGGTTTGTAGTCTTATTCACTATACTAATGTGAAAATAACATCAGAGCATAATTTCTTCGTAAATATTTAAATAATCATAACATTTCAAATAAAATGTTTGTATATGACAAATATTTATAAAAATTCGATGTGTAATCCACCAAATTTTATCAGTTATTAAATATATGGTTAGTACAAGTATGGTTTTACATCTTATGTTTCTGACTGTATTTTTAAATAATCTTAATACACCTAAGTCTGTTTTTACACGGAGATTGGTTCCAGAAAAAACCGTGTACAAAAAAAACGTGTAAAAAAAGACATTGATCTTATACAAAAATGGGTGATTTGTTCCTAATCTCCAAAACCTATTAAAATTAGTGAAAAACAAGAATTTTTAGGGTATTCCCCTAAATTAGTGCTATTCACATTTGCCTTGACCAGTAAAAATTGTTTGTACGCGCTAAAGGGGAATTCACTTAAATCTTTAAGCTAGTGTTCGCAAACTATCGATACTATCGATGGTTTCAGACTTTTTTCTTTCATAAATACTTTTTTGTGATATGAACATACTTCGCAAAAATTAAATTTGACAAAAAAAATTTAAGCACATAAAATTTCAAATCGTGCTAAATGGAATAAAATCGCGTAAAAAATTAAAAATCTTCAATTTTCAAACCGTGTTATATCAAAACCGTGTACAAAAAGACCGTGTAAAAACAGACTTAGGTGTATTTCTTTTTCTCAAGCAAGTAACCCAAATCATTCATTAAAGTAACTGCATTAAGACGAGAATTTCGGATTAACGCCGCGTGGGTCGTTTCTTATCTGCACGGTCCGGAGCACCTGGAGTTCTACGCGTTCGTAATTTAATTTGTCTTCTACATCCGTGCATTTGTATCAGACCCATAAACATATCGGCGACAATATAATGCAGTGTTGCACTGTTGTCATAATATATTACAATTGAAAATTATTGCTGCTTTCGACATATTTTCATATCGACTGATGTAGATTGATTTATTATAAATCGTTTGATACTGTCTAGTTATATTGTAACGTTTTGTTTAGTGAATCATGTTACAATTATATGAACTTACCACCAATCATATTGGATGTTTTGAATAATTATATTTTGCTAAAGTGATTTTTTGTTGGATCTCGTACTTGCTTTAATAATACAATTGCCATATTATCTTAAACTTTTTTCTATATTGTAGATCAATTTAGTAGATTAAATAAAAATTTAGGAATGTATTATGTGATATAAATAGGATATATATATATATATATATATATATATATATATATATATGTATCACGATTTTGCTAGTGTATTTTAATCGAAACACAAATGCTTTTTGTGCTCAAATGAACTGAATGTGATCGAAATGCCATTATCGTGTTAATTTTAGGTTTTTATTTTTTTACTCAAATTTTCTCATTATGAATATATCAAATATATTATTATAATACATATATTATAATACCATTATATATTATTTATATTATAATACCATTTTTTTAAGTGAGGACGTAACAACTTTAAAAAAATTAAATTTACTATCAACAAAAAGTTTTGATTCTTAAAAACTGGCGTCATTATTCTTAACTGTGTTAATGGTAGTTAATGAACCTAATGAATAAAAGTTAACCGCAATAACCGAAAATGATCACAGAAAGTGTGAGGTTTGTTTTCTTTAAGGTAAAAAGACCAAATTAGATTTTTTTTTCAAAGATAAAACAAAGAGTTTTGATTCTTAAAAACTTGAGCTGTCAATATTTTGCGACATTATTTTTAACTGTGATCCTAGTAATGATATTTACGATTACTGATCCAAAGCCTAAATAAACAAAATTAATAAAAGTTAACCGCAATAACCGAAAATGGTCACAGAAAATGTGAGGTTTGCTTTCTTACCCACTGTTGATATCTCCGACGTCAACTATTTATCCCCACTTTTGATTTTTGGATTTTGATCTTGGATTTTCATATATAGTGCACATAAATAGTTGCATGTATATCTTCTACATTTTTTAAAAAGATTTTTGTTAATTTTTCCTCTGAAAACATTTTTTTTATCAATTTAATATCATGAACACAAGTTGTTATTCTCATAACTAGAAGGAAAGATTACGTGATAAATGATTCATACAACTAATCAATTCTACAACTATTTAAAAAAATAATTCAATCTCTTTTTCAAGCACTTTTATTAAGCGCAGGTGGTATCAGTATTGAACAATAATAATTATATCAATGAACAATAATAATTACATCAATATTAGCTATAATATAAATTCAGAAAAAAAATGAATTAGAAAATATATTTCAATAGGTGCAGTGTTATTAAACGTGTCATTTCTATACTTATGGCATATTCAACAAATCTTTGAGTGAACTTAAAGCAAGATTATTAAATTAATAATTTCTTCATAAACCGTTATAAACATTAAACAAATAAAGCAGCATTTATCTCTATTATAAGTCTTAATTAACTAGAATTTGTACAATACTAGTTTCAATGCTTTGTTTTGTGTAGTCCGCAGTCTAAATATTTGTTTTAGGGTTCTATACTGAAAGAGCAAATAATAGCATCGATCTCAGTAAGGTGAGATAAAATGTGCATTTGTTCTTCATTCTTATTTCTTCTTGTTGTATTAGTTCAAGAAATCATTTTGATCTTTTGAAAACCAAGTATTCACTAGATATTTCGAGGCCATCTTTTTTTGTAAGATTTATCTTAAAAAAATCACCTCAAATATATCAAGTATGTGAATTTAAAACAATAACCTCAATTTAAATCCTACTGCACCACTGCCGAATCAAGCAAATAATATTCATACAATAACTCTATAATCGTTTGACATATTATAGGAACGTTCTGACAGAAAACCGGTACGGACATAAATTCATTCAGGCGTCCACACACTTAATATATCTATGACTCGTACTACGTATAAGTTTACAGAGAAAAATCTAAAACGCGCTCGTGTGCGTGTTAATTGTTCACGCCACGTGTTCAATTTGATTCAATGGCAGACACGTTGGGAATTCAGGAGGAGTGCGGTTGGTGTTGCTCCACTGACTGTGCCCACACTAAACGCTGACTTATCTATCATTACCACATCGCAATAGTAATGCATTATTGTTATTATTCTTATACTATATGTGCTCTGAATTGAATATTGTATTCGATCTTCGATAAACAGAATTCCTCGACTTTAACTAATGTGAGCTCATATTGGACCTCCAACATGGGCATTGGGATGTTTTTGATAGAACATTGGTGTTTGAGAAAAGTAGTTCAAAATGAAATTGTCATAAATTATTGCAGCCTTTTGCAGTCTCATTAATATGTATTAATAATTTCTTCAATTTGTGTGCACTTTCCTATATATCTCTTTCTCCATTGATTTTCCAGCGAATAAGTTAGGTTTCTTCAAAAAGCTTGCTTCCAACTAATTTTATTTGTTATTTCTACACTTTGTCTTTTTTTCATATTCTGATCTTTTTGATAGATTTAGGACCATAAATGAAAACTTGCAGAGTAACAGGTCTTTTTTAATGTCTGCACTTATTCCATATGAACTTGGGATGCCAATCAATATATCAATTGCCAATCTAGTAATTCATCGTCCTAGTAATCTGGTATGAGCAGTGTTATAGATTAGATACACTATTATTTTCAATTCGGTTTTAGTGAGTGATTTTGTTTTATTATCATACTTTAACAGCAATCAGAACCTTACGTCCTATAAGCTGTTAGGCTGAAACTGCTTCCTACGTATTTTTAGATGGTAATCTAATGGTCGATTCATTCATATTTGATGATTTTAATATTAGAATTTATTTAATGAGGCTAACTTTATATTAGTGCAGCAATGTCGGGCTATTTTCACTTGAAAACATATTGCTATCTATATTTCCATGTAAAAATCGTCATTGCTGCTAGACAACATGCTGTTTGAAGTGGCTATCAAACCAAAAATATAGTGATAGTGTCCAATTGCAAATATTTAGTTAGTTATGCTATTTTATTACCAAATGTTCCAATTTCCGCCATGACGATAAACATGATCATACAAGTTCCGAAAAACAATATTTTTATTATATAAGTTAAAATTAATTTATATTCATTCTTCAAACATACAATTCTTCTAATCATAAATGCATCTGTATTAAACATTGCTAAAAATAAAAATTCCGACACATTAAAACATTTCTTGAAATGTGAACATCCATTTTCATTAGGGGGCGTCCATTAATCACGTAAGGTTTTTAGGGGGAGGGGGGGTTTGATAAAAAATCACGAAATATCACGAGGGGGGGGAGGGTATAGCAAGATATCACGTATTTTTTTTTTTTTTACTATTTTTTATAAAAAAGTTCAAACATTTTTAAAAAAAACTCAAAAATTTGACAGTTTTTTCACGTAACTAAAAATACACGTGATGTTTGGTGGGGGAAGGGGGGTAATTTTGAATATCACCAAATATCACCAAGGGGGAGGGGGGGTCTACAAATTCTCAAAAACTCGCTCACGTGATTAATGGACGCCCCCTTACAATGTGTATACGTAGAAATTATTTAGAGACTTTCCGAAAGTTGGCACTAGTTTAAGTATAAGATATTGCATTCTATTCACAAAAAAGCGACATTTTAAACTATAACAATCTGTAAATCTGTTTTTAAACATTTAAATGATATTCTAATTTTTTTAATTTAAAATTTATTCACAAAAACTCAATACAAAAGAGTAGGTATATATGAACTATGAAATTAGAAACTATTTATTTTATTATTGTGTGTTAACAATTCATGCATATTTACAAAATTTTGAATTATTTGATTTTTGCTTGAAGATAAACATTATTTGCAATAGACAATCAATATAAAAAATTGTACAAACATCTCGTTTTATTCAACATCGCTTTATTATATTAGATATTTCCACGTAGGATAGTTGGAGAATCATTCTGGTCAATTCGACTATTGTTCAATTATCATTAAAATTGTTTGTATCCAATAATTTATTATTATTTATGTCTGTACTAATGACTTTTTACACCGGCGCAGTAATCAATTATTTGTATGAAATTTCAATGCAAAATGTCCTTCAAAAAGAATCGTGGAATTTTAATGACAAACCGGTATAACTAAATTATTAAATTATTTATTAATTTAATTACAAGTCTGTTCGGCGTTACTACTTCTTGTTAGAATCTGACTTCATATGCGACCTATTTTTAGTCTATATAAAATTCATAGAATTTTTTTTTTTTGGTTTTATAAGTTAATTTATAAGAAATATTAATTTAAATATTTGAAGTATGATTCGGAATTTATATGCATTTACGTTTTAATTAATTCATTCTTAAAATAAATATTGCTTAAACATGTATTAGGCATAAAAATGTGTCGATTGACTTGGAGCTATTGCCCTTATGAGCTTTTGTCTTTTCAATTGAGCTTTCTTTCTTCCTGCAAGCACTATAAAATAATAATAATTAGAGGTTATAAAATTTTTATCTTACTAAGCCAGTTATATTTTTTAAGATTTAGATTCATAACATGTATAATAATTCATGGATGTCTTTATATCAACCAAACTAAAATTTTTAGGAATATAAAAATATTGCTTATGCGAATCTCCACAAACTCTTGACAATTTGTAGGAGAAGTCAATGATAGTATTGTAGACAAAATTGGGCATAAGTCTATCATAAATGTAATTTAATTAGAGAGTATATTTATATATTTGTATGTATAATTTTATTTAGATTATATATCATTCATCCCAGTTTCACATCGTTCGTTTTCCGTTACAAAAAACGACGGACCATAAACGATTCAATAAACAAAATTTAAGAAGTCTTGCAAGTAACGCAAGTTAATTAGAAATGTTCGATTCCAAGATCACATTTTAAAAGCGCATTTTAGATTTAATATGGAGATTAGTGTAACGAATGTTTTCGTCGACATGATGCTGCAAGAAACGACAAGAGAATATTGTTTTATGAATCTATTATATTTTTATAACCGGACTTATATTCACATTGTAAAGTATATTTTACCGTATCTAACATCTATATACGAATGATCTAGATTAACGGATTCGTTCGGTCACGATTTCTATGCCAAATATGTTATTATTGAATAAAACGCATTGTTGTTTCGAATAACAAATTTGAACATTTAGATCTGAGATTGATTTCCAGATCATTTAGATGAAATAAGTCTGCAATCTAGAGCTTTCTATAAGCCTATTCCAAGGCGATTATTATGTCTAATAAAAATGTATAACAAGAAGCATCGTTTTATCGTAGGTAATAACAATAAAGTCGGCTTTTAGAGCCTGAATCTGCAAAGATTATATTATAAATTGATCTAATCCGAACATTACGCGAAGGAGGTAATGTTTTAAATCTAATTTAGATCAAACCAAAATGGAGTAGTTATGGTTATTGTAGTGAAATCTCGAGAAAATAAATTGTATGTAATTTTATGTTGAGTGTTATGATCAGAAGCCGTGTATCAGCTGTAATTTAATACTTAATTTACTTGTTCTTATGTTCTGCATAATCTTACTTATGGATCTTTATTAGGTACTCATCTAGGAACATCAATATGAATAACAATAGTTGTAAGCTTTTGTATACAAATATATAAAATCAAAGTTTTGGATTTACGCAAAAATAGGGATATAAGAATGAAAGGTTTTAGTTGTACTGATTGTGAGTACTTTGTTATTGAATGAAAAAGCTTAATGTGCACTTTTACATTAATCAGTGCAACTTCAACTTCATTCCTTGGTGTGTAAAATCCATCAATGTCTAGTTTATTGAAGCTCATAAATATAATTTCATTAAATTGGATAGGAAGTATCAGCGACAAGAAAGGTTGGCTCACTCTGCTCAAGGCAACCGAATAGTTCGGCTTGACTAGACTCGCCAAATTTTGCCTATGGCGGTGAACGTCGTCATATGCATAAAATCACTCAAATCTAATGTATTAGGCCATGTTCAAAACACGTGCTAAAATAATTCCAGAAATTAAAATTTCAAAAATATTACGTTTAACTCACTTAGTGCTATTATTTGAGAAATGTAGACTATTACATTTCTGATTCTTTTGATTTGTATCTCCAAAAATCCAAAGAGATTTATTTTAAAAACTTATGAACACGTACATGGTGTTATTTATATTTTGTAACATAAATTCCTATTTAATCTATCGATAAGCACCTAATTACATTTGAAAAATTAATATTCTTCAATCTTATGCCTAATTACTTAGCAATCATAAATTTGATTTTTTTTCTTTATATTCTTATATATTGCAAGTTCTAATTCTATATTATCAAAAGCAATTATTTAGGCAATTCACACTGCATTTGTAACTCTATTTTATTATTTATAGTAATTTTTTTTTTATCTAGTTATGAATAAATATAATGGACTTTTACCACCAAGTAAGTTTGTCAATATTTTGGGACAAAGTAAACTTAGCATTTTTAATTTAATGCATTACTTTAATTTTTAAAATTTAATAAACATTACAGAAATAGATAATTGATATACTTTACTACCAAAGTAAAATTCAGTGCTATTTTTATTCATGAGTTTCCAATCATTTATACAAAATGCACAGTTTATAAATGTGAATATAAATATAAAATCCATCAAATCAGTATAAATTACAATACTACTATCCGAAATTTTCCATATTATTAATTCCAAGTTTGCAATTTCATTATTAATGACTATAACTATTTTGGTTTTACATATAAAGATGCTATAATTATGTTACATTTGACGAACTCTATTATAGAAGTCAACCAGCTGATTCTTTTTTCTAATTACAATATATTTATTTTTAATAGTGATCATATTTTTAATACGTTGTTCCAATGTCCCAAATTGCTATTTTTACCTTAAACCATATTTAGATCTATATTTTCAAGAGTAATTGAAGATCACTACCGGAATGAATTGGGAATCCAAATTAGCTTTTACAAGTGACTTAAAATAAACAGTTAACGTAGATTTTTTTTTTTGTTAATAATTATATTAATAAAATTGCATTTAATTAAACGTAGCTAACTACACAAGAAATTTGAAAAAATATAAAGGAAGATATTGATAGATCTGTTAGCTTGGCAAAAGTTGAAGGTTAAATAAATTATTAGTAGCAATATTGATATTATATTTTTGGTGTTACTATTCATTGATTATAATTAGTTGAAAAGAATCATTGGAGGGATCTCGCTGGATATAAACATCTGAAAACCACAAAAACTAGCATATAGTCTAAAAGGATAACTTGACTAATTATATGTGTATATAGAGAACAAAAGTGAATATAATTACGTAAAAGGAAGAGAATAAGGAATGTAGTCATAATAGTTGATGATGATTTACCCTAGAATGGTATTGTGCTTAACAAGTGATTTTTTATCCCTCATTTGTCATTGTATACTTTATGATATTATCAAAGATTATTTTAAAAAAATATAAAGCTCTGGCTTAGTAACAAATGGTCTATTTATTTTTTCAACATTTCCCTAAGAGCACCATTCATTCTTGTCAGCATGTACGTCAGCAGCTTGGTTTTAGTTTTTTAGCAAATTTTCTTAACTATCAGTATCGTTTTATTTTATAATTCCAACAATGTGACCATGTCCTAAGGATGATAATCGTTAGGTATTACCAGTAAAGACATCGCCACCGCCTAGGTTGACGTTATCATTTGTCCGGGATCGTACGCAGTCGCATTTGCGACGCAAGACCTATAATTTAATGCTATTAAAACTTGAAATTATTGAGCACGTATTTCTAATATTTCTTACAAATACTATCGACTAACAAACGCAATTTCTCTTTCATCGTTATGACAATATTCGGCTGTCACTAAATTTAACGAGCATAAAATATAATAGTTAGACGCTTATTATTTTCGCGTGTATTAAGTTGATTGCTAACAGTATATATATACAAACCATTAAAATTTATTTTTTAGAAACTCGTTGATTATGCTTATCACATCATAGGTGAGTAATTTTAATTTCAATATAAATTTTCAAATAACTTCCATGTATCGTACATTGTAACAAATACTTCAGATTGTACACAGAAAATATTTACACTCTTATTATGGGTCATTAAAAAGTATACAGTTGTCTAATGTGTATTATTATTATATATGATTGAGTATGAGATTGAATCAAACCCAATATTTACTATTGTACAGAGTTTGATTTTATTTGAGTCATTAACATTCCTTCACTAAAATTTGTTTAGAATTTCTTGTTAACATATAACTGATTTATTGTACAATATATATGTTGTTTAGCTACAAAAAATATTTTTAGAATCATGAAAAATAACTGTTTTTGAATGTAGAAGTATTAAATATATAAGTGAAAAGTGCAGCTAACACTACAATATAAATTGATGGTTTACCCACTGCAATGCCTGTCACATATAAATGTTGCTCAGACATAATCTTTGCAAGTGCCAGCCTAATCTTGAATTTTGTATTGACATATTTTGATATTCGTAAAAGTGGAGTAGCAATTTTACACCCGATTACAGTAACTTATTTTGCAATAAAATATAAAGGTATATTGCATTAATTAGATTTATAAATTCAGACGTAAAATTATACTGCAAAGTCAAAATGTTACATATTTCTACTGAGAATGAATTACTAATGTTGATGATTTTTGTTCGAAAAAAGTATCATTAATTTGATTATAGGTTTTGGTTAATAATTTTTAAATTGGCACTCCAGAAATTAATTACATAGTCCAAAATGTGAAAACGCCAATATGTTTTTACGTACATTTCTGTATTATTTCATGTCTCTCATAAAATTTCAACATTTCACAACAAATAATAGTAAAAGTATGCGAATAATTACTATAATTTTAAGTTGTCAACAACACTTCTGTCCCACATTCACTTAGTCTTATATAGACATCACACAATTATTACAATTCGATTTGGCACTGGTAGATGAGTAATATAAATCCAAATGAGAATCACAAAAAGACATTGTAATTAATATATTTATTAACACTCCTTATTTCCTTATTGAGATACAACTGAATCTTTGTTATAGAATTTTATTTATCAGATTCATATCTGCTTATTAGTATTACATGCCGTCAGTCTAGCTTTTTCTTTGGGGCTCTAAAAATTATATTTTTCTTTTTGTCATAAACAAAATTACATAATATATTTTTGTTAGTTTTTATTTTGCGTATTTGTTCTGATTTGTATGATTTAGCCTATTGGTAAAGCCTCTGGCCTTGCTATACAGGATTTCAAGCTGATATAAAGAAGTAGTGAAATCCATTTTCAATTTTAAAAATATTCAATCAAAATATTAAAGAAGTGGCAGAAGTTTCAAAATCTTATTAAATTGTTTATAAGCTAGTTTATAAACTAGTATTATATTATTTATAAGCATGAAATTAATTTTAAGAAATATTTGAGTTCAATATTTCAGAACTTCTAGTATGATTGGTTCAGGGATTTCGTGAAGATTCCATCTTGTTTTTGGTATTTTTGCAATTCCTATAACTCCAACAATTCTATTATCCTTTTCATTGTTCTTATAATGAACATTGTAATGCTTCACTCCCACATTTGGTTCCAATAAAAACTTAGAATTAATCATATCCCATCCACGAATTAATTAATCTATGCTCATCACACTTGCCTCGACAATACTAATTATTCAACCGTAATTGATTGCATATTAACTTTTGAATTTGCATTGCTATGATAATTACTGGCATTGCTACTATATTGGTTTATTTATGAATGTTTACAAGTATATATTGGAAAAAACTATAGGTCAACGTGTAAACAGGTCGGTACACCTTGTGGAATGCATCACGTGTTGATTGTAACATAAAAATTTTATTAATTCGAATAATTAATGAAATATTTATAACTTGATACATAGAGTTGTAACTTTACTGTTTTTGCTGTTCATCATTTTAAAATCATGAGGTTTACCACTTTTAAAACCTTCTTTTGCTAAATTATTAGCATTACTTGCTAACAAAATTTTAAAAGTAAAAATTGCTAATAAGGTAATATATAATTTACTTAATTTTTAGATAAATGTTTATTTTTATACGTGATTTTTCTTGTAATCAAAGTTGAAACACTTATACAAATTAGAGCAAGATATAGCATAACTTTGCGATATAAGTCCTTCTCTTATTTCGGAAGATTGTCGAAAGTCATTTGTATTTTACAAATACACAGATAACTATTGTAATTTTAAAGATAATCAATTTATTATGACAAAATTTTACCAAACAGCGTTGAATTATAATATTGTAAATTGATTGATTTCTGCACCACATTTATATGTAACTCCTAAGAATTAGCATCACCTACTTAAAAAATTTCATGAATAATTAAATGTTTATCACATTTTCTAAAAATGTTCTTTCGACTTTATGCACTCAATAACAAAAGGTGATATTAAAAATTACCATTTCTGTAATAGAGACCTTCCAAATAACACTATTTTTTATTCCTTCAACATACGTATTTACAAATCAGAAAATTCAAATTTTTTACGTGGTACCTTAAAATTTGAGGCAATATGACCCTTATTGACTAATACCAAACTCTTTTAGTCTTTCACAAAAAATTGCACCTGAATGAAACCAATTTCCAAGAATATAATACTAACCATTGAGGCAGGATATAAAATTCACAATATATTAGCTTCGAAGAAAATCAAAGGATTTAATTGAAAATTACTCAATACAACCAACCCATCCTTTATTAGTTAACAGAAACAATTTAAGATGACTTTTAGAGGTTCTTTTGTCATTGCCGGCCGAACAAATGGCATTTCAAAGAAGCGCGCTCTTTTGAACGCTCCTATCAATTTTCTATTACTATTTCAAATGGAATTTTAACGACAGTCAAGAAGTGATTCCAAAAATAAAAGTTGTTATATCATTGACTTTTATCTCATGACCTCAAAATTAGTGCAAATTTTTACTATATTTTCTTTTCTTACAATATCTAGAATCGGTCGATTACTTTTTGCTCTTACAAACACTGCATAGTAATTTATGCAAATGCCAATCATGTGTTTCTGATTAAAAGATAGAATCTTTTTAATTTGTATAAGTGAGATGCGCGAATGTAAATCATTAGAAAAAGAACTTTATAAATGTAATACGGAAGTGACGATCAGGTTGTTCCAGATACTTATATGTAATTACCACATTTACAATTATATACGTATTTATCTTCAAATGCCTTTAAGTAAATATTTACTTAAATTAACTTCTAATAGACGTTTTGAGAAAGATTGAAGGATTTAATCTAATATTTTATTATCACTAAATTTTTTTAATCAATAAGTTCGTATTTGCAGAAATAAATTAAATTACGTTGAATTAAATGGATCATAGTCAATATCAGTAGAATATCTATAAATACATGCTGTAATAAACTACTAATCTAGTATATGAACTTTCTTAATTTCCAACATCTAATTTATTAGCATCAATAATATTTTACTGATTTAACAATTTAATTTCGAAAATCAAATTTGATACAGCCTCTTTATACAAAAAAGTGGTAAAGAGAAGAATATCAGTAATAAAGTACATAATTAGTTAAATTTAATGTTTGTTTTAATTCTCTTTTTTAATAATCAGGAATAATATGTGAGACTATTTCGAAGATCAACCAAGAAAATTGTAGTTTTCTCATCGAATCTCATTGAATTAGTATTAGCAATTTTAATTAAATTTTCATTATTATTAGAAGTACCATATATTTATGATCATTTTTGATTAGGTTTTAATAAATATTCTGATAGAATTCTGCAAAAATTGAATCATTTACAAATGTCATTGCTTAGTTAACGTTACTATGGTGGCAATTGTAAATTTTTGCTAGACCTTACATCATTTAAAATTTAATTAAATATTTGATTGCCTCCTAAAAAACCACGTTTGAGCTCATTTATAGAGATAAAATATGTCACAATCATTTTTTCATATAAAATGGTACTAAAAGCTGGCAAACTGCGTATTTGCTGTGCTATCAAGCGTAAGCGCATAAGCGTTAGACATAACGTCTAACTTCTCGCAGGTGTCTTTATGATACATCAGAAAGATGCAGAAAGTTTGTGCTTTTTCTAGGTTAGGTTTTACATTGGAAACGCCTGTTCGCACAGCAAATACATAGCATTTCAATAATTTTTAGTAAAATTTTATATAAAAAAGCAACATAACATAGCGTTACCATAACATTGGTCTATTTTACGGAAGAATTGGCTCATTAGTTCAATAGAATTAGAATAAGTTCAATAGAAATTATTTCAATAGCTATTACTTAGTTCTGATTGATGTTAAAACAATTAAAACTAGTAATATAATAGAATATCTTCCGTTTTGCAATGGAAAAATGTCATTTGACAGACACCTATTAAAAATACTGTGAGAATCATAGCTACATGTATCTCCATCAAGGTGTGTTCGCTTGTTATGCCATTATAGCCCTCATATACCCTCATATATCAATCTCTAACGAAGAAAAATATGTGACCTATATAAAATGCATCATCTATAAATAAATGTATTATCATACAATGAAGACGAAGCCCGGTATATAGTCTTTCTCAACTCCCTCTTGAGCACAAAACGTTTTGAAATGCCATACTCCTATTCGAAGGTCGTTGTCGAGATATTCGCGATGATGTTGGTCGTTTATTTCGCAACAGTTTGCTATGTAGCGGCGGGACGAGGCCGATACACACGTTTTGCACATCGGCTAGACAAGGCTCCGGAAGGGATGGCATATGCAATAATAATAAATAGTAATATTTTTGTAATTTATTTTTGCTGAGATTTGCTAATGAAACCAATGAGCAGAAATTGTTAAAAATATATGAGAAGTAACGTACAACAGTATATCGAATATTATTAGATACGCCCAGTGGAGAATTTACTATGAGTATCATATAAAAAAAATTTTTTTTTTTTAATTTTCATTTACATTTGTGAATTACAATCTGTCGTTCTTATACAACATTCAGTAATTTTTATGGTTTATTAAATAAAGGAAAAGGTCGAAAAGTCACCCATTGGTGATCCGATTCGATGTTGAATATAATTAGCTTATAGATGTAGTCCTTTTGTGAAAATATTTAAGCATACGAGTAATTGTACATATTATAGGATTTACTGAAGAATATCAAAAAGGAGCTATTTTTTTCTGAGCCGTTCAATGTCATGGTTCTTTATTAAGTTTTTGGCCATGATGTTAGGGTGGTTCTGTATCCTTGTATCTCAGACTGAACTTTTCAATTTCATCCTTAACAGTGTTAATGTTCAAATCTGTATGAACCAACCAATTTTGGACATACTATGAAAGAAAATATAGAAAAAAATAATATTATAGTAAATAAAAGAAAAATATCATAAAAGTATCTAAATGAGATCAGTGTGTAATTTGCGTTTCACTTTGGCATTAAATATCTTCTCTAGACAATATTAGATTGATACTGATTATTAATTTCACAGTTTATTACCTGAATTAATATTTAAGATGTTGTCATCAAAACGGGGGTTCATACAACTTCCCTTTTTAGTTATTAAAAGACCTTACATAATATTTTTAAATATATTAATATTTTTACTAAACTAATTTATTTGTGTGGGTTCAGATATGTGTGTGTTAATAATTTGTAACAATTTTTTTAAAAGGGTTAATAATCATATATTTTGCCTAGTTTGCATGCTATTTTAATAAACCGTTGATATGATCGATGCACGTGTACGCGGTATACAATGTAAGGGATGAATAATCAAATATATTGCGTAGTTTGTACATAAACCCGTTAATGATAATAAATACCGTTAATTTAGATCCACATGAATGAGTGCACTATATACCATAGAATAATTATTCTATCAAACCAAGTTAATAAAATATGGCGATTCTAATGATACTTGCAACTTCAAAATTTGTCTAAATTATTGATAAATATACAATAAAGATTTACTTGCGTGGAATAGACATACAATTACTATTTACGCTATTATATAGCAATACTATTTCATATTCGCGCATTATTTAAATAATTAACTATAGTGATATTATGTTGTCATGTAAAAATAACTTTTGGCAAATATGTTCGGCTTGTTTGTGATTACATGCATCTTTTTATCTGAATTTTTACTTCTTAACAGACATATAGGTTTGTTCAATTCTACTGTTTTTAATTTGAATTGATAACATTCTTCTCTATTCGAATGTATAGTCAATCTCTACTTGTACATAGATATTAGAAATGATGGAATAATAAGATGCATCAGGGCGTGTTTTCAATTATGTCATATGGGAGGAAATAGTTATATTTAATTCCACGAAATTGAAAACTTTTTTTGATGTAACTTATAAAAATATTATTTTAGGTATCTAAGTGTAACTGCACGTTCTAATAATGATGTTATCAAATTAGGTTTATTACAATTTTTTTTTAAAAAATCAATTACATTAAGTAAG
>NW_020537646.1:25039982-25061642 GCF_003426905.1 Ctenocephalides felis | reverse complement strand
AAAAATTACTAGTATACGTTTTGGGTACAGTCCATAGTATGAAACAGAAATATTACAACAGTATTATATAATGTTTTTATATTATTCTAACAATACTACAATACAAAATAATTTTAAATTTTAACTAACAATTAGTATTATTTTAAATTTATAAGATGTGTGTATGTAGTATTTGCTAACTATTAATGAAAAACACAATTTCGATTGCTTTTAATGAAATTTATCAAAATTAAATTAGAAAAACTTCGTTATTGCGATGCAAGAATTTTATAAGAATAATTACATCTTTCACTCAAAAACATGATGCATAAATATAGAAAACATTAATTAATTTTAAAGATTAAATTTTATAATTAGTAATTTTGATAGTTCTGCAGAATTCGACTCCATTTAATTAGATACTTTCAGCAATTAAATAAATGCGGATGAATGACACAAAATTCCAAAACTTGGTTCTAATAAGTCTATTTATGCAATCAGGAATCTGTGAAATTGCTCACGGCTTCCAAATCCAATTAAAATACCTAAAACCGTTACACAATGCTTTTCGTACGCATCTAACTCATAATATGTATCGTATAGAAAATAATGTAATTAACTTTGGTATACAACAGCACATGTCGAAAATAACGACCAATTATCCATATAATGGCAGATGAAAAAAGATTATTACGCATCTATAGTCTACACCTTGTCGTAATGGCACTTGATTATTGCTGAGCAAAAATCACAATTCTGTTATGTATGCAGTGTATTGTTTCAGTTGCAATTGTTTGTAGAAAGTTTTATAGGAATAGAATAATGTGTACGTATTTATCAGAACAGCGGGTGATTCAGCCAAATTATTTCCGTATAGGGTGAAACTGGGCAAACAAGTCTTTTATTGATTTGTAATAAATATATAGTAAATACAACCAGCTATTACGTATAGTAGATGGAGAAAAATACATTGAGATTTGAATTTGGCATATATATTTTTAAATATATTTATTGGCTTCTGAATTACAACCCGCCACTTACAATCTAACATAAATTATTTTCACTCAAAATTATATATAAATACATCATTATATAAAGAAATACACCTAAACTTTCCTGCACATAATTCTCATAACTTAATTTTACATAGATTTCGTATTAAGATTGGCACGTAGTTTTCAATAATATTTCTGAATTCCTCGTTATTATGACAATTACCGGGCTATAAGGAATACTATAAGGAATTATCCACTCTTACAGATCAAATTCCCACCTGCTTTTATAACCTCAATATGAACACTTTTCATCAGATATATTGTAATGCTTTTGTATAGAATAATAAAACGGTTACATCAAACCAATCAACATATATACACACTAAATGCAAAGATATATTCTCAATTTAAAATACATAATTACAATAATATATACCATATTATATAACATAAGATACATATACAACATAATTTAATCCAAAATGTTGTATTCATAGTCGCTCAAACTCAAGCAATCGGAATTTAACTATTTTATAAGCATTTGGAATCTATTTGAACTCAAAATGATCGAATTTGTAAATATGGTTTGCTTAGGAAACTCTGCAATGTACAATCTTTTATGTGTTTTTTGCGGTATTAATTTGGTTCTTTTATTTGTTTAACTTTTATTTGGTAGTTTTCAAATATCGATGAGGAACATTTTAACATCCCAATTAATGTATAAGGTGATAATGGCGTAGCGGTTAAGCGCATTGCTTTAGTTGCAAAGTGATCAATCAATTTTCACTTGCAAATATAGGTCAAAAATAAGTTTTCAATCAAAAATAGTGGTTCATTTTGGGCACTGCAGTGTGAAAAGGCAATAGAAATCTTTCTCATTATTCTGCCCTGAATAAGGCTTAAATTTAACTTAGATAGGGCACTACTACCCATTATTACTGTTTTCTGACAAATAACATTGAAAAAACCCTTTCTAGAACTTTGTTTAATTATATGAATAAATTTAAAGCTAAAATTTATGACTGTAGTTATAAGGTGTACTGATATAATTATTTCCCACATTAGTCTATAAGATTTAATAGAATATTATAAAACATTTTATTGTAAAATTCATCAAAGTATCTTAACTCTGTCTTTAATATGACATTTGGAAAGAATATTTCAAATTTTGTATAAATATCCTCAATTTTGCATCTACATCATGTAGGCAAAATCAAATTAAAAAAAAAACTATTTGAAAAAAAAACGTAAGATAAAACGATTTGTTTTACTAATTTATTTTAAACTTATTAAAATTCTTGCTTAATGTCTATATCATTAAGCAAGAATTTTAATAAGTTTAAAATAAATTAGTAAAACAAATCGTTTTATCTTACGTTTTTTTTCAAATAGTTTTTTTTTTAATTTGATTAAATTAAAATTTGACTAAATCAATAAGAATTTTCTGATAAAAAGGCACTATATGTATGAAATCACCCATAACCTCATGCATTTCAATGCATTTCGAAATCATATTCTTAAAAGCTAGTTAGCTAGATAGATAATCTAGTTTTTGAATACTTTTTTTCAATTCACATTTGTGTATGATAAAAATACCTACAAAATTTTCTTAATCGTTATGCATTTGATTGCAGCTTTTTTGACCTATCAGCTCGATCTGGAAAAAATCACAAAATAATGTACAGCCTCTAGTAATATAGATGTATGTTTTTTGTATAAACATCGACCAGAATTTGAAAACCTTATAAAATTGCTTAATGATACTTCTTAACTACTTGGCTTACTTTATAACTATATATACTGGTGATTTTTAATTTGGTGCACTGATGTGGCTATATTCACTTTGAAACATATTTCCATTTAATATAGATGTAATATAAATTTATTAGTACAGTTATCGAGAAATTAACTCTATCATTTACGCAAAGGATTACCTCGACTCTTGCAAAATATCTTTATTGACTATTAATCTGTGGAGTTCACCTATCTGCCCTCAGTGATGACTAATTTGCATCGCTGGTTCTCCTTGCTTTGATGATAGCAAATTGCGTGTCTATAGAAATTATAAATTATTATATTAACATACGATAAAATCTTCAATATTTAATAAATCTTAATATCGAACTTGGTCCTATTGACCACATGAAAGAAATCCGTATAAACTCATTAATAATTTATGCCGATCAGTAATTAACACCGTTACAAGAGTTTATAAAAGTCTCATGATTAGTATTTGCTTCTTGGCCAAATTATAAATAATTAATTTAATTAAACAACTATTGAAATTGATTTCGCTCACACGTTTATTGTGGAAGGTAAATGCCATATAATTACTAAAGGAATTATCATTAACGAACGCAACAGGTAATTAAAATTTACTAGGGCGGTTTGAGTGGTTAAGAAAAGTTCTTGAACTTTATTTAATCCATTCTTTAGATGGATGTTTCTATCACCTTTGACTTTAAGGTATAATAAGATGTAATGACATTAATTTAAATGTTCTCAGACTTTGAATTAGAGGACTTAGTTATTTATCTAAATTAATTTATAATTTTTGTTAATCAAAATTCCTATGGTATATTTTAAAATATATCCGTGAGCCACATCCATCTGTTAAAAATTTGTTTCCTCATTAAAATTTTAATGAATATTGTAACAGTACAATAACTTTGACAATATAATTATAAGTATAATAATAGTAAAATCACTTCAATTTTAAAAACTGATTTATGCACTTGTATAATTAAGCATTAAGAAATTTCAAAGTATATTGAAAGGTATAATACTTCCTTGTTTTGTGCTAATTTTTATTCTTCATAAATTTATTTTTAATAATGAGTTCGCATGAGATATGAGTTTCAAATTAAAAAAAAATAGATTTCTGTACTTGCCTACTTTTTCTTTTTTTTTTTTTTGAAACATAATTATTGGAATTGATATTTTGTCAGTATTTATAAACTATAATAAAAGCTGTTATACAATTTAATTTTCATATTATATTATCTATTTCTCAACAATATTAGCAATAAGATTCATTAAGAGCAAATAGTCAGATTCTGGCTTCTTTCTTCATTCCCACAAGAAATACTTTTTGAGTATTTGAAAAATCAATGAAATACGGTTGAAAATCGACTATTACATCATGATTGATTATATTATTTACAAAACATTATAACCACAGTTTTTATAAACGAATCTATTGCTTTTGGTATTTTATCTAATAGAAAATAATATTCCAATTACAAAGGTGTGAGTATAAGCATAATATGAATGTTTGTTGTTTAATATGTAACCATTTTTTCCCATTTGGTTTAATCAAACTTTAGAATAAATTGCAAATAAAAGTTTAATTAAAACGCCAATAATGGTTTTACTAATTTTAAATGAATAAATCAAAGATTTATTACTATACATGGCCCAAGTCTCCTTAGCCGCGATATAGCTAACAAAATCGTTTCAATTACAAAACACCAATAAACTATGGTTATTTTATTAGTAACAAATCATTATAATGATGTTTACATAATACTAATAAATGTCTACCTCAATATATATTGTTTAAACTATTACTTAATATCGTATTCGAGTTTATTCAAAAGTTCAGTCAAAACAATTTCAGTATCGCAACATTATCCTTCGAGTTTTAACATCCAATTAGCTTTTATAACTTTGATTTTAATTAAATAATGAAATTTTGACATATTGAAATTGCGTTGTACAAAACATAAAAGCTTTTAATATAATAATAATTATTGCATTTGCATGTTCAGAAAATCATTGACTATTCTTGTAAATTATATAAGGTTTTAGCTGCAATAAATTTCTAGTTTCAATTTAATTAAATTTCAGTCAATTTGAAAATGTATCACTAAATAGAATATAATAAAATAAAATGATTGACATTCTAACATAAAATACAATACGTGGTTAGTTTTATTTTGGAAATAGGTTCAGAGATATAAAGTTTAGCAATGTTGATGGTTCAATCGATGAAAATCGATTTATCAATAAAATTTTTAGAAATGTTGGATATATTTTATTATTGCATGGAAGATTAGATGGAATTAATTACTACATTTGTAAGTGTAGTAAATTATTGACGATTCTTGCAAATTACTAATATAAGGTTTTCATTGCAATAAGTTAGGTTTAGCTGTAGATGTTAAATCAAGTCCCGTTTGAGACGGCACTTCTTTGCGTTGGATAAGGACTTTGATTATAATAATTATACATTTGTAATTATGCAATTATAAATGAATTAGAACGCAGTTTTGTATGTCAATGTGCGGTTTAAAGTGAATGTAAATGTCTTTATTTAAAATCTTTGTTTGCGCTTTGAATTTCTGTTCAAGGGAATAACTGCAAGGGGGGTAGAAGTATCAGATTTTTTTTATTAAATTTAAATTTATTAATTTAGACATATTTTTGGTGGAGCTTTAAATTATAGTACTTTGTTTGAGTGTCTTAAATTTTTCATTTTGTAAAATTAAAACTAATTTAAATAATAGGGAAGTAATGACATGGTTTTTTCCATAATAAAATATTTATTAAGGAAAAATGCAACTAATTATAGAAATTACAAGATTAGAATAAAAAAATGCATTATATATATGATATAAATTGATTGAATTTGTTGTACTTATGTGTGTTTTCTTTTTTATTACAGGTAAGCCAACAGAATTATTTAAATTACCGAAGTACGAGGTAAGTCTTGTACTAAAAGTATATTTCATACACATGTTTATTTTTTTACTTATACATTATGGTATAAAACACGATTATTTTGCAATTAGTTAACACAACTACCAGTTTTTAATTTTATTTTGCATGATGCACCTAAATTTTGAAGATATCCAAACTATTTGTCGCACAGAAATTTGGTTTTACACAAATTATTGCGAATTTTATGACGAATCCAATGATAATCAATACTTGAACGTATTCTTAATTTGATAAAGTCCCAGGATTTTAACATACAAGGTATATAAATAAATATTAAAATGAACCATTTTATCTACATAGTACGACAAAATGATTTAAAGTAGGGACTGAAATACTAATTTTCAGACAGTTCACTAAAAAATCGTTAAATCCTTTTTAGAGCATTAGCATATAACGCATGAGCCTAAAATTGGCATCAAATGCAAGTTTTTTTCTTTTACCAGCGAAATTTGAATTTGCTTTCAATTTCCGTCAATAATCAAAATTTTATCACACCTGATAATTGCAATAAAATTAATCGAATTCATTAGTACTCGCATAAGTTTATTGATTTTAATAGAAATAATTACAAATAACAATAAACAAGTTTAAAAAAAATCCTTACAGAAGCTCCCTTAATATTAACTTTTGAAGGCGAGATACGGAGATAAGGACTGATTACTGCGCGAAGACTGTGACCATGACGCTCAACATCTGACAAGATTATGATTAAAGCTTCTTTCATGATATACAGTCACTATAACCTTTCTAAATCTAACCAAATATCCAAATTAATTGATTATTACTTAATTATTCAGTAAGGCCACTTTGTCATTTTGTCTATATATCCACCATTTTATCCATATTTCCCCTACTTCAATATGTATTAGTTCTTAATATTTTAGTTCGTTTTCTTCACGAAAATTGACTACTAGGTCCACTTTCTAGTCACCATGTATCTTTATTAGCATAATGCATTTTTGATATTTCAATTTGAATTTTATCTTGGATTATCTATCAATGCATTTCATTAGGAATGTGACGCGTAAATCAAATCAACGTTTTATGTGATAATGTCATGTCAAAAATAATTGCGTTCTAGGTTACAAGTCTTGGAATGAAATACAATCGTGCAACGAATGAAAAACTCAATTAACTCGCCCACATTCAGTTTTTACGACTTCATTAATAAATCAATGGAATATTTATACATGCTAACGACCAAACAAAAAAAAAAACAAAATTAATTTTAATTGCATCGATAACGTATCTCTCTATTTATCTACTCATAAGTGTAGGTGATGAGATCGTAGTTGAATAAAAAAAATGGAAATGTTTGTGAAATTGATGTCGAATTTGTAAGTGATAAATAAATACTAGCATATGACATGTTTGCGGTCATTACTAACAATTATTGCTAAATAATGTAACAATATTCCAGAAATATCAATCTAGGATTAATTTTCTTCTACAAGCTTTTTTTTCACAAGTATTGTGAAACTACCATGCAAAGTATAAAAATTATTAAAATTATAAGGTGTCATTAATAACTTAATTAATTAAAAAAAAATCTATACAAATAATTGGTCTGGAATACGAAGAAAATTTATTCTTTTTACAATTTACTATGTTGCATTTGAAGCATATTGCATTAAGCTTGCATTTTGTTTCTCTCCAAGATTTAATATTTTAATTAATTTCTGATTTTTAGTTTAAGTTTAAAAAAGCCTATCTTGCAAAATATTTACTATAGTTTAGTTAAAAAAAAATCAAAATAAAAATAATATTTAAACGTTGCAAGGATATTAATTGAGAAAAATGAATTTGTGTTAACCTTCTTTTTTTCCATTTTGATTTATCAGTGATACTTCTAGATAATTTAATATGCCTTATATAAAAAATATTCATACCTTTCTTTCTACTATGTAGTAACTTTTATTCAATCTTAGAAATATCTACAAACATAATAAAATGTTGATGTTGCATTGACATGAACAATGAAACTAATTTATAGAATATGATTAATTTTATAGTTTTGGATGAGATTTTCCTCATATCGTGATACTTGCTTATAGTAAAATTAAATATTTTGCTTTGAATTTACTATTTGTTTGCCCTTTTGTTTTTAAGCAATCTGTATCTGTTATCATGAAACTTCCCAAAAACTGCTGGATTTTTTACCGAAGCAACCCAATGTTTGTTCTATCTAATCTATTTTATATCGAACTTAGTGTTTGTTTAATTTTTCTAATATTGATAACTTGTTTGAGAAATGATGGAAAGGGCTATTTTTACTTCGAAACATAATTTGATCTATATTTAGCTATCGATCTATATAAATATAAATCACTTATCACTGCTAAACTGTCTAATGCAAAGTAATTTGAAAATATTATCAGATAGACGACATGTCGATAATGATCATGAAGATGGCAAGATGGCGTAATCTAATTGAACACAATTTTTCTTTTTTTATTTGGTTTCTTATGTTTCAGATGCAGTAAGACAAAAACAAGCTTATCAAACTATAGGCCTATTAAAGTAATAACACAATTATTTCGCAAACGATAATTTATCAAAATATCCTTCTGCCGGCGGCAATGATGGTGCATGGGACTTGTTTGACAATACGGAATCAATAGGCATTTATATTCGAATAATATCCGTATAACGCGGAACAACACGTGATGTCATTATGCAAATTGGCGTGTAAAGATTGCTCATTCGATTATGTTAACGAGCGACACAATACGAAGTCGAAATCGAATTGATTCTTAAGAACTTGTCGCATCAATTTTAACCAGAGAGTCATATGCTTGAAAAATAAAGAGCTCTTGAGATCTTCAAGGGGATATAACTGTTCGAAGAGAAATTATTAAACAAGTTACAACTGTTTGAAGTGTATTTGTGTATTAAAATCAGAATTTTATCTCGTTCACATTTTCTTCTTCTCTCATTTTATATGCATTCCAGTTATTTTTTATTTTACACAAATTTTACTGCAGATATTTATATAAATATTCTATTAAACTGTTATTAAGTAAATATTTGATTGAACTATTGAAATTAAAACCATACGTTCCGCTTCACACGGAAGATAGGTTTCATATTAAATTTTTATCTATTTTAAATATTGCATTTTCTTCATGAGCAGAAATAAACAACAATAAAAATGAAGTTTAACCCTATACATACATTTAATTTAGTTTTGATCATAAAACGGGGAGTTCCCGGTTAAAACGGAGATTTGTAACTGTAACATACATTTTGTAGTTTTGTATTTTGGCAGTAATATTCTTTGATAGTAAAACAAGGAAAATGTTATTGTAGATATAAGCAAATTATAGTTTAATGTTTATAATTTCGTGTAAATTAATGAAATTTATTTTAAAAAATCATTTTTAAAAACCGTGTAAGGTGTTTAATATTTGTTCCAATTATGGTTTTAATGCTTATTTTACCATCTTCCAGCAAAATTTTTTATCTATTCATATCATAAAAACTCTTTCTTGGTGAAAAGGTAGACTTGGTCGATTTTGGGTTCAATGCTCACCTTGGTCATATGGATATCAAGCAGTTACAGACTTCCTGTTAGATGTCAGGTGAAAATAGTCGTTTTATGCATTGCTCCAATAAAAATTCACATCATCATTAAAATAAATATCTAATATAATCTCATCAGAAATCGAATCAATCAACCATTAGGTCGTCTTCTCCAAGCATTAAATTAACGGCTGTACATTACAACAGCTTATACAAGACTTATCGTTAGTTATGCTTGTTATTTAAATATAAAATATAAAAGCAAATCATACGTATCATATTATTATTTATAAAATACGCGGTATTAAAATTTTTTGAATTAAATTCTTTAAATCTGTGTTAAAAATGCTTTAGATTTAATTTTGTTCCTCCAATATCTACTATTCTATATGTATGTCATTTTAAACGAGTTGCAATCATTTGCGTGATATTTTAGAATGATCAAGTAAATTTTTACATCTCATTTATTTTTTATTTTTGCTTTAACAAGAATGTTATGTTTATTAGATTTAAATATGTGTATACATTAATAGAATGTTAACTACCAAAATTTAGAATGTTAACCGAATGTCCCAAATTTAATTATACTGTAATTCTGTAATATTGCTTAGTATTTATAAAATTTGTGGGTCATAATTCATAAGACAAATTCTATAAATTCACCTGTAATTATATATATATATATATATATACATGTATATATGTACTTACGTATTGTATATTCATAAATACTTGTACATCTACATCAATTTTCTTATCCGGATGTTGTAAGCACAACCTATAATTTTAAAAGTGTGTCACCTCGACCATGCTTTTAGAATTTACTATAAATTACCAATTATGAATTATAATAACGCCTTGAGTATTATATAAAATTCCTGTGGTTTTATTCTAAAACTCAAATATGTACACTTCACAAATTTCGCCGTTGGGTCAATAGAAAAAATGTGTACATTTGCGGTGCGATGACATGATTTATAAACAATTATTTATTTAATTGGCAAATGAAATTACTATTTAACAGAAGTAATTCGTTCATTAGTAGATTATGTTCAGTAATTGTTATTTAGATGAGAGAAGGCAAAAAATGCGTGATGCCTAAAGGGGTTTTATGGATTTTTTCCATGTGTTGTCCAACATGTATTTTCAAGAATAAGTTTTTTTTACCAAAATGTTGATGAATACTTCTGGATAGCGGTATATAGTGCGTGCTTGAGTGAGCTTCAACGTGTTTTTTTTATATAAGAAATGTTGCGTTTAGCGATCTCTCGCTGATTAATTTGAGTAACAAAAATTATTCAGAATCCTCGGGGCATCGGTGATAATTGAGTGATTAAATTTTCTCGCAGTTTGTTTCTTTCTGATCCCCTGTTGGGTTTATTTGGCGTGTACTTATAAATATTCACATGTATACTTTTGTGACCGTAATATCAGCATGTTGCTCTCCAAGTATCAAATTATATCTTGTCCATCCAATGCTTCGCATGATCATAAGTTAAAAAGCCATTAATCATAAAATGCACTGGATAAAAATACTTTTTTTTCTTCTTGCAAAGTGATGGTCAAAAACATGATGAAAAAATATGACATTCAGATCATAACAATGCTTTAAGATAAATTTTCTTTGAATTTTCATTATTTATTATTCACTACTCTGATTATAGCTATTTAAAATTTCATTCGGTTAATATCTTATAGTCTTACACCAATCCATCTTATAAAGATTGAGCAAATTTTTATAGTTTTTTATAATAAATATTACAATTGAAATGATGATCAATTCCGTTATCAATTAGTTTTCAACATTTATATTTTAAGGATTTTTGACCCCTCTCACCTTTGGTGACACGTGGTGATACTCAAAATTACCCCCTTCCCTCACCAAACATCTCGTGTATTTTTAGTTTGGAGAAAAAATTGTAAAATTTTTGTTTTTTTTTTTTGAAAATGTTTGGATTTTTTTTAAATTCAGGTAAAAAACACCCTTACTGTACCCCTCCTCCTCAACGTGATATCTCAGGATTTTTTTTGTCAATTTTAACAAAATGACAGTCAGATCATTATTATGTCTTCAGATCATATATCGTTGATTTTGTGCCATTTATTTATTTTTTATATGTGTAGAATTATAGAATAATTTTTTATATGTGTAGAATTATAGAATGTAGTAATATTATAGAATTTGAACTTTTGTTTAAATTTGTATGATAAAACTTCTTTACTTATTTATTTAAAAAATTAATAATAAAAAATTATCTTTACTTTTAATTCACAATATATTCATATAAATTATTATAGAATTTTCGTCAATATTTTATTCAATAACCTGATTTTATATAGAATATCACAAGTTCACAAAAGCTCACTCAGGTCCATATTATAGAACCTCCACATTTTATTTTAAATCTTGTATTTTAAATACCACAATTGAAATAAAAATTTCAAGAAAGTACACTAAAATATCAGATGGTTTATAATAATTATTGTAATATTTAATAAAGGTAATAAGATTATTTTTTTAACACCTAACAGTACTTAATGAAGTTGTGAGTTGTGAGATGCAAACTTTGTTATCCATTACTAGAAGATATTATGAGTCATTAATTACACTACATATTATTATCAGTTTTTCTATGATATTAAAAAAATATAAAACCTCTAGAAGTAGCCCGAAAACTTACGCAGGTTTCAAATTATATTTTTATGTTTTCAGTATGATTTCAGTTTGCCTATGTTGAGCCAAACTACTGACCATAATTGGCATTATGTATGGTTGCCATCAATTCAACTTATATAAAAAACATAACATAAAATTTTACACTTATTTTTAATGTATATAGGCAGTAACAGGTAGAATTTAAATATTAGTTTTATATGATATGAAATTAGTCGATGCACTATATTTTTTGCAAATAACGGTTGTGCAACAATCCAAAACTATCTAATATGTATTACAAAGCAGAATCTTGTGCAATAACTATGGTTATTATATCTACGGCGGTATCAGTATTAAATGTATTATGAACTAAAAAGGTTTTTAGTATTTCTATTGCTGCAACAAAATAAAACTTCGACGATATTTCAATCAGCATAATAAATTTAATTATTCGCAACGCTTCCATTAATTCAGTGGAAAACTCCACCTTACTTCCGCAACGGGCACGGCTTCATTAACAAATCACGACAGAGTTCAAAAAAAGAGGCGTAGAAGATTCGATCATGTGTGAATATCGGTTGCGAATCAAACGGTTACTTTTATATAACCTCACAGCAAATCCTGGAAAAGAAATCGAATTTTACCGCCTCGTGTTACTATTTATCAACGCTCTCGTACCAGATATAAAATTGTATCCGTGTGTTGTCGATGTTGTCATGGAATAGCAATTACAAAAGCTAGGTTTAAAAATGCGTCGTTCAAAGTGCCGCAGCTCACTTTGGCGCCGAGTTTCAGACCGAGATACAAATAATAAAGCGGGCACGTGTGTCAGACCTAGATCAATTATCAATCACATGTAATTAGAAAGAAAAATGGTCAAGATAAAAAATATATAGAATGGACTTGGAATAGGAGATACTGGGGTTGGGTGGATTAATGCTCATTGCATATAAAACATCGATAAAATCTATATGGAAATTATCGATGGCCGTTGTAGTGCTTTGATATTTTCCCGATTTATTCTTAAATCTGTTGAGCTTCATTTGTATCATCACTTCGAATACTTGTATATGGATACAATAAATCAAATTTTTATTCATACAATATATTCGTAACTTGGATAAAGTTCAAAAGATCTTGATTCAAAAGTGTTGCTTCAAATAAATAGAACTTGAAAAGCCCTTCCACATTAAGAAAACTTTACTTTCCACATTATCGTTTTTGTCGAAAGTTTGATAATAGATTTATTTCTCAGAGTGCTTATTTTAAAACAAACTTATTAAATAAGTTGATTATAATGATGTTTGTATTTTTTCAATTACTACTCAACCAAGCAGTATTTTGTAGAATTTACTCAACTTCAATTAACTTTCATTTAATTTTTTGGGTCAATGTAGACCAATGTTGTGGCAAAGCCATGTTACGTTACAGTTTTTATACAAAATTCCAATAAATACTGTCAAAATGCCATGAATTTGCTGTGCAATCAAGCAGTTTTACACATAAAATGCACTTCACTCATGTGTTATCAAGCTATATCTCAAAGTTGCGGATATGATAACATCGTTTTTTTGGCATTTATGCGTTTTCTAGGTTGCGTTTTCTACCTAAAACGTCTGACTGCATAGCAAACATATAGGGTTTTGTCAGTTTTTAGTACCATTTTATATGAAAACTGCTACATATCGAAGCCTTTCCAGGGCTAAAATTGGTCTATTTTACTGCAGAATCAGTATCTTATTATTAGTATACTTTGAATGAATTAATGATGAAACTTTAATATATTAGGTTATTTACTTTTCTATATGGAAAATTCTTCGCTGTCTCGACAATACTGATGTAATGGTTTTGACCAATGATATTAAAAATTGTATGAATATTATTCAATAATCATCTCCCATCATCACTAATCAATCCTAAAAAATAAAAGATAATTTATATAATTATTTAGATTTAAAAATAATTAATGTGGAGAGAATTTAAAATAAAAATTAACCATGTGGTCTTGAGTTACTTAATATTGAAACAGTTTTGTTGTCAAATAATTATATTAATACTTGTTTATGATTTTTCAACGCAAGGAAATGCATATACAAACATTGTTTGATAATTTTTTTAACCAAAATCCATTTCACTGAGATTTTTTTAATGGCGATCAGAACTACTAATAATGAGAGCAACTACTCTTTATGCTCACTTTTCCAATCTGTTATTTTTCTTTAAGAGAGCAGTCCATTGATTTTATTATGGTATTTACAATTTTCTATAGGGAAAATTGTTTGTTGTCAATACTCATGCTGTGGTTTTGACCAATGATATTGAAAATTGTATGAATATTGTTCAATTAACATCACCCATCATCACTAATTAGTCCTAAACAATTATAGATAATATATATATAATTATTTAGATATCCGAATAAATAATGTGGAATTAATATTAAAAATCTTCTGTTGTCAAAGATATTGATACTTGCGTATGATTTCGTTAAGCTAAGAAATACATACATATACTTTTTTACATTTTTTTGCAGCTAAAATGTATTTCACTGAGATTTTTTTTAACGACGGTTAGAACTACTCAGAACAACTACTCTTTGAGCTTACTTTTACAATCTGTTATTTTTCTCCGAGTGGTCAACCACACATCTGTGCTATTACTATGAAGTACATATATTAAAATATGTACATATATCTAATGTGGCTTGTTATCATACTGCTTCATATCCAGCTTGGGCGAGCATAGGATTGAACCTAGGACTAGTTGGTGTTACGCTGTTAACATCGTCACGTTTTTAAAAGCTATATAAATTATTTTAAACTATAATAAGCTTTTTTTCGAAACTACAATCAGAACTCTTACTTTACATATTCTATAAGCTGTTTTTTGAAGACTTATGACCTAACGCATTTTGAGAAGCAACCCATCGGCTTACCAGTCTCCTATGCGTAGGGTTTATATTAGCTCTTACGTCTAATAGTTATCATATGATTGATTTTCAAAGCTAAATAAATGATTTTTGGAAAAATAGCATAGCAAGCTTTACAAAATGATTATTAAGCATTATACTGACTTTGTTATTACTATTATCCCCGGTTTCCCTTACTTTTGCGACCACTGTCCACCTTCTCATTATATAAGGTCTAGCAATAGGTGGTATTTCATTAAACTTGTCGCGGCGCTTGACAATATGTATAATTCTAATTCGTGCCGGTTTGCTTCGACTGTCGCGTTTGAAGAAAATGCTACAGGTAAATGTACGAAAGTTGATATTAATAATTAATTGATTTAAATTAATTATAATTGAATACATGCCCTAGATTCAATGACATGTTTATCGTTCTTTTGATATCAATCTAAATCTATAAATGATTGTAATAATTATTTTTAATTAGATATATACTTTATATGTAATGTACTAATATATATTTTAATTCAAATTGCTTGCCTCGATTAACCGGCAAATAATCAACCGATTAATCTTAAATTTATAATAATAAAATATTTCCATTTCAGAATTTTTAATACGATTAGTATATGTAGTTCCAATTCGACTTTAGGGCTTTTAGAATAAAATAATCATTCAAGCTTAATTTTGTTTAAAAAAAACATTTTAAATTCAATCAATTAAAAATTAGTATAGTATTGTTATCACGTAATAATTAAAAACAAATATAACGATCAAATTTATATTTTTATTAATGCCGATTCAGTTATAATCTTTACAGTAAAAAAAACTTCACTATTCACAAAGCTAAAAGGACGTCAAGTCTAATAATTAGTTGATAAATACAATCAATCAATTAATTATTAATAAAAATAAATTATGCAGTTGGCAATAATTTAAATATAAATAATATTATGACAGATTGTTTGAAAAATAATAATATTATTCAAACTCTGCTGTAAAATAGACAAATGTCAAGGCTAGGCTATGTAACGTACGTTCTTCATATAAAGTGGTACTAAAAACTATCAAAATTCTATGTGGTCGATGTGCAGTCAGACTTTTTAGATAAAAAACCTAATCTATGAAACATGAATGAATTTACATTTTATGTGGAAATCGCCTGACTCCATAGCAAACACATAATTTTGACTGTTTTTAGTATCATTTTATATGCAAAACGATATGTAACATAGCCTTTACCATAGCATTTGTCTATTCTACCGAAAATAAAATTGCTTTGAATGTTTTTTGCTTGAAATGTTCTAAATTTAAATCCCTAATCTGAAGAAAAATTAAGCACTATAGCTAAAATAGAAAAATTATGGATGTTATAATTATTCAATGTCTGAGAGTGAAAAAGAAAATAGGAAAAAGAAACTGTTGATTTAGTTGTATTAAAAACTATTTATAGGTAATTTAGTAAAAAAATGTTTGATTTCTACTTCAATTTTCATATTCAAAAACATCGTAAAAACATTGGGCTTTTTAAAATTTAATGGTGACACTGTGGAATTGACGATCGACTAATTTTCTAATATACAATTATGAGTATAAGTTTATTCTTCTTCACATTCACTCTTATCTATACTCATTACATTTATAAATCTTCAAACTGTTTGTAACAGTAGATTAAATGTATTTAGAGACAAATTCTCGAATTGTCTTTACCTAGGGTCCAATAAATTTAGGTAATAAAAAATTGCATTATTTAATACATATGCTTGTCTATATATGCATATAAAAGGGAAATATATGTAAATATGTTACATATTGTTACTTCACCGAACTCTAATTTTGAAATTTGCCTAATTGTTAAAAGTGCACCACTACCGATGTGTATTGCCCAAGATTGCTCTCGCAATAATTACTTTCCGATATAATTCGCTAGATAGTCAATAACTGTAACTGTAGCAACTCGACTACATTGTGATGATAAAATATGATAATTTCATATAAAATTTCAAATGGTAAATCATTTCCATAATGCAATCTCACATAAAAAATCAGGAATGCCGTTTCTTATCTCATATCACTGCGTAATGGTGTTTCCACTTATTTCAACGCAGTCTTAATAGAAACGTGATTTACATTGTGGTGTCTGCAGTTCTCTTAATTCTTAATTTGTTTATTGCAAAATTTAAATTGATCTATATAGATTTAATGTAAAACTTGGTATTGCAGAATCGTTACTCGCGCCAATCAAATTTTTAAATTATTAAATTGATTAATGACCGTAATGACACTTTATATTTAAAACCTTTTTGTATTGCAAAGTGTTAATAGTTAATTGCTTTTTTGTACTATATAGTTTCTAATAAATGTAATTTTATGCCACTTTTGATTGCTGGTTATGATTATCACTATATGGGTTTTCAGATTTTACTTCTAATAGTCCTTTCTCAGATGCGCTGATACATGTGTTTCTCAGATTTTTACTTATACAGACTTTATGAATACGCTTATGAAAATTAGTGGAACATCATGTTTGCAATCTTGAATAAATTTTTAAATAAATTATACAATTTATTTAATTAACTTTTATAAAATTAATTATAATTAATTTTATAAAAGTCTAAAATTAAGACTTTGTGCACGAACTATGCCTTTTACGATGTTTTTGAATGACAACCCAATGGTTAGCCTATAATAAATCATTGTTATTAAAATTTATTTAACACTGATCAAATATTTAGTAAGATGCAAAAATGCCAGGGATAGGCTATTTTCACCATATTTTCGATGTATATTTTCTAGCAAAAATTTATGCAACTACTACTTGATATCAGTTATGATAAAAATATTTGATTATATAATTCAAGTGGATCAAATCTATTTTAGTTTAACAACAATAATATTAGGACCACCACTGGGCGGCCTGATATGCTCTTTCTATTAATATTAATCAAAAAATTACTAGATGTCATATTTATAGACAGTTGTAATTACTAAATGGAATAAAAAAAAATATTATTCAAGATTTATGATACAGTTTTCATGAATACTCTGATAATGATTGGTTTAACCCTCCGTCGATCGCATATTTTTTAACCTTCGAACGGTCGGAAAGGTCTGGCTGGACCACCATTCATTTTACATGCATTTATATTGGATAAATGAGTTTTTGGTGTCTTATGCATTAACGATTATATAAAAAATCAAGAAATATAAAAAAATCGTTGCTTTTTTTGTTAATTTTTCTGTTTTAAATCAATGAAAAACAATATTTATTCTTTTTCGGCGCTTTTGAAATGAATGTATGCATTACTCATCCGATTTTCAGTGTTTGCGATTACCAATAAGTGGTAGGTTTTCAATGAACTCTCGTCATGAAAATACTAACATTCATGTTAGAACACATAGCAAAGAATATAAACAACGCAGTTTGAATAGAAAATACCATGAAAAAAGACAATATACTGGTTTACATATATCAAAAAGCGTATACATTTCATACAAAATGTATGGGTGGTCTAGACAGACCTTTCCGACCGTTCGAAGTATAAAAAAGTTAATATCCTTATAATTATCCTTCTGTACATTTTTTCGTCCTGATTTTTTCATTGATCGACAGCTAATGAAATTTTAGGAAAAGTCAAGAAATTTCAAGTCGATAGGATTACTAGAAGTATTTTTTTTTTTAAATTGAAGTCGAAAAAAGTCTGGCCAGACCACGCCGACCGACGGAGGGTTAAATACACTGGAACTCATAAAATTATTTATATTATTTGAATTTAAAATAAAGTTATGTTGTTTTATAAAAACTGTATTTTTTCTAAGATTCATATAATGAAATTCATATGAAAACACTTAAATTGCAATTTAATTTACACTTCAAAATTTGATTTGTGAACCGAAACGTAAAATTGCAATACATATTTTTTCATTTTGTATAAGTAGACGGTTCGGTTTCGAAAAATGTTCAGAGAACGCAAAAAAATATTATTATATTACAAAAATCAATAACTTTTCTGAAATCCAATTTATTTTTATCTCGGTAAAGAGAATTACCATTTGTAACTTAATACATTTACCAACATAAGTTAATCACTTTCACAACATTCTTATTCCAAATACTTAAACTGGATCATTATTATATTTCATTTAGAAAATATTTTAAGCAACGGTTTAAAACATAATCGGTCAGAAACCTCTTGGTCTGTCGAAATGAGTTCACAATATTCGTGACAATTAAAATTTTCCATACAAAATTTCTTAAATTTTTGTAAAATCTCTTCGCTTACATTTAGCCAATTGCGCCCAGGGCGCAGTTGCTAGATATACAATATGATAATAATTATTCGAACACAGCGCCGGTTTAAATATCAAACACTACTATTTCAAATCTAGCACACACGCACACCTGCGCGAAATGAAACACCTTTACCTGGGTAATATATATATATATATATATATATATATATATATATATATATATATCCAAACACTCAACACTCTGTTAACCCTAAGGAATGTTCCGCGTTTCTTATATTCTCTCTGGTTGTTCTTGTCTCCTTCGAGTACTCGTCACACCAAAAGCGGCATCTCTTTTTCAGGAAAAAAACGTTATACATGTGTTTGTATTATTTATATGTACAACTTTATAGTACGATCGTCCACAATCATAAACTGAGAGTCGATAAAGATTTTTATTACAATATTTTAATAAAAGGGAAAACAACGTTTGGCCGAATTGAAAGGAAAATTTTATTGGTAACGTGTGATACATGTATGGTATGATCTGTCTACATTGTAGTTATCTAATAATCTTACTTCTGGAATGAAATTACTTAAATGCTTATCACAACTTTGCACGAATTATGTATGTTTCGAAAGAGTCATGGTTGGTTAATACTTATTGCTTATGATTATAATTATATGACTTAAATTTTTCTTATAGGACCATGGTGTGAGAGCATCACAAATCAATGATTTCCTAATCCTTCCTGGTTTATTTTTCTCATTGCCATTTTATTACCATTATTCACTTTTATACATTTTTGCAGAATGGGTTCGATCTAGTTTCTTTTAATTCTAATGATTGTACATAGTAGAGTTCCTTCTTCGCCCACTCTCCTCACACTTCTGCATTAGTTACCTCATTATCTACATTGGTTACATTTGTGACTTTATTATGTTTATTTGATACATTTGCTATCTAGTTTTTTTATCTTTTACCTTATTTCTCTTCCTTTATTTTCCTATTTATTTACATTGTTACATTATTCAACTTTGTTTGTTACCTTATTCATTTTCATTTGTTACTTTATATTGTTTGATTACAAATTGATAATAATAATATAAACTTGAATAGGAAACATTACGTCCGGAAAATCTGTATAAAATATAAGTAAGCAAAAATTTAACTTACAGAATTATTTAGATTATTAATATAATAATGGATGCGTAATTGTAAAATGTATTAAAACATAGCAATGTTTAGAAGAGTTTACTCAAAATCCAAATTCAAATGCCTATTTAATCATTTAAGACCTTTTGATCGTTTATTGAATATAAATATTAAACTTTGATATACATTAACATATTTGTATTATGTTACGTAGTTATGAAATTTATTAAAACTCTCCTACCATAACTCAGGTTGTTGGGTTATAATTTAACCCTTGTAGCTGTTGACTGTATTAACACACTGATTTGTCACTAAGTTATAATTGAAAAAAATTTATTTATTTATTATTATTATATATGTGTTGGTTTGCGGACTTTACTTATAGAAGTGAACAACTAGTTCAATTAGAACACTCCGCTACCCCCTTTACCAGGGGTAGCAACCCTCCTGTGTAAAGCTTAATTCCCTGAAGGTTGTCATATAATAAAACGAAAATATGTCCGAACAATATTCATCTCTAAACTTACTTGATTATACTCCTTTTACACGAGGTGCTAAAATTATTATTTGTTTAATATAAAATATAACCATTTCTGGATATAAGTTCGCTGGGAATTTAAATGTACTAAAATAGTTTAAATAAGACTAAGTTTAAATAAGACTATAAGTTTAAATTTTATGATTTAAACATCTTGTTCACATTTTTAGGCAAACTGAATCAATTTTAATAACGATTATTTGACAATTGAAAAACTACACAAAAATGTATATTCTTTATTGTACTTTCAAATATTAAAAGAATTATGGCAAAATATTCAGAAACGAATTTTCAACATGCTTGAGTTTAATTATAATAATGCTCAACATCAGAAGATAAAATAAAACTTTATCAATCATCCTTGCACAAAACGAGCTTTGCTGCTTCTTCTAAAGCTATGGAGTCAGTCTTTAAGTTTAGGTTAGTAGTGATTCCTTGATTTCTTCTCGTAGAACCAGAATATCCGCCAACATTAGGAGTAGACACAGATTGCTGCAATGAATTTTGCATCTAACAATAATGTATAACTAAATTCTCAATTAATTCACAACCCAAACAAAAATCAGATTTTTTTTAACTCTGTTTTATTTAGCAATCAGAAATACATAAATATTCCTATGAGCTAAATTGACAATATTTAAGAGCGATATCTAAGAAGAACTCCAATATTAGAGCTAATCTAAGACTAAGTCTAAAGGCCAGTGTCGTTTCAATCTCCTTATGCCAAAAGTTTGAGTAATGTAAAAAATCTGATTATGTTTATTACAAAAATCTCCTCTTTCAATCGACTTTTAAATTACGTTTAGTTTTCTTAATCTCATCTTCTTTTAATGGTCAGATGATCTTGTATTTTCAAAGCCCCAATATTCATTTCCAAAATTCTACTTGTCCTTTAAGAGACAACATTATTGTATAATAATAAAAAAACAATACTTTTATATGCTCGGTTTA
>NW_020537646.1:24990033-25038982 GCF_003426905.1 Ctenocephalides felis | reverse complement strand
AATGACAACGACTTCTATCGGGATCGGTGCGATGATTCTGATCGAATACAAGAGTCGATAGATTTATACATAGATAAACATATATCGGGAAGCGAATAGTTTAAAATTATGTGATATATTTATAAATGAATGCTAATGATTATCGGGTCTGGCGTCATCGTTTTTTTACGTACGATAATGAAGTTTGTATCTGCTTAATAAATCTGTATATATACTTATTGATGCTGATATTAAAAAATCTGTCAATCTGTGCTCTCGAAAACGTTGGCGAAAATCTATCCGTGCATGCATACACGAACATACATAGATAAGCGAAGGTTTTAGTCGGTATTATTATTCGGGCGGTATTTAGCCCAGCATACACAGACAAAAGACTTAGTCTGAGATGCTTAAATGCATCTCTTTCGCTACACAAAAAGCACATACTAACACACACACAAACACATCCATTTTATTTATGGTTTTACTTTAATTTTTTTTACTTGCCCTCATACTTCTCTATTTTTCTACCTAAGAATTCAATGTGCAATGTGTTTGTGTTTACTTTATAATATCAGCTTTATTATATTTAAATATTATTTGCATTAAAACGTACCAAGAGAAAACTTTAAATTATCAACGAGTTCACTAAAAAAAAATTAGCTTTTTAACTTCCCGAAGGAGAAGTTTATGTTTTCATCAAAAAATCCGATTTGCTAATTTTGTTTTCTCGATGTTTCAAGCCATTCTTTAGAATAACATCAAATTTGGCAAAAGTATGTGTGTATGTGCGTGTGTGTGAACAGATTTTTTGCCGTAAATCGATGTTTTCTCAAACGGCTGCACCGATTTCACGAGTTTAAAAACCATGTATCTCGATGAGAACTGGCGTTTATCAATTTTGTGCGAGAATCGGCCTAACCGTTTCTTTGTAAATCGCAGAAAAGTGAAAAATTTTACGTCCACATTTTTAGCCCGCAATTCTGAATTGATTTTGAACATTCAAAAATCGTTCAAAAGATATTGGTTGGGACCTGATTAGTTTTTGGTAAAGTTCGGCCTGGCCGTTTTCTTATAATGAAGTGTTAAAAAAAATTTTTTGTCAATTTTCATGAATTTTCTTTTTGGTGATAGATATCATCATGGTCTTCTAGATCATACTAAAATATTGCGGCTCTACGACAAGTCGTTTAATTTTAAAAATTCGTCAAAGTTTGTAAAAATTAGTATAGTTCTTTTGTGATTTGCCAGAAGTAGACTTTGTTTCATCGAAGTTTGCTCAAAACCGCCTGAACCGATTTCAGAAATTTAAAAGCCATTTGATATATCTCAATGAGGACTATCGTTTGTCAGTTATGTGAAAAGATCTGCCAAACCGTTTCTTTGTAATTTGAAAAAAGTGTTAAACTTTTCGTCCATATTTAAGTTCAAACTACCGAATCGGTTTTAAAAAATCAAAAACTGTTCGAAAGATATTAGTTGGGAATTATACTGATTAGTTTTAAGTGAAAATCTACCGTCTTTTTGTAATTAACTGTCGAAAAAAAAATTAAGACGACTTTTATGGATCTTTTTTGGCGATATATATCATGGTATTATAGAACTTACTGAAATATTACGGCCTTACGACAAGTAGTTTAATTCTAAAAATTCATCAATGTTTGAGGAAATGTGTAGTTTTTTTGAGGTTTGTTAATATTAAACTTAGACGATTTACTTGGTACGAACACTCTCGTTTGTTTTCAATGATGTGTGATCTACTCGAAATACTTTTAATCACTCTTATAAATTAATTTATATTTATTTGATTAAGTCGATTATTTACACATAACGGTTAGTTCGTGTAACTTGCCTCAATACAAAATACCAATACCAACTAGTTTAGGAATTGATTTATATTACATTTACAATACCGGCGGTTTCTTTCTCCACGGAAATCGCAATTAAGCATTACTTCATAGGGTGAGGACCTAGGATGCTATAATACTTTTTATTAATTATATTTTTTACATAATTTGTACCATTAAATCTCCTTCTTTCCATGAAAACAATATATGTACATATGTAATTGTATATGTATATGTTTGTTGCTTGTTTGTTTATCTTTGTATATTTTTTTGGATGTATGTAGATGTAAGTAGATAATTTATGTATTTATATTTACCTAACTATTAATGTGACAATAAATACTTTATATATCTAAACATAAATTCCAATGAGTTTACTACCAGTTGAGGCTCCCATGTTTGAGCTGCGTTTGCGGATATCCTCTCAATTTCTTTTGTTTTCCGCTTATTGTAAAAGATATGCAGCACGATAAGTATTCTTATAGTATTTATGCACCGGATAAAATACAAATAGATATATAGATAAGAGAAAAGTTCAAATGATTTATTATCTTGTTATTATCAATAATCTGGACAATATTTATTTTAAAAGGAAAGACACTATTTTTTATTTTATTTTGCATATACATAAAAAACCAATAATACCTCAATACATTCCACATATAATTCTTGCATTGCGGCAAGCAGGAAAACTGAACTGAACTAAAGTTAATTTTGATAATTGTATTGTAATGATTGATTTATTATCCTTCTCCAACTGTCGATGTTTTGACGTACCATCAATAATCGTTTTAACCAGTGCGAATATTCATGTGCGGAACAAAATATCGTTGTAATGAAATATTTCAAACCGGATTTGCTCGAGTAATAAATCATGCTTTTCGAACATTTTTGCTCGGAATTGAAATTTACTTCATATTCACATATGAACAAAAACTCTCATACCGGACTAAGATTTCTAATGATTTAGCTGACCGGTGGTATTCTGTTAATCAACTTTGTATTACTGAGATAATGGTAATCATAATATTCAAATTATAGTTAAGTCTGCATATAAAAAAATAATAAAACTGTCATACAAATAAAAATTTAAAATATTTCAATTATCAATTAAGTATAAATCTTCAGACGAAATACAATTGGTCATAACAATCAATATGTGAAATTATTATAATAATAGATTTTATTGTTTAAATTTCAATTATCAGAAATATCTTTGAATCACTTTTGTGCTTTGTAAGTTTATATCTCATTAAATTATAGCATTCATCATTAATTTATTTACCATATTGAATGTTTATATCGTATATATTTTATGAGAAGTCTAAGCAACTCATTTACATGTATTTTAGACATTTAATAGCATTAACAGAATTCAAATCAATATATTGCTTGATTTACACAAATGAATTATTAAATTGATTAAGTGTCTCTTAACATTGATTAATTAGCAGAATCATTGAATTATTATATCTAATTAGAATTTTATGAATACCGTTGAAAATTTCTCGCCAGAATTAAAAAGTGCTTTCTAAGAGGAAATAATTTTTGCTTGGCATCCTAGAAAATGTTAGTTTAAATCGAATTCAAGTTAAAAAAAATGAATTACACTAGTAATTAACACTATAAACTATACTAGTTTACTTCTAATTTCTTATTTTGTTTGGTTTAAATTCATCATGGAATATTACATTGTTATTAATCAACAACATATAATAATACGATGAAACATATATTCAATAACCTCTTGTTATTAAATAGAATTAAAAACGCTCAGAGCAAATTCTTGTGGTACGCAACCGAATTTTTGTAAAAATTGCCTCAGGCATTTAAGCAAATTATTTAATTCTACGAATAAAAAGCAAGAATCATTTAACTTGTCAATCAAACTGTGATTAATTCATAAATGCTACTTGAAACGTGTCAAAATGATTTGTTAATAAAATATTAGTAGAAAAAAAATAGTGATAGGTCATTCTCTGAACTTCGTGACAAATATGAAGTCTTCAGAGACAAAAGTTGTACTAAAACCATTTTTGATTTTAACTATTAGTTTCATATAGAAAACATAAAAACCAAGTCAGGATAGTTAGTTTTGAATAGTTATTTAATATCTCAAATAAATAAAACTCAATTTCAACAAGTCTTACTCGAAAATATTACTGATATTTTAAACTCCTTCTTCTCTACTAATATTATAAACTGTATTTAGTACATAGTCATATAAGTATCCCAAGAATTTATTTTAATGATACCAATTCTTTAATAGACCTAAAGCACTAAAATGATTTAACACCTTCATATAATCACACAAACTAATCATTACTCTGAGAAAGCAATAAAAGTATTATTATCAACGCTTATTTTAGTGTTCTGGTATTACAATTATTAGTAATACTATAATACATATTAGGAAATCAATAAAAATTTAGGTCGAAATATATGACAAGTGCTATAAACATAATTTGGCACACAAGATACATAGGAATGCACTGAAACCTTATCTAATACTTTGCAGCTTTTTATTATAAATTTATTCTGAAAACTATATAGGACTTTTTATTAATTTTTCTTTATAATTTTTTTCAAATTCGGCTATTAAACAGGTTTTGAGATTTTGTGAAAGCAATATATTAATTAATTAATTATTAATATAATAAACAATAATGAACGTAGAAACATTTACTATATTTGTAAAGTAAATGAATAAATGCACTTAAATGTACAATCGTAACATATTTAAGTAATTGAGGAAATTATGTAAAATTTAACACATTACTACAGAATCAGCACGAAATAAGTCCATGTGAGCCTCTGGGTTTAGGAAAAATTAATCATATGTGAATTGCAGTCATGAACTTTTCCAATAAACTCCTACAAATTTGAATTTATTTATGTATTATATGTTGGCACATCTTTTTATAATATCTTCTTGAGAAGATATAAAGATATAATGACTTTACTTAGTCATTATATTTTTACTAAGATTTAGGAATCATACCGGAGCTTGATTTTGTATGAGCTTAATTTTGATAATGTTCGTTATTCGAAATATTTGATTTGTATTTTCCAAACATCAAATAAGAAATCGAATACGTTTAATAATATAATTATATACAATGATCTTATAAAACCATTTTATACTGATATTTTTTTCTTTTTTTACTTTAATGATGCATTTAAAAAAAATCATTCAATAAAATGATTAAAAATCTTATGTTTCTCAATATCTGCGACGAGTGGTTGGTGGCTAGCTTCCATTCATGATGGAAATATAACGTTTTCTAGAATAACATAATATTGAGGTTATTATCGAGATTACGTGACTATTGAAAATATCACGCACATAATTTCGTTTTAGTATTAAGTGAATTTAATGACAATAAAATAGATGTAATGTGCACGCCGCTAGTTTGTAATTGCAGTTTGTAATCGTATACGTTTCGTGCATGTTGCAAATTGACAGATCCGCTTTATTAAATAGTTTCTGTAATTTCTTATCCTTATTAGGTAATAATAAAATAAATCTTGTGGCAAATAAACCTAGAATTATACTGCTCAAATAATTATGAAGTTTCTGCGTGCTTGATATTTATTTATTTTAGTTTTAAAATTGAATCATAGTCAATTCATTACGTATATATTTTAATCTCCGGCTGACTTAGTTGCTTTACGGCAGTAATACTTTTTAACCAACATTCTTACTCACCATTAGACTTCAACTAAATAACATTTGTTTTCTCATAATTATATATGTTTTACCCAATTTTTTCACTTTTTTCTCAATGATAACTATATTTATTCAGTTCTGAAACACTATTGTATATGCATTGACACACTCTAAAATGATTTATCAAAATTCGAATAGCCTTTTCGGAGCAGTTTAGTGACAACACACGTATTGTAGTTATATATATATATATATATAAATATATATACTAGATGTCCCGACAGACGTTGTCCTGTACGCACGTCTACAATTTAGGTTCCAAATTTTTTAATATTCTATCCTATACTTCTTAATATTCTATTTGTCCTTGCATTTTTAATCTTAGCATAAGCTATATACGTATTGGAAACTGCAGTTTTTGGATTAGTATAAAAAAATTAGGAAAAAAATAAATATATAAAAGAATAAAAGCAATAAAAGAACAATATCACCTTTAATATAATTTCCAACCAATATAATTGCTTCAATAATTTATATAATATTTAATAGTCTATAATTTTTATAATCGCGTGTTAGTTGCTTCTTGACAATTACAATTTCTAAATTACATTTTTCTTACTAATATATTTCCGATTGATAATAAGCCCATTTTGGACACAACGGTGTGACATGGCAATAGGAAAACTCTCACACTATTTTTTCCTGATTCGAGTTGGAGTGTTTATATAGCTCACGGACCTGCTCTAGGGCAGTATATATATATATATATATATATATATATATATATATATACATATACATAGAAAAATGTTTAAGTAGCTAGTTAGCCATTTGACTTTAACTTTCGTTATTATAGCACTTCAAAGAAATTAGTACAAATTACAAAGGAAAAAATGTTAAGTATACAGGAAAAAACATTGAGTATCTACTATAAGTATTTCAAAATCGTATTTCGTTTCCTGTCATAAACGTTTCTGTATGTATAGAACTGTCAGAAACGTTTTCCACGCGTATTTTGCTTTGCGTGCCTCATCAAGCAAGTAGTTTCAATCTTTAGTAAAGATTCTTAAAACAAGACTTTTAGAAAATCTACCGTATAAGTTGATAGAATTTTCTATATAACTTCTAATTATATGTTAGAAGTTTAAATATTTGTGTCATTGATCATTTAGTCGGACACAGAGTTTAAAAAATAATTTAAAATAATTTCTCTTTTATAAAATAGTTCTCTATAATAATTTTTCTAGTATAAAATAAACTGAATGGTTGAAACGCCCACATTTTAATCATTAAAGAATTTAAAAGTTATCCAACGATAACCTTACATTTAACTTCTATCTAATCAGAGTATGACAATAGAAATAATTTAATATCTGACACATTTAAAATTAATTTGAGGTTATATCAAAATTATTTATAAATAATACATAGAACTACATTATATATCATTGCCTACTTTTGTCCAGCTTTTGATTAATTATATTACTAATGCTTTTATAATTATATATCATGAAAATTATTTGTTCGATAATGAAAAATAATCTCTAACATAAGACCCACTAAAATTTGTTTTTTGAACATTTCAATTGATATTTATATATCATAATAGCTCTAAAATTATTACACTAATTTTGATTATTTAGAACTGTTTGTTACCTAGAATTACTTGTGTGCATCTGCAATAATCTTTGATAACTCATTTCAAATCATTATTTGAATTCTATTGAACCTCAAATATTTACTTAAATGAATAAAAATATAAGTAGAGGTCAATTTCTTTTATCTAAACCTAGACAATTTGTTAATTATGTATTAAAATATTCAATTTAATTATTATAATTGATAATATTAGACTGCTCCAAATTGTATAAAGAATTTTTATAATGGGTTATACTATCAAATTAAACCATTTTTTGTCTGTAGAAGACAAAAGTGTAAGTGTAAATAATAACTTCGAAAATATTAATACATCAAATCATTAAACCGTGTTTATAGCCAGGATTATGATACTATAAACTTCTCTATTGTCTTATTTATTGCCATTCCAAATACTAGATTTGTGCATTCAGAGCAACATTTATTATTCTGTATTTAGATTTGTGTATCTAATATCACGCCAACGCACTTCTCAAATCTAGTTCAACAATTTTGCCTATAGACCTGAAGAACGGTGAAATAAGCGCTTTTTGAATATTTTTATTTAAAACAAAAAACGATACTAAATCACTGTGATCGATAATTGAATCGTAAATCGATCGAAACATAAGCATGTTCGTATACTAAATCATATACACGCGTCTCTTATATTTGATTTATATTCTCTCAAATACCGACACGAAATCGTTGTAACGCACGTTTATTTGCAATATATAAATTCTGTAACATACCAAAACCTACTTACAGTGTTTATTTTGTTGGTAAATAAGTATATATAATTCGTGATACACGTTGCACCGATTTGGCTCCAAAGGGGTTTGTGGAGATAAAACTTTGAGCTTAACGCAACGTCAAAAATTTTTTTTTCATTACCATATGAATTTTCCATGTTTCCATTTTTTAAATACATTTAGTAATTACTTTATTACATTTTTCTACTTTAGCTATTAGAAGGCAAATCCAGATCTAGTTTTAATAATATTTTTTCCACAATTGTTTTTAGTATTTTTGACTTAACATTTATTGTTGCCCGAAAAAGCTATTTTTACATGGAAACCTAACTTTTTTATATTTCATTATAAGTGAAAATGGATATCTCTACTGCTTGATATCAGCCTCCACACAACTACAGCATCGCTTACGCATTTGGTGAAGCGACCACAATATTTTCTACTCTTGGAGATATAGATTAATTATATGTTCTCAACAAAATATATCTTGTTGAGTTCTGTGATATGATGATCATGCCATCACGTCAGTTTTTTTGAATACAAATTATACAATTTCTACAATATTTGTTTTTACTTGCTTTTTAGATTAGTATCTGATTATTTACTATAATATATTTAAAATAAGTTGATAAAATTATTTCTCTATACTCTTCATATTTTCATGTTAAAATCTTGTGCACGCAATAGTTTGTTTTTTATTCTGAATCTTCAATATCACTAATTTACCATCTTATTATTAGTTAATACATAGCTACATAAACAACCAATATATTCCTGATTTTCATATTATTTGTTTTAAGTGTTCTTTTCAGATTATTATGTATTTAGTCTCATTCGTATTTTGTGGATATATTTATTTATATAAATAAAAAAAACATTTTATTTAAAGTTATAAATATGTTCTGAATAATGTTCTGAACTTAAGAACGGAACAGATTCTTTTTTGAATATTTTCAAATAATTAGCTAATAAAGCTAAATTTTCATATAATTAGTTAATAATGAAGTATCAAATCAACTCATGGATTTTCGGATAAAATTTCTATAAATGATTATTTATGTTATTATTTTTAATTGATATATAGAAGAATATAAGAACAAATTTTTTGATTCCAACTTTTGCATCAAATAACTAGCTTTTATATATTGCTAGTGTAATGAAAATGCGCTGTATCAGTATTTGTAATTTTTTTAAATTTAATTTTTGAACAGCAATAGTTTTTTCTTAAGCTGTGCGGCTAATACATTTGTAAATTATTATTATTATATTATGTGTGCATAAGGTTTACTCAACTATAATCCCATATAACTACAATATTATCCAGTACATAAATTTTCACGTGTACATATAATCATCTTGAAAACAATTTATGTACTTCCATGAAGTAAAATTAGGTATGTCTTGTGGCTCCTAATAACTTCTGAAGTGAATATAATTTACTATAACCAGCAAAGTATATACAAGAGTCTATTGGCATTTAGCATTTATATGGACGTATTTATGTAATATTTAGGTGCACGATAAAGTACTAAGATAAAGCTTATTAGCAAGGCATGGTCTGATTGCACGATATTAAAGCTGTATATGTAATATAGAGCTATTGGATTGATATTTTAACTTGTCTTAAATGTTATTTAATGTTTTAGGTCTTAGAGCTACTTAACATTTTGTTTATAACTTACTTTGTTACATTACACACTTATGAAAGCGTATATGAATCATACTCATATTTGAAATAGAGTCGAATCAAGTAAACATTATCTTACAATAATAATAATGATAAATGATAGTATGCTCGAAGGCAGGTCCATGGTGTACAATTTAATATAATTTGTTAATTTTGTAATTTTCATTCTGAGTTTCAGGTTAAGAATCCCAATGAGTGACCCATCGCTGTGTTTATCATTTAGCCAACTTAATATTATTAAAAATTGGTTTTCAGATAATTCAAATACAATTATCTTATTATTGTTTCATATGTTGAATATAATTATAAGCTTCTAATGAAGTTATTTTTTTTCTTTGTGTAAAGTTTAGGATAAACTCAGATAAAGTTCAAGTTAATGTTGATTACTATATGTCCTTACTATAGTTAAGTCGTAACAATTTTTTTTTTTCATTTTTGTCATATGAATATATAAGTATTGATTGATAATAAAATATTTTTAAAATTATCTGAAGAGTCATAATAGATTACCCAGGGATGATTAGCCTCAAAACAAATAACTTTATTGAACACAATTATTTGATATTGATGAATGATACATAATTTTCAAGATACCAATTTCCATCAGTAATATATGCAAATTATTGATCTTAATTGAGACAGAACTAATTATAAAAGCTCTTTTGAGTCTGTAATACTACAATTATTTTAATTTGACTTTGTGATTAAGATGGCTTTGTTTATGATTAACATGATTAACTTTTAGTAATATTTTTATTATTTTTAGTATCAGCATTATCCATTATTATAATAAACTTTTTAATTACATGATTGTAAATATTGTTCATTAATTGAGTTTTTATTACCTTTTGATTTTATATTATTTTTGAATATTTCATATAAATTCTTTTTTAGTGTGCACATTGCATTTATATTTCGTCGTAATACGACAGTCAATATATAGTATTTTTATTTTTATCATATTGACTAATAAATTTTACTAAAAAACGTTTATAAGTTAATTAATAAGCTTGTAATTAATAATTATAAAGTTTATAAGTTAATTAACAAGCTGGTATATTAATTTAAAAGAAAACTGGGCGTAAGTGGAATTGTAGATAACGGAAGCTTGCATTATCTTCCTGATACGTGTAGTAAATTCACCTAATCAATAACAATTGAGAGTTAGTAACGTCTAAAATTGTGTCAATTAAATTGAAAAGAATTTATAATGACCTTAAACTTACAGAAAATATAAAGGTAGAAAATGGGGGTTTCTTTCGAAAACACTTTGACTTCAGGAAGTCAGAGGTTTGTGATACAATAAAATTGCTATTCTTTGACTGATATGATACCAGCTTATATAATTACAATTAATTGCATATTAATCAATAATTAAATGTTGCAAATCAACAATACATAGTTGCAAGCGTATTATTTAGATACAATAGGTTAGTTATTAAAAATCTATCTAACATTCAAATCTAACATTCATTCATAGAATAAATTCATATATAATATTATAAATTTATTTTTTGAAAATCTAATTTATAATATTATTTTAACTCATTAATAGAATAAATGACAAATAATTTAACTTTATAGATATTTATAAGATATTTATAATTCTTTACACTAGTGTAAACGTATTTTCCATGATTAAGGTTAAGATTAAGCTCACAAACTAAACGTGAGTTCGCACCCCGCTCTAGGCAACCTGACATCGTGCAGTAGCGATGTCCATTTTTACTTGAAAATATAGATTCAAAATGTGATTCCAATTGAAAGTAACCCATTTCTAGTGTTAAGTCTTTACGTCTCTATTAACACACATTGATCTCTTATTCTCTTAGTAACTCCAATAACTCTGAATTACACTAGTGGCCTCTATATATGTATTCACTACTATTACTAATAATTTTTCGTTATTATCTATACATCATACGATAGAACATTGCCATCTATTCATTTATTCGGTGCTAATATTTATAGGTACTGAAATTTTTTGACCGTAATGAAATAATTCGAGTAAATCATTTACTAGCTCCTAAGCCTAATCTACGATTTAGAAATTGAAAAAGTTAACTTCGCGGAAAACGGGGCTGCATGCGTGATCTTAAGATTTATCACGCTTATCCTGTTTCTTGGGAGATTAGCTTAGCTTGGTTTTAATTCGCAATTCGCACACGACGCGTTCGGATTTGTCAAGGAAATTGCACAAACGCTGCAAGATCGGCTTGCGCAATGAAACGTTACTCTAGCAGGTACGCGCGTCCGATTGCCACCATGCAATTTATGCAATTATTTGCAAATATCGAATATTTATGGATTAAATATTTGATGTGGATATCGATTTATTGATATTTACTTGTGTGGTATTTGTAGGCGTTTCGGCAGTTGTCGATGTAAATTATATATCTGTTGGGTGTGCATTAGAGCGGGTCGATTTGTATGGGTTAAAAAAGTCATGGCACATATGATTTTCAGATACTAGGGATCAGAATAAGATACTTTGCTGCAGAAACCATACCTCAAAAATAAATTCTGATATCTCATGCATTGACCCAAATATGAGGATAATAATTTGAAAAATTCCATTTTGACCCAAAATTTAGGGTTATAATTCAAAAAATTCCATTTTGACTCACTTAGAGTGCCCCAATCCCGTCCGAATGTATGACAAACCTCTACTAATTTTGGAAGGCCGATCCACCCATGCTCGTGTCGAGTTTTTCAAAATTTAACTCTTATCTTTGGGTAAATGCACGGGACATTAGAATTTATTTTAGAGGTATGTTTTTTTCAGCAAAGTATCTTATTTTGATTCTTAGAATCCGAAAATCATATGTGCCTAAGTGACCTTTAAATCAACCCGTCCTTAGTTTTTTTCGTACTTCTATTGAACTTAATTTCTACTTTAGTAAGTGTAAGATATATCATTCGTTTAGTTTAGATCATTTCTTATAATGTAAAGATACAGATTTAGAACGTTAGATTTTTAATTTGTTCGATTAATTAACTTCCCGTAGGGTAAGTTATAGTGATAGCAAAATAATCAATTTTTTTTGCAAAAAAAGTTTTCGAACATTTTCGCATCCTTTAGAGAAAATTGATGAAGAAATTGAAAATTTTTATATCTCTTTCTTCTCTGATATTGTTTCTCTTTCATATCTCACATATCTCTCGTCTGGATCATGTTTTGTAATATCATGGTATAAATTTAGAAACAAATTTGGTATTATCATTCTTTTTACGATTTAATCGGTGTTTTATGTAATGTTGTAAAAGTTCAATATTTCATCTTGTAGGTATACTATTTTTGGTAAAAAATTATTTCATTATTCTATAACTGTTAATTTATATGTCAAACATCAATTTTTTTACAATAGCGTGTAAAGGAATTAATGGACCAATATGCACCATTCTTAACAGTTTTTTTTAAATATTAGAAATTGAGAAACAAGAATTATTAACCATTTTCAACTCTGAATCCATATCACTATCGGCATAATACATATTATTAATGAAAATTTAAACTGTTAATAGTAAAAAACTTGAGTGATTGTGAAATATTAAATGCTGAATACATTGAAGAATAATGAAATAAATTATATATATATATATATATATATATATATATATATATAATATATATATATATATATATACATATGTATATACATATGTCTGTATGTATATATATTATATTATTTGTATATGTTTTTTGTCCATTTCTGATGAGCGATTCTAATTTGCAGCGGCAATAGTTTTTCCAAAAGATCATAATTACTTAATGATTAAAATTTCATAATTATAATATATGATGACATTTGATCTCTACTAATTTATTACCCATTTATCTTTGTTGCTTAAAGTGAATAAGCTGTTTTTCTCATAAAGCTGGTCAATGATGTTACATAAATCGAATAAGATCATAGGATTATTTATGTTTTGCGGTATATTTTAATCAATTATATATTGAATTTTATTATGGTTATATTTGTAATATTTAATTTGTATTCAATATGAGTTTGAAATATTTTTCTATTAAGTAATATACCTATTTAACTTCTGAAATAAACTTCATAATTAAATTTTAAATGTCGAAATCTAATTAGTATTTGAAACCTCAACCCACTAACAATTACATGATGAATACACGTAAATTAAAATAAATCTTTAATTTTATAATATATTAAATCATTTAAATTTATATTTTTTACTGTGGCCTGAAATGATCGATGTATTCAAATATTATAATATATTGTATTACATTCATTTTAATTTAATCAATCATAAAATAGTTTAATTTTAAAGCGTTTTTAGTAAACTTTATTTAAACGCAGTTTACTTCTTTACTGTGAGAAAAAATGGTTTTTATACTAAAATTCTAAAAAGTAAGTACTTAAAAATCGTATATTTTAATTACAATATTTATCATTCTTGATTCAAGAATTTCATGTAGTTATGTAATTTTATCAACGAGTATTTATGATTTTGCATAGGTATATAAAATGAGTTAGGTCATGATTTAATCATATAAATTGGACCATATAAATTGTTTTATCTTGAAGTACATAGAAAACATTTCCAAAGTTATTGTACAACCTTTTTTTAAATATAAAAAAAACTAGGTCTAATTTTGCTCTACAAATTTTATTATGAGAACACAAGGTATAGTGTTACAGAACAAGGTTTTTATTATTTTTATGGTGGCCGCTATTCATATTGTTTCAATTATCAAAAATATATTTAATTCTCACATAAAGTACTGGTAAATGTAGAATGCTAATTAAAATTTTAGTTTCGAATAGAATCTACGAAAACAGTCAACTTTTCGCCATTGTTACAATTTCTCATGTTCTCTAAGTCTTTAAAAGTTTCCTGTTGGGTCATTTCAATGAGCACATGATTTATTACCGCTCTAGGTTCTAGGACATGAAATATGAAGATGAATGCACGTTAGTCTATAAGCAGATGCAATTCAAATGCGAAAATTGATTTGAAATTGATACCTCCGAGGCAGATTACATACAACCGTTTCTTTGAAACAGTGACGGGTTGAGGTATTACTGAGGAAAAACCCTGTATATCGACTCGATATTTATAAATTATTTGATGTAAAGAAAAATATTTATTTGCATTGATTGTTTATTTTAATTGAATCGATTTTTAGGTAAGAAAAACAACAAAGTTTACACTAAATTTTTGAAAATATTGATTCATCGTTTACGAGACCTGAAGCTTGATACTTGCTTACGTGATGCAAAAAGAATTTTACTATTTGAAAAATATGTTGTAAATTATATTTATTTATCATTTTGAAAAAATGTGATATCAACGAACTAATTTATATTTATAGTATCATATTTCCGACAGTAAAATGCTTAATAAACTATAATATTTTTTATTACTTTATTGATAACATAACTCAGAATCAAAGCATATCATCAAAATTAGTAGAAATCTTTGAAGATTTCTGTCACATCAAAGAAATAATGAGGAACTAAGACTGATCTGCATTAAATTATTGGTTTTGTTAGAATATAGTATTTTAATTAAGTTAGTGAAGTTGAAGTTGAAGGCTTATTGCATTGTCAATAAATAGTATTTGTTGACATGCAAATTTGTCTATTGTCATTTTAAATTACTGGGGAATTCACTTGAGATTTTTTTATATTGTCATGTAATCTTTGGCAAAAGAATATTTCATATTCTACATTTATAGTATTATATTTCTGATATGAAAATGCTTAAAATTCTATCATATTTTTTATAACTTCATAACTCAAAATCATAGCATATCATCAATATTAGTAGAAATCTTTGAAGATTTCTGCCATTTAAAAAAAACAATAAAGAACAAGGATTAATCTGCACTATTTTTTAGTTGTTTTAAGAGTATGGTTTTCTGAATTAGTTAGTAAATTTTTTATTGAAAAGATTAGATTTTATTTACAAGATATTGCAGAGCTAGTAAATAATATTCATTTATATGCAAAATCTGCCTTTTGACGTTTCGAATTTTTAAGGAATTTACTTATGCAATTATATACACTTAATTAAATGTGCAGTTTTTGCAAAAAAATAATTCATCACTTTGATGGCATCCAAACATTAAGTGGCTCTATATTATTTTTTATCGGTTTTGTATTATTGATAAAGAAGTGAATTTATCTAAGAACTAGAGCTGGATTAACACATCTTTCGCCATCAACTTTATCAGGCATATATTGTATGTCTGATTGGAGGAAGCAAAAAAAAGGTTTAATATAGAGCCATATTAGTGTGACATTAAAAATTGTGCTTCTACAAGTTCTGGAAAATAAAATTTTTCTTTGATATATTCAGTTCTCTAGAGACATTTTTAACTAAATTACCTAATAAAGTTACCATGGTCCATGTTAAAACTTTTCTGATAATATCGTGGTGATTACCGTGTTAAATTAATAATTTTCAGCTCAATTGTATAGTTGTTCATGTATGTGTACATGTGTATTTAATCACAATAGTTCATAGGTTGCTGTTTATTTGGATTGCTAATTAACCCTTTGCACTCGGATGCTGCCGTATACATATAAATCTCGCAATTCGCGAGTGGAAATTGTTAAAATATTTATTTAAAAAAAATTGACAGACAACAAAACTGCCAAAATATTAATAATTTATGTCTGGAATGTTTTTTTCCGAAATATTTTTGGATTATTAATTTTCCTCCGTCACTGGATTAAAATTACTCCGGTACCGTGTAAGCGTTGCAATGCGTTCGCACAAAATTAAAAACTATATTTGTTGTCATTGCACGGAACAGATTCCTTTGAATCTCCATCAAATGTCATACGAATTAAATATAATCGATATATAAGAAACCTGACTCAAACGATAGTTATATATTTTTTTCAAGGTGTGTCCAGAAACGTTGATGCATAACTGTTGCCTTTACGATGATGGAGTAAACATTATAGGATTTGTGTATTAGAGTTGACATTTGTATCTAAAATGCTTGGAAGAAAGATATTATGAGTTGTAAGGTTTTGCTGTAAAAAGATATTGTAATATTACTATAAAACGCAAATAACAATTTCTGTTTATTAATATTTATTTATTCAATTTATTAATTTGAATTTATTTGGTCTTCTGTTTATAAATTAGCTGCATGATTCATTTTTTTGTGTAAAATTGCATTTTTTAACTTAATTTAGATAAAATCTACCATTCACCATTTTTTATTGTTCACACCTTGCCAAAGTAAATTTCAGGTGGTTCTTTCTATCCCACCTACATATAAGCTTTTATAGAAGTTAAATAAAAAAACTGTTGAATCTAATTTAAACTGTTGAATCTAATTTAACACCCTATAAAACAATTTAAAAATGTACACTTTCGTTATGAATTTTATTTCATTCACTTCAAAATAATTCAATAATAATTTATTGAGATAATGGTGGTAGAATGTTTTTCACTCTACACATATATCTAAATATTTAATATTTATTTGCTATATCATATATATTATTGCCAAAATTTAATTAAGATATAATTTAGTGCATTAATAAAAGGTGAACCACTGGGTTTTGCTTTTAAAATTCTATGTTATTTGTCAAATTAATTATTAAATGTCTTTACTTTTACTATTTAGACAGATTGTAATTTATAAAAAAATAATAAAAAAAATCATATTATACAGTTACCTTAATAATCTATATTAGAATCTAAATTTAATTATATTATAATTATAATTATACTATTGAAACTACTATATACTAATTTTACCTTCTCAAAAATAATAACTATATGGATATGCATTAAAATTGTAAGATGTGTTAATATTCAATAAATTGATCATAAGTTTAAAACTAATATATGCAAACAAAAGATTAGTAATTGATTTGTTTCAGTATTGATGTTCTAATATGTAATATTTTTACATGTTTTAGTTTAAAAAATAAAAGCTGCTTATTTTAATTTAAACTCTATGCAACTTTCAAACTGCAAAATGATACATTTGTTGTCAATAATATTGAAATAAGTTGTTTAAAGCTGAAGTGTGTTTGAAATTTTTACAAGTAATTTAATTTTCAGTTAACCTTTTTTGTCATATTTACATAATTCACATATTAAAAAATTTTAAAAAGTGGATATCAAGTAACAAAATGAGGTCTAGAAATAATGCATGCTTTTTGACTTTTATTATTATTTAAAAAATGTTTTTATGCAGACATGCATAATTTTCTTAAATCATCATTTTTTCATGATTTTCATAATTTATTAGTTAAAAAATAATGTATAACAAGTATAGGTTGAGTTAGCAGAGTTGTTTACATCTTCTATAATTTATATCTTCTATATTCAGAAATTGATGAATTTGTGTTAACTTGCATAATTTACCAATTCACAAGTATTTGCATTAACTTTAATAGCAGACAAGTATGGAAGATATGAAAGTCATCCTATTATTTTTATTGTTTCTTAGAAACTTTTTGTTTCAAAAACTTATTTCTTTCTTCGGATCGTAAATTTTGAATTTTGCTCGCGGCCAGCATACCAGAAAAGAAAGTAAGAACGGCGTACATAGAGTTTGGGCGTCGTTCTCAAATTATAATAGATTTCAGACTTATCGGCAATATAATAATAAACAATTACTAAATCAATAGCTTTAGGTGCAATCAAGAGATTGCCTAAGATTTCGCGCCCGCAGGACACTTCACAGTAGCAACTCTGAAGCCATTATCGTTAATTATTTTATTTTCGAATTTTAATCAACGTACTTCATATTTTATTGCGTGTTACACGTTTTAATAATTATTATGTTACCAATTCTGATTCATTTCGTAACGCTCGATATAAAATCAAAGACCCAAGGCGCTATACAGGTGTTATAAATGAAGATTTTTTTACCGGCTTCTTTGTTAATGAATAGACTGTGAAAAAAAATCGACGATGGTAATGTATTTCAGTTTATTGTATGGACAGATAAAAGTTACGATAGTTTTGTTATGTGAATGAAGTCATAAATTTTAACGATCTTTTGTTTTATAGCCATGTCCAGTCTAAATATCTATACTGATTATATAAAGCAAAAACGATAAGTTTCACTTATTAAAAGATTACTTTGCAAAATAATGGAACCAAGTCTATTAAATTGTTGCAGAATATTTTCATTAATTTTTAATCGATGGAAATTCAAATCGATTTTTTTTAATTTTTGCAAAGCTCACAAAACTTTAAGATCTGTTTATAGTGACAAAGCTTTAAAAAACGGCGTATAAAAATTGGTTTGCATAATTTCGTTCTGATAATTTTTCACTCAATGATATTAGTCGGTCTGGTTGTTCAGTTGAAGTTGAATAAAATGAATGTGTACTTAGAACTGTTACCACCAACCGAACGATCAATTCTAATGACTACATAAACAACTGACAAAATTAAATATTGCAGTTAAAAAAACGGCTTAAATTGACAAATCGAAACCGAGAATTTCCGATTCCATTACTGACATCACATATTTTAGGCCACTGAGCAAAAATTATTGGAGCTTAATTGGGATGTTTTGCCACATCCACCATATAGTCCTGACTTCACACCATATGAGTACTTTTAGTTAAGATCCTTACGAAACTCCTTGGATTTTTAAAAATCATGAATTATGATCGTGTTTTGATTCAATTTTTTACAAACCAGAATTTTTATTAAAATGGGATAGTCATGCTGCCCGAAGTCAGCGATCGAAGTGGACAATGCATTTCAGAATAAAGTTACGTAGTTTCATGAAAAATAATGCCTTTGAATTTTTTACCAAAATTTTGCACTTTCTCAGTTTCTTACCTAATATATTGGCTGTGAAACTCTCCATGCCATAGCGTTCTAGTAAAAAAAATTATATAAATATCTAATATTTTTATATTATTCAGTTTACTTTTAATAGAGATAACTGTTTCTAAATAACTATAACGTTTTGACTTAATCACCATAATAAGAGTATAATAGCTATATTTTGTTCAAGGAAAATGGTTATTATTATTTTATTAAATTTAATTTAGTGTAATTGTCTTCTAAAATTGATATCGGCTCATGGGGTAAGGGTGGAACATTTTGGCCATGATCAATGCATTTGTTTTGAGACTATTTTTGGTGTCTTTCTACTTTATATATAGATGTATATGTGTGATGCATTTATACATATGTGTATACAGTATATTCGATCGACCTAAAACTATCTTAATTATCGCATTAAATTTTGAAGATAGTTCTTTGAAACCTGCAACAGCGTATGAGAGCCTAATAATACACACGTATAACTTATATATCAAAATCAATTCCGAACCTACTTTGTGCTAGCAATATGCGGCAGTAAATAAATCAAATTTGTACAATTTTGACGTTAAGCGAGCAAATAATTAATTGTTGATTTCGAGAGCGTTCCACATTCTGAATCGCTTTAGTTCAATTAAAGCTTCGTGCAGGAAGAAACCTGCTCTCCACCCATTTCGGATCAGTACTAGTACAAAACGAGAATTGCCTTAGCCTTGATTATTATTGCCATCGAACACATATTTCATGTCAATTGGCGAGCGATTATGACCAAAGCAAATAGACTACGAATTTCTCTGCAATTGTATTGCAATCCTATGAAATCGTACGAAATCTCATTTCAATATCAAAACTCCCAGATGGCATAATGATTAATGGCAACCTGGTCTAATCCGAGAAAACACGTCGTGATCTTTTGGTGAAGAACGTTCTTGCAAAATTGTACATGTTTCATGCTGCACAACAATTTTGAAATAATTTAGAAGTATGAATCTACTGGGAATTAAAATGATTTTTCAAAGTAGTTGTTCTGAGAGAATATTATAGCACGGGTGTTTCTAGTAATGAAGTAATTTTTATTAAATAAGTTAAATGAAAAAGTGCGTTAGTGTTGAGTTCATCAAACTGCTAAATTACTTGCTAGTTGACTAAAATTGAAATATGTAGTTCACTATCAAATAGATTTTCATTTTTATTACTCACTGCATTAAAATATATGTTAGTTCAATAAAAATTTGTCAATCGAAAACAATTAAATTACATATGCTTTGAACAAATATTTCATACCAGATAATACAGATTTTTTATATGAGAAGAGAACATAGTTATGGAAATTAAAGAAAATGTTAATACCGTTGATGGTAGCTGTTTTTGTGGTGGTCTTTTTTAAATAAAATAGATTTATATATTGTAAAAATATAATGAAATTAATAAATTAATAAAACGAGTAATTAACCGGAATACTCTTTATGGTATCATTATGCCCTCTGTAGTGATAATCTGAAAAAAAAATCATACAATTTCGGTAAGTATCTAAAATATGATGATGCTTCTTCTAACAATAAGAAATGTTGTATGTTTTTGTAGTTTGAGTTTAATCATAATATATATTATTATAACAATTAATTAAAATTATCCAAATGCATTATAGAATATTACTCAAAGGGAACGTGTACTATTACATTACTTACTATGTAATGTGTAATACATTACAGAATGTTGAGTACAACATAGTAACGTTTATAAATTAATTACAGAAGTAGCAAGTACATATTTACTCTACTCAAATGATTCAGATCGTTAAATTTCTTGTTCATCCATTTATTTTAGTGTCCTATTATGTTTAATGAATTTATGCCGAGCAACATATTATTTCGAAATTAAGATTTTTACTTGCTTTAATATTAATTGATTTTTCAGAATTTTGTTTTAAAATAATAGTATTGATATAAAATTACATATAATAAATACAAGACTTTGAATGTCTAATATACCGATTTTGTATGTCATTGCTCATTTGCACGTTTTTAGACAATTTTATTACAGGTGGGATTGAAATTAACATTCTAAGAGAGTAAGAATGTTTCACCTACAAAAATAGAAAATCACTTCCATGAGCAAATTTATAATTTGAAAAATCTTAATAGAAACTAGGATTCTTGAGTTGACATTTTTTTATGAACTATCGATTAAACATATATTAATAAATAAAAAAGTGATTATTAATTGTCAACAAATTTTGCTACTGATGCAAGTACCTACACATTTCCATTCATTGATAAAAAATGAGTCTTTTGAGAAAAAAAAGAAATGAGATAAGCTCAAGAAGCAAAGACAAAAATTATCATACTAACAAAAAGGAAATTTATTAAGTGGAAAATATGAGTAATTTTGTTGATTTTGTTTATTACTAAGTAAGTTGTAAGGTATTTTCAATTTCAAACAATTACACACATAAGCCCTGCAGGTAAAACATACTTAGTATAACAAATCGTTATTATTTCTCGGAAGAATTGCAAAGATAATGCCAGCTACCTGTATATCTTATCACCTATTGCAATCTTCAAACAATCGACGAAGCAAAGTGATTAACATTAATAATCATAGTCGTAATTTCCGCCCATAAGTCAATATTTCTATGTAGTTCAATTTAATGAGACCTATGAGGAAACATAAACATTTGTAATAGACTTATAAAGTATCATCTATTGATATATTATTTATTTTGGTACTAAATCAAGTTTCCGATTTATATCCTGCCTTAAGAATAATTTATTTATTGATTTGTTAGATAAAGAGATGATAAATTTGCTTTATTCTGATATTATTAATGAGCATAATCCATATAACAATGTTTGTGTTATATTACATATAATATATGTCATATTTGAAAATTGACTTCAACTTGGTTGATTAAGAGTTTTTGTATTATAAGATTTACTGGATATGATGATATAATAAACTATAAAATTATGTATCAATATTATGGTTTACAAAATCATTAAATAATAATAATAATATCACAAAATAATATATCACAAATATGAGAATTTGAATAAATACTTTGAATTCAATAACAAAAAATACAAATTTTAGATAGATTTATCTTAGTTATATGTTGCTAATAAATAAATTTGCTAAAAAAGATAAAACAATATTATGGTTCTCAAACATTAAAAACAAATTGAATAACCACAATCATTAAATAATCATACTGATATAATGATCAAATAATTGTTCAAATTAATATAAAAATCCAATTGTTATAATAATTCAAAATCAAAGGGTCACCAATGTGATTTACTTGAAGTTTTTATCTCAGCATAACAGAAATACATTGTTATTTCTATGAGCTCTATTACTGACTAAGAAATATAGTCAGTTTTTATACAAATTTTGAATAATCTATATAAAATGTGGTCTATGTATTTTTTTATATTATGACCAGTATTAATATTTTTCTTATTTATCACAGGAAGAAGAGCAATGCGTTGTTTATGGTGTAATTCTTGGATGCAAAGGGCTGATGCTTGATGCCAACTGTAAGTTAATTTTGAATTAAATCATTAATTATGACAAATGTTTATATGGGTATCTAATTGATAAAATGATTCATAAATCGATTCCTAATTATTTTAAATCATTCTGGTAAATCTTGTCATGCTTAGTTTTAAATGGAACGTTGCCGAATATGTACCTATAGGTACTTGGATTTTGCATTAAGATTTGCGTTGGTTCACCCCATCTTACATAGTAGATCTTTCTACGAAACAACTCTAATTGAAATAATTGGGAAACTTTGATATAATATTTGCAGACCTACAATTTGTATGCGCACATATGACACGCATTCTGTATCAAACGCTATTTGCAACGGTCTTATGGTATCATATAGAAAATGTTATGAAAACAGGTTATCATGGGACAATTATAAGTTTGACATGTATTGACTCTTACTCCTTCGAGCTGGTCATGTATTAAAAACGATATTAACTGGCATTTCATGTCTTTTCCTATCAGTGGCGCCCCTTGGCGATACGGACCTGCCATTCTTTCATCAAAATAATATTATTTCTTAATGGCTATAGTCGTTAGACTAATACAGAACCAGTATACAAAACCAGAAATCAAATCTTTGAAGAAGCTATTTCATTATATAATAAATACAGCAAAATTTATAATATATGTACAACTCAGTTGTTCATTGCGTTTCACGTCACACATCTATTTCATTTAATTTGAGAGATGCATAATAGATTTGAGTAGATCGAGTGAGATTATTACTGTAGTTTGATATTAAGTATACGTGAGTAAATATCAATGCAAATTTGTCTTTTTATCGTTCGCAAAATTCATAAGACATAACTTCAGTTCTTTATTGCGTTTCATATCACACATCTATTTAATTGATTTTCGGAGAGGCATAATGGTATGGAATATATTGAATATGACTATTACTGAAGTTTCAGACATATAGTGGAAAATTGATGTATATGTGAGTGAATATGAATGCAAATTTTGATTTCTTCGTCGATTTTTTGACACCGGTTTCAATGATTCTAAAAGATAATCATTTCATAAAAGGTCCAAAACCGATTCTGAAGTTCACAAATCAATCAAAAGACATCAGTTGGTAATTGTGCTGAATAAATGAAGGTGATGAACATCCAGTTTCTTAAAAAGCATTGTGAAAATTTTGAAAAGTGCAACGAAAAATGTTGCTTACCAGTGTAGTTTTTATTTTAAAGAATGATCTTATTTTCGTCTTTTATCCATAAGCAAGTTGGTAATAAGAATACATATTATTTTAGGCTTTGATTTTATTCAAAATAAGTAGCAATAGTTAAGATATTCTATATGTTAATAATCAATATATTTAGTAACTAAACAACGTCTGATTCTGAAATAAAGGTATCTGAAATGACACCTACAAACACTAAATATATGGGCCGATTCTGCTGCAAATTAGACTAATGTTATAGCAAGGCTATGTTGCGTTCCAGTTTTCATACACAATCGTACTGTACTGTCAAAATGCAATTTCACTCATATGTTATCAAGCTCTTAAATATTGTCAATTTAGCTCATAGGAATTTTTATGTATTTCTGATTGCTAAATAAAACAGAGTTAAAAAAAAGTTATCAAGCCATATCTCAAAAATCGTGTTGCAATGTCTAGGCTAGGTTTTCTATCTAAAACGCTATGCAACCACATAGTATTTTGACAAATTTTAGTACACTTTATATAGCATAGCCTTACCATAATGTTGGCCTATTTTACGCAGAATCGGTTCCTTTATCTTCATAATATCTTCTAGTCGATATTAGGCAGGTCTAAATTTTATGTACAATGATGAATTATTTTATTGATTTAAACCTGTAAAAATAGCAATAAAAGTAGGTTTAAAGAAAAAGAATAAACAAAAAATTAAAAACGATATTTCATAAAAAAGAATATACTCATGCAAAGATCAAATCGATCAACCTTTACAGATACAGATTTTGTAATAAAATAGTTACTGAGATCGATTGAGTAAATTTTGCAGTATGAGGCTAATTCTCTGAAAATTATAGCTTACATAGTGAGGAATTCAAAAATTAAGTTTATTTTTATTTCGGTGACCGTGGGCGTTTTCCAATCCTCCCCAAGCCGCCACTGATTTATTAAAATTTTATCTAGGTTAGGTAGGCACTTGCCCGGCGTACATGTGATTTTTGATTAACATACCACAGGACAGCGCTGTTTAATTATCAATGTAATCATTGTGCAGGATATATGTGGGGCGAATGGGTTATTTATATGTCTTTCAGTCGCATTTAAATTTTATTTGAACGCTTGTAATTGTAATAACCTATGTGAGGGGGCGCTCAAGCTTTGAGTCGCTTTTCTGAGAGGAGAGAGGCTGTGACTCGTGCTTTGATCGAATAATAATTGAATTATTCTAGTATCAAACGAATTCTCAATAAGTTTACTGCTACTTGCTATGGGTAATGCAACATTTTTTAAATTTTCATAATTATCTTATGTAAGGAAACTTCAAGCTTGCTGCAGCTTTTCTGAAGCAAAGCGAAGCTATGTCTTGTGCTTTGATCACCTTAGTGTTGAATTATTATAATATTATAGGAATTAATCATCATTAAAAATTTTATAGTTTTTTGTAGTGTAAAGTGCACATTTTGTTTAATATCTATAGAATTAACCTACATGATGAAGCACTAGAGCTGAATTATTCTTCTATTAAAAAAATTTCAATAATTTTACTTTTTGGCTTAAGCAATACATAATTTCTCTAAATTCATTGAATGTATACAATATCTATAAAGAGTACGTTTTTAAAACATCTAAACACATGTTGTAATAAATATAATGGTTATGATAAATCGATGCAATAAATACAAACGAAATCTTGGTGCTAGCAAAATTTAAAAAACTCGTTTGAAAATTTATATTTGCTGGGTACTTATAATACTTCAATAGATTGATTGATTTAACGATTTAATTTTAATGATCCATTTAACTTTTTTTAATCAATTAGAATTATACTAGAATAAGTTCTATTCCTAAATGGAATAGATACTTCAATATTTTTGTACCGCCTGGTATCTTTGTTTTAAGTGACAGAATATTCAAAGAAAAATCGTTGTGAAATTGTTTTCAAATAAACTAGCTCATATACATTTATAACAATTTAAAACAACCAACATTTTTATATCATATTTATTTTATATGGCTTAAATATTATTCACTAAACTTTGTTATTCAAATATTTAAGTATCTTATTATAAAGTAAAGGAAATATTATAATATTTTAGAAAATTTTCATGATTCTATTTATTGTCTTACTCAATACATAGGTTTTCTAAATGTAAAAAATCAAAATATCCCAAATCTATGAAATTTTGAGTACAAATATGAAAAAAAAATGAACAAATATATGTCTGTTTGAATATCCAAAGTTTATTCGCCAAAAAATATGATCTGATGGAGGGCTTATAATACTTCAACAGAATTTGTTCTTCCAAGATTTCTTTATTAATTTGAATTATACTCGTATAATAAGTTCTATTCCTGAATAGAATAAGTACTCTAATAGTATTGCACTAACTTGTATTTTTGACTTAAACATTTATGTATAATTATTTATTATTTCAATAAAAAGCATGTAAATAAACAAAAGCTTGTTGGCTTTCATAACAATTTATAACTACAACCGGTTTATCCAAATATAGATAACATTTAATTATGAATTTGAAATGTGCTTTTTTAAATAAATTAGCTCATCTGCCTTCATGACAAATTTTAACAGCCAACAATTTTCACATATGACAAGACACTTTTATCAAGCCATGTGTGGCATCAGTCTATAATTTTGATTCTTGTAACTCCAACACAACAATTCAAGCAAATTCCGGTGCCAGATTCAAATAATTGAATTATATTTTTTACATTTTACATTCGTATTCATAAAAAATTTGAATCAGCTAATAATGAGATTAGAAGCGTACAACAACGGAAGCTCCGAAGTGATGGAAAATTTTCAGCGCCAGTACTTTTCCTTAAGCAGATAAATAAATATAAGTAAGCAAGGATTACTCATGTGATTATAGAGCAATGAAATTGAATTATTATCGTACTTACAATGATCAGATATATAGAATGAAATTCATAATTTTACTTCCCATATTGAGTTCATATAAATGCATTCGGTTGAATTCTTGTTTCGCAAGTCGCAAAGAAATAAAAATAGGAACAGGTTTAGAATGAATAGCATTCACTGAATGCGTGGGAGAATATATTATCATTTTGTTAATGTCAACCACCGGAATTAAATCGTGTTACTCTTAATGCAGCTGAAAATCTCTTTTATTATTTGTATATAAATTTTAAACCATATTATAGAGCTTATTTTGTATATAGCCGATTTTTCTTGAAATTTTAATTTCACCAATTTTATCTACTTACTCTTACAGATATAAATCTGTAGTACTACTGTATCTGTTTTTATATCATAGTATGGACATACGAAATACATTATTTATCATGAATTTTAAAATATGATAAATAAATATTTCATTGATTAGTATGATCATATTCTTCAATTTAAAAAATCGCAATACTCTATCCACTTGCAATGATTATTTTATTGGAATTATCATTTAGATTGTTTTTCCAACATTTCTATCAAAAAATTTTATTATATACATGGAAAATATCTTCAGTATAGAGATGCAAATATGAGACTACTTTTTGCGATAGAGACATACATAATAGTATAAATTCTTTACGTCATTGTTGATCGATTCTGATATTTAGAAAAAATCGATTACTAACGTTGGTTAGTTTTGGAAAATTGCAATCCTTTTGCGAAGTTCTTAATTTTTTGTCATTCATTTTGAAATTCATATTCAGTTTCACATGAAATATATTACAAAAATTATTCTGTAATTAAATTTATTTCAATTTAATGGTTATTGAGTTTAAATACAAATTTCACTTGCATATTAATTAGCATAGTTATCAAATTATAATATTTAGCATATGATTTATAACAATTTCTTATAACAATCGCAATAAATTATTTTTGACGCAAAATATCTTTTATAAGTTAGTAATTTTCCAATTTTTGGTTCGAACGTATTGTTATAAATCATTATAATCATAAACGTATCATTATGAGAGCTCGAGTTGAAATAAAGTTTCGAATATCATAAAATGATTTGAAAATTGTTTTCAATTATTTCATTGCATCTGTGGCATTACCCTTTTATACAATTTATTATATTTGCTGAAGCAAAAGTGCAAAGATCGCAATTTGCATAGCATTTTCCTATCGAAGTTGTATCTGTTGTGAATTGCACAAAATATATTAGATTACTCTACGGCTTATTGACAATTTATGTTTGTTGTTGTATGTTAATGTTTATATTACAAGTAGTTAACTATAGTTGAAGTAATTGAACACATTGAAAGTTATTGCTTTGCATGTTAATATAGGTCTTAATAATATAGGTTAGAAGGTACATTATGTTGTGGCAGTAGGCGTGCAGGACCACTTTTATTTTCTCGGTAGAAATTCCTCATTGTTATTATGTAGCTGATATTTTTTCAAAATCTGAACGAATTCATATTGACATTAATTGCAGTATTTATGGTATGGGCAGTCGTTAGAACTATGGGCTTCGAGTCAGAAATTCTTGGTACTATACCTGCCTCAGGCATCATGGTGTCAAACACGTAGATAGTGATATGGTTTCAAGTGAGAATATTTTTTCTGGGTATTGCTGCAAATTTCTAATAAATACCGATCAGTATTAAATCAAATAACTATCTCAAATAATGAAGACAATCATTAGATCTAACAAATGAAGAGATTTAGTTTACTTTGTTCTTCAAATAAGCAGCTTTCAATGCAGTTTATACAAGCTACCAGCAGCAATTTAATTATTTTTTAAACAATTTTAATGATTAATGCAGTGATTTCCAATCTGTGGGGCGCGGGCGCGAAGCTGTTTCAAAAATATTATTTTTAAATGCTGAGTAAGTGTCAAAAACAAATCAGCAAAATACTTAAAGTACTTCTAAGAGTGTTTGAACTCAAAAAAGAAATTGCTATATTTCTTGCTGATAACAAAAGAGACGGAGCAATCTTGTTTTAGGACACAAAGTTCCTCGCAAAATTTGCGTATTTAGTTGATATTTTTCAAAGACTAAGCGATTTAATTAAATCAATGCAAGGATCTCAAATTCGTGCTTTTGTTCAGAAAAACAAGATTACGGCTTTAATGAAAAAATTAGAACTGTGTATAGCTAGTATCAAATAACTTTATAACTTTAACATGTTTCCCACTTTCAAAATTACTTGTGTTAGTGATGAAATAGAAGTAAGTAAAGATCTTATTATTATATCAGTCATATCACTATTCTACGAAACCAATTTTCGCATTACTTTATCTAATTACGTCCAAATACGAATGGATTAGAAATCCATTTGTCATTGAGAAACATGATGATTTTGGTCATTCAACAGCAGAGCAGAAAATGATAATTGATTTATCTAGTGATAGCACATTGACGCAGATGTTTCAGGACGAAAATATATTGTTAAGTTTTGGTTACCAGTAAAGGACGATTTTCCTACTTTGGCAAATAATTCTTTAGAAATTTTATTACCATTTGTGAGATCTTACTTATGTGAAACAGAAAATTCTTATAATAAATAGTTATGTTTCTTCTTCTTCTTATAATATTCTTCTAATAATAGAAAATTCTTATAATAAATAGTTATGTTTGTTTGTATATTTTTTATAATACTGTGTATTATTTGGCATAATTTCAGTTATATTAAGTATATTTAAATTAAATTGTTAGAAAAATAAGAATGGGAGGGGGGCGCAATATTTTTATCATTCGTAAGGGGGGCGCAAGGAAGAAAAGGTTGGAAACCGCTGGATTAATGTAATTCATGGTATGTGTTTTCTATTAGCAAAATTGATCCATGTTATTGATATAATTACTGTTTCCTTTTCCATTGTATTCATATTTCCAACTTAAAATATTATGGTTCTTTATTTTATTAAAATATTATAATATAAAGTAGTTTTTCACAATATTTTATAATGTGGCATCGAGTTTATTATAACCAACTAGATAAACAAATTTAATTTTATGGAAACTTACGGCAAAAATTAACGAAATGACATCACTGCGGTATTTATTAAGAAAGCATTACCAATATTTGATTAAGAAAGCAGTTTTACATAAATCTGCATATCGTACGCTACATGAATTATTTTCACCAAAATCAAGTTTATGTTAATACGTTACCGTCGGTTCTTTTAATTAATGTTCCGTGTTTCGTTCGTCTCATGATCGGTGATGCATGTGCATTGAAATTTGGCAAAGATACAAAAAAATTCGGTCAACGGACCTGCCGACCGAATTGCTAAATATTACTTAATGATGGAAATATTTCTAGTTCGTAAAGTTTCGGAAATGTTGGTTTTGAAGCGAAAAAGCAACGACCTACATTGCATACGACCGTTAAATCTGTAATAACATCCCATATAGAATGATATGTCTATTTGCGTTGTCGGCGTTTTGATATAGTTTTGCTTTGTCTAGATTGTTTTCGGTGTATTTTATTTTGTACTTGGTAGATTTCTTCTTACCGAGAACAATGGAAATGTATACAAGAAATCTCGCTGTTTCGCTTATTGCATTCTTAGATTTTAACAGAGGAAAGCGTATTAAATAAGATTGTCCGCGGGTTTCATTTTGGTCGTTTTAATATCACGTTTCGAAAACGAGATTAATTCTACTCCTACTCACACCGTATATACGCGTACGGTATTCAATTAAAATTATATGTCTCGATTTAGAAATATACATCGCATTCTATTGGATTTCAAATTATTTAATTTCGCCTTGTCATTGATATTTCTCGAATTACTTAAATGGTTGAACTTTTAACTTTTGTGTATAACTTATTAATAATTTTGTGTAATAACTAAATAATATTTTTGTGTATAACTTCAGTTAAGTAAATCAATTTTATTACTCAGTGAGCAAATTATTCTCTTACTGAAGTATTGCCCAGAGAAGCCAGAGGCTTATTATAAGTTTTTTTTGTTAATTAATATATCTTGAGATCCACTTATTCTATGAAATAAAGATAGATAAAACCTTTATCTACTACTTCTCCTACTCAATCAAGCAAAAATAATTCTATTATTTCACTCTTCCACAGTTAAAAATTCTACAAAAAGTGTGACTTACTGCGTGTTAGGGGCTATTTGTAACATCTACCGGGGCAAGTAGTAACGAAAATAACACCCCTGATAATATATTACCTAATTGTAAAAAAATTGACTTGCTTCTAAGTAATTATCATAAATCAGCGTAAACTACAATTATATTAATAATACAAATAAAATATACAGTGTTTCCTGTAACACAATTCACATGTGCCCACATTTTACAAACTCTACATTTTGTCCCAAAGACTTGTTTCAACAAAACCTCGCGTGTGATTTTTTTACATTATTCAATATAACTATTCGAACAATTTGGCATTACGAAAATTATTACACATTATCAAGTATTGAGATGCAAGTAAATGAGATACATAAAATTTAAAATCAGTCCAAATAATAACGCAAATCGAAATTTATAACCGACAACAAAATTTTATATTGCATTTCAAAAATGACGCTCCTGCACAATTCTGTTTACTCCGTGAGTCTTCGGGACGGTTGCTATGATAATGCAAATGATGCAGACAAAAAAAATATTGTCAAGATCCTATTGAAAACGCCTGTTACTATTTACCCCTGTCGCCCTACTTCTTCGGTTTTTAAAAGACATATTAAGAAACATTAGGTGCACGTGGCACTTCGTCTCAAGGTGAATTGCACGAACTTCCAGTTATGTGTAAATATTCGATATCTTTCAAAATTTCTTCAATAATTTAATTAAATACGTTTAATCAACTTTCATGTAAATTTTATACAATTTATTTCCATATTATAGTCGCGTGTAAACCGTGACTAAGAACACGTCGCGTCAGTAGACCCGGTTGACATTTTAAGAACTTCTTTATTACCGCATTTAACAACACATCAAAGCTTCAGAATTTTATATAAGTGGATACAGTATTGTAAGAGTTATTTATAATTTAACAACATTCTTGAATATTTATTTATTGCGTTTAGATTACATGCTAAAATCATAATATAATATTTATTTAATAAAAAAAAATTAACAATATTATTTAATAATAAAAGGCAAAGGATGTATAACCAGCTATCACCTCAAATCAGACAACTGCGCTATCAGGACATAAATGGAATGTTTAGAAATTGTTTAGAAATCTATGTAAAAAATAATTATTTGCTTTTGGTTGTGAGCAGTGTTGTTTAATTTTTGAGATCTCTATATGATATTTAAGTATACGTTATTTGTTTTCTAAGTTATATTGTTATTTTAGAGAAAAAATCTACAGGTTTTTTTTATCATAACTTTTATTGGTGTGGTCAAAGGGACCAACTAAAACTTCACCCTGGCAAGGGAGTAAATAATAAGAAAATAATAAATTAAAAAATAAATTAAATAAATTTTAAAAGAGCTATATTGAATTAATAGTTATTCCTACTCTGCTGATGAATTTTTTTGACATACTACTAGATCAAGGAATATACGGTTATCTTTGTAAAAAAGATGCTCAAGAAATTTACATTTTGTGTTGGTTTATTAATGAAGCAATTATTTTGCAAAATCCCTTAAAATTTAAAATCAGGACATTGGATCTGTTTGCACCTTGGCTGTTCCTTAGTAGATGACAAATTTTAGAAAAACAATAAAATACACATTTCTTTAATTAGAAATTAACTGAAAATTTTATTGAACATAGTTTGATATGTGATACGTGTTATGTGCTGTGAGGTAGTTCATCTGGTTTAGACCAGTGTTTTCCAACCTATTATGGGTCACTTATCTAATAACGTTGTGGTCCTCACATACAATCTTTGACCTCCAAAAATGATTCTGTTTCTTAAAAAATATCAAAGAAAAGTCTTCAGAAATTACTAATTGTAACCAAAACAATCAATTGTGTTATATAAATTGAAATTCGAATTTATTTTATTACCGATTTTTCTACATTCACCTCTTAGTTTTGTTTAGTTATTAATGCACATTAATTTGTAGTATGTTTTCTGCTCTCTATGTATGTATTTACATACTACCTATCAATCAATCTTCTTACTTATAAGTAAGTGCATACATATTAAATATATATATATATATGTGTGTGTATATATATATACATGATTGAGTATTTCGCATCAATATATGATCATATAATTTATTACATGCATACTTTGTCTTAAATCCTATTAATGAATAATAAAACTACACACGTACGAATAGCTTGTCCTATAATCTGTGTGTACGTAACTTCTAAATTTTAAGAGATTAAAAATCCCGGAACATTCATTGGATTACAACGGACACATTCTATGAGCTTATTGACTAATTGTAAGATTTGTAAGACGCGCCGTGACCTCCCGCGAAGACCGAAGAGCCGGCGACGCTTGAGCGATCTTCGGCCAAGAGCAAATGTTGGGAGTTTAAGTTCAGCACGTGTTGGCCAGCTTTCGAACTAGATAATTGTTGTTTGATAAATCAAATATATCGGGAAAGAAAATTATATACTAAGATTGACTATAGATTAACCCGTTTGATAGTAGTCTCTCATAACCTAGTTGCTTGTTCTTATAAAATTAACCCTCTGTAGACTCGCGTAACTTTCAGGTCGCATTCCAGATTCATTTATACGAGTATTTGTCAAATAATTATGGCTTATTTATAAGTACCAAATATGGCAGATTTATTCATAATTATCAAATAATTATGGTTTCTGTGAGATTACGCATAAATCTTAATTCTATAACATTGCAAGACAACCAATATCAGTTTGACTTTTGCCTAGTAAAGGCTTTTCAATCTGAAATAACATTTTCAAAGCATATCATACTATAGTACATTTTGTAACTATATTAATTAATGCCATTTTAACCCTCTATGAGCCTCAAAAAAATTAGGGAGACAAAAATTCAGTAATTATTAGCCTAAATAATCAATGTTATTTTAACCATCAAAAAATTGGAAAGAGAGAGGGTCAGTAATTATTGGCCTATATATGCAAATAAAAACAAAACAATTTGTTTAAACAAATTTTTTGGTATTGATGAATTATGTGACTTTCGAACTATTCGAAAGTCTAGTGCATCACAATGGCTAATAATTAATGATTTTTTTCTCCCTAATTTTTTTGAATATAAAACAACATTTTGTATATATAGGTTCATAGAGGGTTAAACTAACTTCAATAAATATATTTACAAAATGTACTATAGTATGATATGCTTTGAGCAACCTAAAGTGCACATTTTTTTTTATTATTTTAACTTATTAATTTTGACTTCCATTAACAATATAGCAACAAGCAATTTCATAAAAGTCATACTTCAATTTTAAGTTTACTTAGCCTAATATAATTAATTAAAACCTTGTAACATTTCAAATGCCTAAATATTGTAATTAAATTACTGCTTTTTCTATAAAATTACAAATGTGAAATAAGCAATTATTGAATAAGAGGAAAAGGTGTACGTTATAACTATTTGCTGAAAATGCAAAATGTATAGAAATATTTTTTTTTCTGACGCTAGATCATAACTAAATAAAAAAAAAAAGATTTGCGTCACTATTTTATTATCTGTCTGTCTGACAAATCGTAAATAAACGTTTATAGCCAAATACAAAATGATTTGATAGCCGGCACAAATTTTACATGAATTTTATATTTTGTGATCATAATTTATTCGTTCTTGTGCGCATCTCATTTATTGCATACATTGAATTTATTTATCGAATTTATTGAATTGCGCATTTATTGATACAGCTAGAATTATTAAACTACAATTCAACTAAAATTGTAATTAAATCACATTAGTTCTGATAGAGCTGCAAAGTTTAGTACTGTCTGCAAAATTATCTATGTGTTTAGTATGAAACAAAATTTATTGATATTATTGACTATAAAAAAAAAATTAGCGACTATAGCTGTTGAGCACTTCACTAAGAAGGATCACCAAACTATAGTATATTTTTTTACCGTAAATAACTAAAAAAAGCATTAAGAATTTTTTTGCTCATTTTCACGATATTTTTATTCTCGTGGTATATTTTGCTTCAACTGGTATGGAACTTCATAATTCAATGCCTTCATAATTCAATGCCTTCATAATTCAATTGCAGAAATCATTTCTTATTAAAATAATGATATTTTCTTTAAATTAGAGATTATATGGCAATTCAATTTGATATAAAAAAGCTTAAAAATATAAATGAAATGTTATTATTAGAACCACCTTCCCAAAGACGCGGAAAATCACCTCATAGTCCCTTGTGATTGTTTGTGAAACTACAATGAAAAAATAATTAGGTTATGTTTGATATATTATGTAAAATTAATATGATTAATTTTAAAATTTTAGCATTCGTATACATGAATACATAACACTTATAAATTAGTAATTTTCACATGTCCGTTCCCCTTTTGCTGTGACATCGTCGTGGCGCGTCTCTAGAAAACTCTTGTGTGGCATCTCCATACATTAGTCATGATTAGAGAGCAGCAAGAAAAATATCTATTTGTTTGTTGGTCGTCTCGGCCATCATCAGTTTTGAACTCTTAATTTTCGAGCAGGTGAATGGCGTAGCTACATTCATGAAAACCGCATCTAATTGTGTTTGCAGTTATAATTAAAACTCTTGATACAATAGTAATTAAGATACCGTTTCTTCTGTCGCGCTGTAGTATTTTTATATAACCGCGAGAATGAATGAACTCAGTCAGATTGCATGCCGGTAAATCCGTTTGGATAATTTTGTTAATCGTCACATTAATGGTATGAAACGAATATGGTTATTTGATTTACTGGACATGCGAAGTACAATATATATTGTTCGAGACGATTTGAGTTTAGTATAGATCATGAACTTGGAAAATTTTGAATAAAGGTAATATTGGCTATTTTAAAAATATTTGTCGTTCTGAACACTCTACACTGCAAATAGGTAATGAAAACTCCAGATTCAGATCCAGATTTAACTGAGTGCTCATGTTACACTTTTTAAATTTTATGTGTTTATATGGACATAAAGACACTAACATTACCGTGATTGTATAAATTGAAACAGCCATAATCACTATCATGTCAGATGTCGAGCGTCATTGTCACAGTTTTGTCGCGGTAAACAGTCTAGACGTAAGATGTCGCCTTCAAAAGTTAAGTTTCAGGATGTTTTTTTTTATGCTTTGGGTAGTCTTCATTTATTATTATTTTTATTAATATAAATAAACTGATTTCAGAACTAGAGATTTCGATCATTAAATAATTATCATTTTGTACGTACTTCCCCTATGTGTAGGCAGTTTAAATATGGGCTAAAATATTTTGCATACTTTGCATTCAAATGCATCTTGAATTTCTTGCGTGATGTAAACAACTTAAAGAACTACTAAGAAAAACAAATATATTCATACTATACCATAAGCTACTGCAGTATATCCTTATCACAGAGCAAAACGAGCTTTAAAACTTTAATATGCACAATCTATCAACCTTATACAACCTGTTCGTCTAAATCGCTCTATATGTCAACTACAAATCTGCAATAACAACGATTATACAATAACCCGATAATAGAAGTCTATTTAGTAACTGATAACATTTGATATGCATTGGGCACGAGCATTCTCCGTTCTCTGCCATAACTTGTATAGGTTGATATAAGAATTTTTTCCTCTAACGTCGTCAACCTGTGTTTTCCATGCAAATAACAACCTGGCTCAGTAGGAGAGATAATAGTAGGAGAGCTAAGGAAAAAAATCTGAGACCAACTTATTAGTTGTTATCAAAAATTTGAATGTGAACTGGGGATAGAATATCACGTGACAACATTTTTAGGTTTTTCATTTATTAAATTTTCTTTTTTTCTAGTAAATATTTGATTTATTTCTAAATTTTACTAGCTTCAAAGTGAATATTTGCATATATGTGGGTATAATCTAAAAGCCAGCGAACTATTTGACTAGCCTGTTTTACAGATTTAGAAATTTTTTAAATGATTTTTTATTATTGGTTTACTAAGAAAGTATCATTCTGACAGTCATTTCGCGGTTACGTCATCATCCCTTAATTTTTTTCTTTCCTCTCTCTTCTACTAATATAGATATAATGGAATATGTAGTAAAAAATGCATTTTGTTTAAAACAGTACTTAGTTCCTAATTTGTGCAGTAATATTGGAAATAAATCTTATTTAATGTGATAAGTACACATTTTCTTCTGTTTTTTTTAATAATCATAGCTAAGTCAATTCAATTTTGATCTTCACGTTCAAGTTTGACTTACTTTAAATACTTAGCTTTGTAAAAGCATATAGAAGATTGCTAATCTCAGTCAAAAAAACGTTAGAAATTTGCAGATGGCCAACACAAATACTAATAATTTACTTATTATTTAAAGCGAATGCGTAGTCATAATATTGCTGCAGAAACTTTTGTTTAATATCTAAATCTAACATATCTAGAGCTAGAAATAAGTTTAAGGTAAAACCTTTCGTCCTAATTCAATATGCACTCTTTAATACATATGATATTCTCAATCTCAATTATAATATATTCTACGATACTGTAAGGGGCAAGTTCCCAAAATATTGGGATATTTTTTATGTCCAATGGAAATTACAACTTGTTTTATATTAATTATTTAGTAATTAGGATTAGGGTGATATGCTTAATTATAATGATTTTTAAAAGGCTGTCCTGTGATAAACTTTATATTATTGGAAAACATATCAAAAGTTGTAACACAAGTAAATATATCGACAAAATTTTAGAAAATAAACTTAATCATATATAAAATTTAACTTAATAACTATTCAGGTTATTTCATGAGTTTAGTCATTATAAGTCTAAAAACAGGATGGCAATATGATTTTACATCTAACTTGTTATGTTGTACGATTTTTATTTTTTGTAATTTTTTGGGTGTTTTCTGATATCTTCTTTTAAGATTCTTCAATTTGTTTCTTTATGTAGGATTATACAAATAGGAACATATTTTGGAGCTGAGATTGTTTGCCTCAGAATCTTATTTTGATAACGTTGTATAACTTAAATATAGCTATTTCATTGGATGAAATCCAATACCAATAACTAAATATTTCTACGTTAATTTGATTTTTGCCTTTACATTGGTTTTTATTTAAACCAGTGTATGAGAAATCGTTAAGAGACTAATTTGGATATGCATGTAAAACTTTGCAAGTCGCTCACTTGTTCAAGACATTACTTGTTTTATATTTTTTAACTAGACTACATTGTAATATTTATATAAGAAATGCACTGGCTCTCATTCTAATATATCACGTATTCGTATATTATCAAGAGGAAGGACTGCCAACGCCCAACTGCCGTGGTCGGTGCTTAGAAATGTCTCCCGCATTGATTTGTGTTCTGAATTTACCGCGTTCAGACTTTGCGAAATGTTATCTAGACGACTTGTTCGAATTTCCTGAACTAGCTGGTTACAAATATCATACACAGATAATGACATAGGTCTTGATAAACGCACTCTGAATCACTACACAAAAAGGGATGTAGTCTTTAATATTTCTCTAAGTATCCTTAACAACCAGTTTTACATATAGTGTTTCAGGTCACATAGTGTATTTAGATGGAAAATGAATAAATTTGTATCACATTATTCAAAAACTTAAAGCAAGAACTGTTCGATGATCTACAGAAAAGGTTAAAATAATTACCGTGCAGTGCCCGTAGGCAAATCATGTCTTGGCTTTCAGGTCTCTTTTCGAATATTATTGAAACGTTGAATAAAATTGCTTTGGGTTTTGAAATCTTGGAGTAATAAATCAATTTTGATCTATATACTATGTGTAATATTATCAACTGTTACAGTTTACAAACTCTGAATAATATATCATTTTATGCTATTTGAGAATATCTGAATTTGGGTTCAGTAATATAGCACATATATTTACGTTTTATAATTCTCCCTGAATCCAATTACAATATTTTATAATAATATTTCAAACTTTTAAGGCCTGAATCTAATGTTATTTTGTTCTTGGCTCAAACCTCAATAGTCAATTTAATATGCGTATGATTCGAAAATTAGTGATATAATTTTGAAAAAGTGCTGATTCCTAATTTATAAATGCAAAATACAGTCTCCGATTTTGGGTAATGACATAGATTTTACTCACACTGTCAAATATTTAGAGTTTACCTTCTTGAGTTACCCTCAAGCAAATGGATCTTAAAATAGTCATGACTTTAACATTTTAATTTTGCGTTTTATACTCAAATTTAGATCAATTCTTCTTAGCTCAATAAAAACATTAAATATTCCAAAATCAACGATGAAACATTTACTGTAAATAATGTGAATAAATTTACTAAAATTGAATCTAGAGATCCAATTCTTGGATAAAACGGAATTGATTTACCCATTTGATTTACCCTCTAGCAAATGGATCTTAAAATAGTCATGGCTTTATCATTTTAATTTTGGGTTTTATACTCAAGTTTAGACGAATTTTTCTTAGCTCAATAAAAACATTAAATATTCCAAACTCCGCGATGAAACGTTTACTGTAAATAATGTCAAAAAATTTACTAAAATTCAATCTAGGGAGCCAATTCATGGATAAAACAGAATTGTTATGCTACGGGTCTATAATCGTATGAGTTGATAGTAAAGAACTATCAAAAAGCTAAGCGTTTCACACATAAAACCTAACCTCCAATCGGGTTCAAATAATAATAATATTATTAATGTAACTTTCTGATGTCACTTTGATAACACGATTGGGCCAGTTGATGGTTACATTTTATGTGTAAAACGCTCGACCGCACAGTGAAGACATAGATTTTGACAGTTTGTCACTACCAACTCATACGATTATAGACCCGTAAATAAAGCATCCATGTTATCTACGAGTTAGTCCCGAGAACTGTCAAACAGCTTTTAAAATATTTAAAACTACATAATTTATCGAATACAAATATTTAGCAATTAGTGGTCAATAAAAACTTCTCTATCAACGCTTTGTTTGTTTGAATTTGTCTCAATATCCAACAAAATAATTATCACATCTTCACAAGTCCTACGTAACCTTTGCGTTGACCAATTAATACAATACGCAAGATACCCATCTCTTGACAAATTACACGCGTCTCTTTTCTCACACATAGCATTTACATATCTTCAACATGGCACTTCAGACATCAAAAGTAAATACCGTTATTTTTTCTGTGATGTCTAATAGCATTATTTTTCATTTCTTAATTTTATAGCAGACTAAAGAAGTAGTGTTATCGAAACTATCAAAATGTTGACGTAACATCCATGCACGGAAGAGGTCCGATGGTCCGAGCCGCAGACACCTGTGCTCATATTATTCTCACGATTGTGTGCAGGTCGTAGTGTCGAGGGTCATTTTCGTTCACATGTTATCCTATAAGTACAACAAAACGTATAACTCATTTGTTGCATATTATTGAATTATTCATATGCGCAAGATCACGATATTTGTGGCCTCTTCAAAAGCTTCAACACACTGGATTAGCTTAAGTCACAGCTGATCTTGAGATTGAAAATTTTAGGGATGGGAAATAATTAAATGTTATGTGTAGTTAATAATAAATTGATCCTAAATTAATGCCATTGCGTACATACGTATTGAAATCTGTATCACTATTCCACCTGCTATGAAGTGGATCTTCATATTCACATTATTATATCCTTAGTTACTCACAAGGAGAACCTGAAGTTTACTCTTCTGCAATTTTGATGAAAGTTTGCAAAGTGATCAAGTTCATAATCAAAATAAATCTTTTAAAATATTATAGACCTATGAGAAGTGGTTTAATTATTAAAATTAATTAACGTTTCTAAATAGACTGCACTCCATATTGCTGGTCCAATGTTTAGGGTGAAACTATTATATTGGATAAAATTGGAATGATATTAGCATAATTGAATAATTATCTTTTATAACTAGTAACTGACTTACTTAGTTATTCTAAGTGTATTAGGTGTATTTCAATTTAATAGACAATCTTGACTCGTACCTCTTCATTGACCAGATGGACACCAAAATTTTATTCCGTTAACTAAGCAATTGTCGGTCAGGCATATTCTTCTGTTAATTGAATTATAGTCTGTTAATTTTATTCAATATATTTAATCCTATGCCAATACGTAATTCATCATAATATGTAGCTGTTTTAGAAATACTACTTAATAACATGTGAAAATTCAGTAATTTACAAATTCCTTCGCAATACATTAATAATAATCAATCAAAGTCTTTGACATAAATTGACAAAGCAATGATTAACAATCATTTTTCTCTGTTTTTTTACATTTTTAATTACGGTCTGTCATAGTTAGGACATCCAGTAATTGTTTTGACTTTGTTATATGGATTTTTGAATGAATGGCAACCCAGTAGCTGTTCAATCCAATTATGACTAATTAACTATACTGGAAGTATTCGCTGAGATTTAATTAACAAAATGTATGTACTAAATTTACCTTAAGAGATTTATTGTAGAATTATTAAACAGACAATTTTCAATAGTCCTAATTAAAAGCTTTATAAGGCAGCATAATCATAATGTCTATATTATTAAGAAATCATAAATTTTAACTTAGCTACCGTTTAATCGTAGATTTAAATTAAATTCCATAACTAAATAAATTTCATTTATTACTTGATAATGACCTTCAATCTTGCTATAAATTACAAGTACATTTGATTCAAAAAGCTGGGAATGATCATTAATTTTAATTTTATTAAACTTATAATTGCTAATTAATAATCACGCATTGGATATCAAGTAATCGTGTATTGTTCGTTGGTCAATCATAATATTTTATACGAGCATTTCTAAGAAATCTTCTAACTGTATTCTTCTATGAGATATTGACGTCGTGTTCATCGCGTATCGGCTTTCTATCGTATCATAATTAATTACAATTAATTATGTACTGAACAAATACTTCTTTAGCCGACGAATACGCTAAACTATCGGTCTTGGTATTTTGCTGGCGATACTTCATAACTTTAATAATAATTATCTTCATTCACAATAGCTTTGTCTCAACTTCTATTATTTCATAAAGGTTTTGTTTATTCAAATATATTATTCTACTACCAGAATCGTCAGAAATTGGCCTAATGAAAGTTACACCTTTCTTGTTCATCACATAATAAATAGTGAGGCAACTACACGTGGAGGTGTCATAACAGTAAATTTTCTTCAATCTATAAATTTAAAGTTTTGTATTTATTTGAAATCTTATTGTTTATTTTAAATATACTATAATTAAGAGAAGCTTATTCTATTAAAAACAATTGTGGATCTGAATGATTCAGGAATCAAGTTTACACATAGAATTGATGCAGATCTTTTAAGGAGAGTATATTATCTATATATGGATAAATAAAATATATTTAATACATAAATGTGATGTCATTATCTGACCATTTATTCTGAAAAATTGATTATTCTCCCGCTAATAATTTTTAAGCGAACCTATAACTCATATTTTCACCTGTCGAACGCGTCAAGTGTGTCAGAAGCAATATTTATACAGATGGCAATATGCAAACAATCTTGAGTAATTGAGGTGTAAACTCGGTGTTAAATGTTTTATAATCAGTCGATAGTTAATTATTCATATATGTACTTAATAACAATACCTACTATGTTTATGAATACATAAGTTACTGTGTAAATGACTTAACAAAGGTAGTCACTTAAGGCATTAATAAGAATGGTTAATATACATAATAGATGTCTGCAATTTTGTTGAGGTTAATCTTTAAAACAATCATGTAGAGTAATATAACGAGTATATTAAAAATATAATTAGAAAAATAAACTAGCTGTAAGTGGAATTCTGTCTTAAGGCAATTAAGGCATCGTGCCTCAAGGCAAATTGCTGGAACTTCCCGTACCAAAAATTATTATTTTTTTGAAAAAAATTTACTTCGAAAAAATAAGATTTTTGACAAACAATTAGACAAAAAATTACTTTTTTTTGAAAAAGAAAAATTTTTTTTTAATTTTTTTTTTTAATTTTTTTTTTTTTTTTGAAAAAAAATGTTTTCTTTATTTTGACATATTTTGAAAGATCTAAACTTTTTTTCAAAGCAATCGTACTGCTTTAACTGCATAAAGACGAAATATCAAAACGCGTAAGCGCCGCGTCGACGTCTAACGCGTAAACATTGGTACGGAACCCATAGGAATGTAAGCCAAAATTATACTTATTGTTAAAATCTCTATAAAATATCTCATAATTTGATGTGCATATGTCTAATGATCATTTTTGACCGCCTAACGGCATTTTTTTTTACTTTTTTCATTAGATCTCCGAGACCGCTGGACCTGCCTTTATGAAAATTTGATCGGTTCTTCACCTTATCAATACAAGTAAAATGTTTTTTGAATTATTAAAATCGGACGCTCCGTTCTCTTAAAAACTGAGTTACCGTTTTCGGCACTTTTTGCCCCGTATCTTTGGAACGGCTAGACCTGACTTCGCCAAAAACTAATCAGCACGTCTCCTTATCAATACAAATCGAATGTTTTTTGAATTATTCAAATCGGTTGATCCGTGTTCCCGAAATCGTCGACGAAAATTTGTATCCGCACATACATACACACACGTACATACATACATACATACATACATACATACATACATACATACATACATACACACACACACACACATACATCCATTTTTTCTAAGGTATGCCAAAATATTCAGAAACCTCTGAAACATAAAGATATATAAAAATTTTCATTTTCGATTTTTTTGCGATTACTATAACTTACCCTACGGGAAGTTAATTAATTGAAGATATGTATATACATATTACACACACACATATAGTGTTTTAAATTAAATTAATTAATTTCATTTTTAAATATGTTAGTCAAAATCTTTGGGTTGTTTACATAAAATAATAATTTAAGCTGTTTATAATAACATTTTTATTTTCATACATTTCAAAATATTTTTCTTTGTCATCTTCAGTGAAATGCAAACTGGAATGTTTCTAATGTCTAAGTTTCTAACTAATGACAATTTACACTATCAGATTATTTCTTATCAAATTAAATAAAAAAAATTAGGGTAGATTTTCTGGTAGATCATTACAAAATTATAATCAATTAAATTGCAGATAATGTGAATTTTATATTAATTACTGTAAAAGTTGGCAGATTATAGATTTATATCTGAAAATTAATGAATTAACAAATACAAAGCTAATTTCGTGAAATACATATATACAAATATGGCAATTCTATATTATATTATTATTACCATATAATATTAATAGGTATTATATAAGTAATTTATATATTTTTTTAGTTGTCTTCATGCATTATAGTTATCCAATAAACTATTTTTTAAATAATTAAAACGTTGGGAATCAAAAACTTGTTTGTTACTTTGCTCTATATTTGTGCCAAAATTGAGTCTGAAATTTTTTTTGTAAAAAAAATCTATATAAATGTATTGATTTTTTCTATAAAACACTTTTGTAGTAATGATTTATTCTAAGTTTCACCATAGATTTAATTTGGATACCTTCGGTAAGTTTAATTCAATTTCATTTCATATATTTATGATATAATATATTTCAGATTTATTTAAATGTTTTCCTTTCATTGTTACATTATTAATTTTAAAATTTTCCTTATATTGTAAATTTCTTGTAGCTCAATGATAACACATTTAGTCTCGAAACATACAAGTTTAAAATAAATCTTCGAACAAAACGCCGAACAAAAAATCTTCAAGATATCACTCCTAGGACTTTAAAAAACAAATTTCTACAATTTACGATTTACTTGTCTTTTCTGGATTATACTCAAAAACTTGCGCAAATTCTTACATTGGGAAATCAAATTCTATTTCCTTAAAGGTTTAGGAACACTTATCAGTTTCTTTGGATACAGACATTACAAAAATTTATTAGATAAGAATGAAAGAACTAATTGAGCGCGGGTTTAATCCTTGTCACAGACAATCACGATATTGAGCAATAGTGATATAAATTTTCACTTGGAAATATGAAGTATCTCAAATATGTTTACAAGTGAAAATGGTCCTTTGCGGCATCAAATTGAATAATATATCAGCCCTATTAAATAAATTCTAATGACCCAAACGCGGATGGATCAACCATCGGGTTACCATCTAAAAAATAGCAAGGAGAAGTTTCAGCCCAACAGCTCATAGAACGTAAGATTCTGATGGCTGTTAAAAATGAGTATGCAAAAGTTCGCTCCTGCCGTGTATTCTGCAGCAATCCCACTAGATCCCAACATACCATCATAAAGAAAAAAAAGAAAGTTTAACAAAGAACATCGTGTGATGCAGAGCATTCGATGTCAATAGCATTTCCATAACGTGACCAATGTTTTTCCCATATGTTTTACTCCGCGCGATGATTCACGGCCGACGCGACGCTTGCGACTTACGACACCGTTGACGGAGGCTCATTTCTTGCGTTGTCGTAGGTCTGTTTTGTTGACATATCTCATTCACGCCAGTTTCTGCTTGTGTGCCATTACGTCCGCTTATGTAACATCGCCAAGTACAAGCACATGTTTACTTTAGTACGAAAGATTTATTAGCACTTGTTTAGCACAAACACCTGGATTGATATTGTACACGAACGAGATGTTTTGTCAGCTGGAAGTTACTGGTAACAGTAACACATTTCTATACGGATTGATATCTGAGGATACTAGACTCATTTGGATTAGACTGATTCAGTTTTTGGAGGCTTTTAAGTTATATGGATTATGGTTTGGCGGTTCTAATCTGAAGCAAACTGGTGGACTGTTTTTAAAGCTGACTTTGGGTTCATTTACTACGAGCCAAACTGTCCGAAACTGACGAATACTAACAATAAGTGATCCAAGCAGTTGCAAATCGTCAGTTTTGATCAATATACGCCAGGGCACAAACTTTAGGGAAATAGACCCTTTTTTGAATTTGTATTTATACAGATATCATATAAAGATACTTCATACTTTATTAAGGTACATAACCTAACAGCAAAAAGAAGAATATGCTTTTTGGCAGTATTCCTTGTTACTATTTGTTTCATCTTTAGACAACTTATATATTGTGCCTTGTTATTTTTCATAACGATTACAAAAAAAAAACTGTTAATGATAAACGAATCCACTGGATCTACCCTGTAAGTTATAATGGGGACAATGGGACATGTCTCATTCTTCACAGCAAAAAGAAAAATATGCTTTTTGCCAGTATTCTTTGTTACTATTTGTTTCATCTTTAGACAACTTATATATTGTGCCTTGTTATTTTACATAACGATTACAAAAAAAAATCTGTTAATGATAAACGAATCTACTGATTCTACCCTGTAAGTTATAATGGGAACATGTCTCATTCTTTATTTCTTCTCACTGATGATTTATAGAAAACGTATAAATATATTAGCCATAAATCAAATGATTAAGCTTCTGCATTCTTATGCAAATATATTTATAATTTTTCTACCAACTTATTTTCTTTGATTGTAATTTCAAGTCTTTCTCTCGCCATCATTTTGGATTTATTTTTGAGCTATCAGTAAGTTTTTCATTTGATAATATTAGATGATACGTCGAATCTTTTTGATATTATCTTGATTTAAGTATCATCTTCCATGGCTCGCCCGTACGTGAGCGGTTAAGAGCGACGGGACTTGTTTCAGAGGTTCGGGTTCGATACCCATTTCAAGCAGCCTGTTGTCAGGCAACATTGACAACGATTTTCACTTGGAAATAAAAATAGCAATATGTTTCCAAGTGAAAATAGCCCTCACCCGGCATTGTTGCACCATACTTGCAGTATTACAGAGATTGTAATAAAAATTTATCATACAGAGATTTGACAAATGTTTGGGTTGCCATCTGTAATAAAACAAACGTAGTTTGTAAGATATTAATCACAACAGCTTATAGAACTCATAAGTTCTGATCGCTGTTCAAATAAAATTATAAAAAAAGTATCATATTCCATTAATGATTCTTCTTATTTTGAATTCAATATCCAATTTGAATTCATGAACGTTTGGATACAGACAATGTCTTGACTTGCATGTGAGAATGTTTTTTATTCTTTCTAAATTATTGCGTTATAGCATATTTAGTCCAACACAATAATTTCTATTGTAAATTGCCAATAATATTGTATTTTTATACTTACTTTGCAATTCTCTACACAAAGCAATACCGCTGCGTGGTAGAAAAATAGTATGTGGGCACAAACTTACATGACACTTTACTCATCCCATAGCATCCATAAAATAACCTGTCATCCTTAAACCTTGTTGATAACATCACAAATGTGTGCAAATAGGCAATTTTGACCCCATTGTAGTATCCTACGCCGTAATAATTTACAGCATTGTGGTACTAGAAAGGGTCATACAGTATCTTCCACATTTATTTCCTGTCAATAATTACCAATTTTATTGGTATTGTACGATAGTCAATGAAATGCATTTTATCGATATCATGTCTTTAAACCATATGCATGTCGGATGGACATAATAGGCCCGATAAAGACTGCCTCATCCGTGTTTTGCATTATAAAGAAGCCTGGGATAGTCGACCAGTCCCAGTCGGAACGGCCTTTAAGATTTTATAGAGGAGAACATGGTTTGGAATGATAAAAATGAACTAATCATTAATTGTAAATACTGCATCGAAATTAATCGTACAATTAGCTATCTGATATTTCACGTCGATTCTTACATTGATCGAAAAATAATATCAAGTTGCTCATTTAAGGCTGTTCTTTGAAATCTGCCAATGAAAATTGTTTCAGTTTTCTCTTATTTTACCGCATTTTTTAAATGAATCCTAGGCCAAAACGAACTACAAAAATTTTAACAAGCTGAACAAATTACAATTCAAAAAAATAAGAGAAACTTTATTTTTTTTTATATTTTTTATATGTAATGTTTAATATAATTGAATATAATAGATAACAATAAAGTTAATATAATAAAAACTGAATGTCTTTCCCAATTACTAATAGTTTCTTCCCACTATCCACTCTGCCCCAAAAATTGTTTCTTTTCATTCATAAGTAGTAAATTGCATTCATCTTATTTCTTTATTTTTAAACATAGAACCTACTTTCTTATTTTACCTTCTTCATTTTCAAACATATAAATTATAATCGATAAATAATATTTTGATTTTTGAAATACATATTTATATATACACTAAATATAGTGTTTCTGTATATATATGTCTGCAAATATGAGAATGGTAGGCAAAAATTAAGTTTTACACTTACTTCCACTAAATAGGTCTAAAAATAGGCGGTAAAGAATAGTTTCGATAAGGCTTTAATTTTTAATTCTGCCATTTTTTTATTATATAGGTAAAGGCTATAAAGTTTGAGAGAACTTCAAAAAGTAAAAGTAAGTAAAAGAAGAAGAGTAAATAAATATGACCAGTCTTCGAGAAGAATAGTAACATTTCTTAATTTATGTATAAAAAATAGCGATAAATTGTAAATAAGATTTTTGATTTCCTTTATGTCAAGAAGTAAAAAACAAACTTTTGAACAGGAGAGCAAAGATGGGTAAATTGAATATGACCTATCTTGTAATAGAACACCAATAATAATAATAAAATTTCTTAATTTTTATTATTAAAATATTGGGATATGTAGTAAATAAAAGTTCCGATTTCCTGTATATATATATATATATATATATATATATATATATATAATATTTCGATTCTAATGGCTCATTGTTGCTTGTGCTACATCGGCCTTTGACACCTCCACATGTCACTCGGTAAACAGTCATGACTGGCGCGTTCGTGTGAGGCGCGCGTTTGCCTTGTAGGTGTCGTCTTGTATGACAC